>NC_069507.1:257622662-257995191 GCF_027579735.1 Bombina bombina | reverse complement strand
TTCCATACGATTGTATGTATATATATATATATATATATATATATGAATAAATATAAACTAACAGCACCAAAAATTTTTGTCATTTACATGTCCTCTTTTTCCTGCCTCTCACAAAGAATTATAGGCAGAAAAAAGGTGCACGGCGATTGTCATATAAAAATAAATATACTCAAAAAATACAAATACAAATGTTACAAACTAGCAAGTAGAGAATAACATTTAATTCATCAAGCAGTTGGGGCGCGATCCGATAAAGATCATAGTTTGTGGCGCAAGCGGGGGAACCTCCCGCCGCCCGTAGTTTCAGCTCGCAACTCGAGCTATCCTATATACGGCGCCGTCAGAGGGCTAAAGTGCCGTAAGGTCTGACAAACCAGCGATGTCCAGAAATATGCGTAAGCACAAATTTCTGGAGTCGCCAGTGACTTACGGCACTTTAGAAACTGCCGGCGCCTACAAAACCTGACTAAATTATTAAATCTCCTGTACTGTCTAACACGCCTCCCAAACATAGCCCGACACGTCTAACCCTCTTATCCGCTATCCCCCCTCACTATCCTAATAATAAAAAATGTATTAACCCCTAAACCGCCGCTCCCGGACCCCGCCGCCACCTAATAAAGTTATTAACCCCTAAACCGCCGCTCCCGGACCCCGCCGCCAGCTATATTAAAATCTAAAACCACCTAATGTGAGCCCCTAACCCCCGCCGCCATCTACCTTACCTACCCCCTAATGTGAGCCCCTACCCCGCCGCCATCTACCCTTACCTACCCCCTAAAGTGAGCCCCTTACACCGCCGCCATCTATTTAAAAATATTACCCCTAATTTAATCCCCCTACACCGCCGCCAGCTATATTAACTATATTAACCCTAATTATATTAGGGTTAATATAGTTATTATAGTTATTATATTATATATATTAACTATATTAACCCTAATTATATTAGGGTTAATAAAGTTAATATCGTTATTATATTATATATATATTAAGTATAATAACCCTATATAACTCTAACACCCCTAACTAAATTCTTATTAAAATAGATCTAATTAATATTAATATTATTAATGAAATATTCCTATTTAAATCTAAATACTTACCTATAAAATAAACCCTAAGATAGCTACAATGTAATTAATAATTACATTGTAGCTATTTTAGGGTTTATATTTATTTTACAGGTAACTTGGTATTTATTTTAACTAGGTACAATAGCTATTAAATAGTTAATAACTATTTAATAGCTACCTAGTTAAAATAATTACCAATTTACCTGTAAAATAAATCGTAACCTAAGTTACAAATACACCTACATGATCAATAAATTCAAGCGGCAGTCTTCTTCCATCCGGCGATGTCTTCAAGCAAGCGGCATCTTCAATCTTCTTTCTTCGCTCCTCCGCCGCGGAGCATCCATCCGGCACGAAGACTAAACGAGGAATGAGGTACCTTTAAATGACATCATCCAAGATGGCGTCCGTCAAATTCCGATTGGCTGATAGGATTCTATCAGCCAATCGGAATTAAGGTAGAAAAATCTGATTGGCTGATTGAATCAGCCAATCAGATTCAAGTTCAATCCTGATTGGCTGATTCAGCCAATCGGAATTCGATGGACGGCCATCTTGGATGAAGTCATTTAAAGGTACCTCATTCCTCGTTTAGTCTTCGTGCCGGATGGATGCTCCCGCGGCGGAGGAGCGAAGAAAGACGATTGAAGATGTCCGCTTTGCTTGAAGACATCGCTGGATGGAAGAAGACTTCACTGCCGCTTGATTGAAGACATCGCCGGATGGAAGAAGACTTCACTGCCGCTTGATTGAAGACATCGCCCGGATGGAAGAAGACTTCTCTGTCCGCTTGATTGGACATCGCCCGGATCGGATGAAGAGTTCTGCCGGCTGGGTGAAGACAAGGTAGGGAATTCTTCAGGGGGGTAGTGATAGTTTTTTTAAGGGGGTTTGGTGGGTTTAGAATAGGGGTATGTGGGTGGTGGGTTGTAATGTTGAGGGGTGGTATTGTGTGTTTTTTTACAGGCAAAAGAGCTGTTTTCTTTGGGGCATGCCCCGCAAAAGGCCCTTTTAAGGGCTGGTAAGGTAAAAGAACTGTGAACTTTTTTAATTTAGAATAGGGTAGGGAATTTTTTTTATTTTGGGGGGCTTTATTATTTTATTAGGGGGCTTAGAATAGGTGTAATTAGCTTAAAAATCTTGTAATATTTTTTTATTTTTTTGTAATTTAGTGGTTGTTTGTTTTTGTAATTTAGTTTAGTTTATTTAATTGTATTTTAGTTTAGATATTTGTAGTTTATTTAATTTATTGATAGTGTAGGTGTATTTGTAACTTAGGTTAGAATTTATTTTACAGGTAAATTGGTAATTATTTTAACTAGGTAGCTATTAAATAGTTATTAAACTATTTAATAGCTATTGTACCTAGTTAAAATAAATACCAAGTTACCTGTAAAATAAATATAAACCCTAAAATAGCTACAATGTAATTATTAATTACATTGTAGCTATCTTAGGGTTTATTTTATAGGTAAGTATTTAGATTTAAATAGGAATATTTTCATTAATAATATTAATATTAATTAGATTTATTTTAATAAGAATTTACGGCTAGATTTAGAGTTTTGTCGGTAACTGACCCGCGTAGCTAACGCTGTTTTTTTTTCCCCCGCACCTTTTAAATACCGCTGGTATTTAGAGTTCACAGAAGGGCTGCGTTAGGCTTCAAAAAAGGAGCGTAGAGCATAATTTACCGACCCACTGCAACTCTCAATACCAGCGGTGCTTACGGACGTGGGACAGCTTCAAAACGTGCTCGTACACGATTCCCCCATAGGAAACAATGGGGCAGTTTTGAGCTGAAAAAAAACCTTAACACCTGCAAAAAAGCAGCGTTCAGCTCCTAACGCATCCCATTGTTTCCTATGGGGAAACACTCCCTAAGTCTGCACCTAACACCCTAGCATGAACCCCGAGTCTAAACACCCCCTAACCTTACACTTATTAACCCCTAATCTGCCGCCCCCGCTATCGCTGACACCTGCATATTTTTTTTAACCCCTAATCTGCCGCTCCGTACACCGCCGCAACCTACATTATACCTATGTACCCCTAATCTGCTGCCCTAACACCCGCCGACCCCTATATTAATTTATTAACCCCTAATCTGCCCCCCACACACGGTCGCCGCCAGCTACCTACAATAATTAACCCCTAATCTGCCGACCGGACCTCACCGCTACTATAATAAATGTATTAACCCTAATCCGCCTCACTCCCGCCTCAATAACCCTATAATAAATAGTATTAACCCCTAAGCTGCCCTCCCTAACATCACCGACACCTAACTTCAAGTATTAACCCCCTAATCGGCCAACCGGACCTCGCCGCTACTCTAATAAATGTATTAACCCCTAAAGCTAAGTCTAAACCTAACCCTAACACCCCCTAAGTTAAATATAATTTTTATCTAACGAAATAAATTAACTCTTATTAAATAAATTAATCCTATTTAAAGCTAAATACTTACCTGTAAAATAAACCCTAATATAGCTACAATATAACTAATATTTATATTGTAGCTATTTTAGGATTAATATTTATTTTACAGGCAACTTTGTAATTATTTTAACCAGGTACAATAGCTATTAAATAGCTACCTAGTTAAAATAATTACAAAATTACCTGTAAAATAAATCCTAACCTAAGTTACAATTAAACCTAACACTACACTATCAATAAATTAATTACATAAAATACCTACAAATAAATACAATTAATAAACTAACTAAAGTACAAAAAATAAAAAAAGAACTTAAGTTACAAAAAATAAAAAAATAATTTACAAACATTAGAAAAATATTACAACAATTTTAAGCTAATTACACCTACTCTAAGCCCCCTAATAAAATAACAAAGCCCCCCAAAATAAAAAAATGCCCTACCCTATTCTAAAATTAAAATAGAAAAGCTCTTTTACCTTACCAGCCCCTTAAAAGGGCCTTTTGTGGGGCATGCCCCAAAGAAAACAGCTCTTTTGCCTGTAAAAAAAACATACAATTCCCCCCCCCCACATTACAACCCACCACCCACATACCCCTAAGCTAACCCAAACCCCCCTTAAATAAACCTAACACTAAGCCTGAAGATCTCCCTACCTTATCTTCACCACGCCGGGTATCACCGATCGGTCCAGGCTCCGAAGCTCTTCATCCAAGCCCAAGCGGGGGATCAAGATGTCCATGATCCGGCTGAAGTCTTGCCCAAGCTGGGGCTGAAGATGTCCATGATCCGGCTGAAGTCTTGGCCCAAGCGGGGGCTGAAGATGTCCATGATTCGGCTGAAGTCTTGGCCCAAGCGGGGGCTGAAGATGTCCATGATCCGGCTGAAGTCTTGATCCAAGCGGGAGCTGAAGAGGTCCATGATCCGGATGAAGTCTTCTATCAAGCGGCATCTCAATCTTCTTTCTTCCGGATCCATCTTCATCCCTCCGACGCAGAACATCCTTCTTCACCGACGACTTCCCGACGAATGACGGTTCCTTTAAGGGACGTCATCCAAGATGGCGTCCCTCGAATTCCGATTGGCTGATAGGATTCTATCAGCCAATCGGAAATTAAGGTAGGAAAATTCTGATTGGCTGATAGAATCAGCAATCAGAGTCAAGTTCAATCCGATTGGCTGTTCCAATCAGATTGAACTTGAATCTGATTGGCTGATTCCATCAGCCAATCAGAATTTTCCTACCTTAATTCCGATTGGCTGATAGAATCCCTATCAGCCAATCGGAATTCGAGGGACGCCATCTTGGATGACGTCCTTTAAAGGAACCGTCATTCGTCGGGAAGTCGTCGGTGAAGAAGGATGTTCCGCGTCGGCGGGATGAAGATGGATCCGGAAGAAAGAAGATTGAAGATGCCGCTTGATAGAAGACTTCATCCGGATCATGGACCTCTTCAGCTCCCGCTTGGATCAAGACTTCAGCCGGATCATGGACATCTTCAGCCCCCGCTTGGGCCAAGACTTCAGCCGGATCATGACATCTTCAGCCCCCGCTTGGCCAAGACTTCAGCCGTATCATGAACATCTTGAGCCCCCGCTTGGGCTTGGATGAAGACTTCGGAGCCTGGGACCTATCGGTGATACCCGGCGTGGTGAAGATAAGGTAGGATGATCTTCAGGGGGCTTAGTGTTAGGTTTTATTTATGGGGGGTTTGGGTTAGATTAGGGGTATGTGGGTGGTGGGTTGTAATGTTTGGGGGGGTATTGTATGGGTTTTTTTTACAGGCAAAAGAGCTTGTTTTCTTTGGGGCATGCCCCACAAAAAGGCCCCTTTTAAGGGCATGGTAAGGTAAAAGAGCTTTTCTATTTTAAAAGAGCATTTTTTTTATTTTGGGGGGCTTTGTTATTTTATTAGGGGGCTTAGAGTAGGTGTAATTAGTTACAATTTCTTATAATATTTTTCTAATGTTTGTAAATTATTTTTTTATTTTTTGTAACTTAGTTCTTTTTATTTTTTGTACTTAGTTAGTTTATTTAATTGTATTTATTTGTAGGTATTTTTATGTAATTAATTTATTGATAGTGTAGTGTTTAAGGTTTAATTGTAACTTAGGTTAGGATTTATTTTACAGTTAATTTTGTAATTATTTTAACTAGGTTGCTATTAAATAGTTATTAACTATTTAATAGCTATTGTTCCTGGTTAAAATAATTAGAAAGTTGCCTGTAAACATAAATATTATTCCTAAAATAGCTTCAATATAATTATTCGTTATATTGTAGCTATATTAGGGTTTATTTTACAGGGTAAGTAATTAGCTTTAAATAGGATTAATTTATTTAATAAGAGTTAATTTATTTGTTAGATAAAAATTATATTTATTTTAGGGTGGTGTTAGTGTTAGGTTAGACTTAGCTTTTGGGGTTAATAAATTTAATAGAGTAGCGGCGAGGGTCCGGTTGGCAGATTAGGGGTTAATAACTTGAAGTTAGGTGTTGGTGATGTTAGGGAGGGCAGATTAGGGGTTAATACTATTTATATAGGGTTATTGAGGCGGGAGTGAGGCGATTAGGGTTAATACCATTTATTATAGTAGCGGTGAGGACGGTCGGCAGATTAGGGGTTAATTATTGCAGGTAGCTGGGCGGCGCCGTTGTGGGGGGCAGATTAGGGGTTAATAAATATAATATAGGGGCTCGGCGGTGTTAGGGGTAGCAGATTAGGGGTACATAGGATAACGTAGGGTGGCGGCGGTTTGCGGTCGGAAGATTAGGGGGTTAAAAAAAATTTAATAGAGTGGCGCGATGTGGGGGGACCTCCGGTTTAGGGGTGCATAGGTAGTTTATGGGTGTTAGTGTACTTTAGAGCACAGTAGTTAAGCGCTTTATGAACGGCGTTAGCCCAGAAAGCTCTTAACTCCTGGCTTTTTTCTGCGGCCTGGAGTCTTGTCGTTAGATTTCTAACGCTCACCTTCAGCCAAGACTCTAATACGGCGTTAGAAAGATCCCATTGAAAAGATAGGATACGCAAATGGCCGTAGGGGATCTGGCGGTATGGAAAAGTCGCGGCTGGAAAAGTGGAGCGTTAGACCCTTACCTACACGACTTCTTTAAATAGCAGCGGTAGCACAAAACCAGCGTTAGGGCCCCCTAACGCTGGTTTTGACGGCTAACGCAGAACTCTAAATCTAGGCGTTAGTTAGGGATGGTTAGAGTTAGATAGGGTTTATTATACTTAATATATATATATATATATATATAATATAAAACAATATTAACTATATTAACCCCTAATATATTAGGGTTAATATAGTTAATAAATATAATATAATAACTAATTAACTATATTAACCCTAATATAATTAGGGTTAATATTAGTTAATATAGCTGGCGGCGTGTAGGGGGAATTTAATTAGGGGTTATATTTTTAAATAGATGGAGGCGGTGTACGGGGCTCACTTTAGGGGGTAGGTAAGGTAGATGGCGGCGGGGGTAGGGGCTCACTTTAGGGGTAGTAAGGTAGATGGTGGCGGGGTAGGTGCTCACTTTAGGGGTAGGTAAGGTAGATGGCCGGTGGTGTAAGGGGCCTCACATTAGGGGGGTATGTAAAGGTAGCTGGCGACGGTGTAGGGTGATCACATTAGGGGGTTATACTTTTTAATGTATGAGGAGGCGGCGGGGTCCGGTGTGCGGCGGTTAGGCATTAAATACTTTATTAGGGATTGCGGCGGGGGATCGCGGTGACAGGTAGATAGGACATTGCGCATGCGTTAGGTGTTTAGGTTTTATTTAGCGGTAGTTTAGGGAGTTACGGGGCTCAATAGACAGCGTAAGGCTTACTACGGCTGCATTTTGGGGCGAGGTGAAAATGGAGTAAGATTTCTCCATTTTCGCCACGTAAGTCCCTTACGCTGGTATATTGGACTACCCAAACTGCGCTGGTTTGGTATACCTGCCTATGGCCCAAAAATCTACGGGGCGAAGGCAGAAATATACGAGCGGTAACTTCTAGGTTACGCCGTTTATGTGATACCAAACCAGCGCAAATTTCGGCGTCGCCGGCTTTTGCGGGTGACGCTGCATATCGGATCGGGCCCCTGATTTAACACATTTGCCCTACTTCAAAGCACAACACCAACAATAAAGGTTTATACACCGATTATTCACATGAGAGTATCGTCCCAACTTACTGGGGATCCCTAGAACTACTTTAATTAAGAAAGGAATCCTTAGAGATCCGATTTAGCTGTCTGGGGTTTACTGTCCCATAACCAGACAATTGTTTAAGGCTTTAAAGTTATAGTGCACTTTCTGTGTATCACTTTATTGACCGTTCAGGCCTCTAACGATACACTCATGTGAATAATCTGTGTATAACCTTTATTTTGGTGTTTGCAAACGTGTTAAATCAATGCTGATGAATTTAAAGGGACAGTCAAGTCCAAAATAACTTTCATGATTCAAATAGGGCCATGTAATTTTAAACAACTTTCCAATTTACTTATCTCACAATTTTGCTTTGTTCTCTTGGTATTCTTAGTTGAAAGCTAAACCTATGTAGGCTTGTATGCTAATTTCTTAGACCTTGAAGGCCGCCTCTTATGTGAATGCATTTTGACAGTTTTTCACCACTAGAGGGGCATTAGTTACATGTGTGTCATATAGATAACATTGAGCTCACGCAAGTGAAGTTACCTAGGGGTAAGCACTGATTGGCAAAAATGCAAAGGTCTGTCAAAAGAAACTGAAATAAGGGGGCAGTCCTGCAGAGGCATAGATACAAGGTAATCACAGAGTAAAAAGTGTATTAATTTAACTGTGTTGGTTATGCAAAACTGGGGACTGGGTAATAAAGGGATTATCTATCTTTTTTAAACAACAAAAATTCTAGTGTTGACTGTCCCTTTAAATATTATTTCTCTACTTGCTAGTTTGTAACATTTGTATCTGTTTCCAGCAGATTCATTTTGTTTTACTGAATTACTTAGGCCCTTAGAAATGTGATCTCTATTTGTTACATTCCTGTCCAAGTGCTGGATAAGAGTGTCTTTTTCTTCTCTTGTTCTGCTTCTTTAGCTAATCTCTCTCTATCCATTTAATTTTCCCACCCTTTTTTTAATATATAATATTGTACCACGAAAAGCATCAGATATATGTAGAAATGTGTATTTATGGATAAATAGAACATATTCAGTTATGTAAAGAAACATTGGAATGGGAAATATTCATATTTTCATGTCAGGTTAGCGAACTTGAGAATATGGTGCTTGGATTTGCGTGAGAGTGGGGTGTAATTTTTTTCCCACTTTTATTGCTTCATTGACTCCTATGGGAGAATACATGAATGCACACGCTTGTCAGGTTAGTGTGGGATCGAAAATAGTTTACTTTCAACTCGTAATACGAGCGAAACTCGACAAGTGCAAAAAGCTTACTTTTAGCACAAGTAACGCTCAAGCGGAAGCATTAATTAATGCTCCACTTGTACATCTGGCCCCTTTGTATTTTAAATTTAATTTCTAATAATGTACATAGGAATCAGTAATTAAATAAATTCAGAAGAGATACCTAACCTTGTTAAAATTACATAAAGTTTGTATCACTTATATCTGTCCATAACTGGTTGCAGGGAAGGAGATAAACTAAGTACAGGTGGCCCTCGTTTTGCGCCGGTTCAATTTGCGCCGGTTTCAGAATAACGCCCCTTTATTTTCAGTCATGGACTGCTATTGAAAAGCACTGAGAAGCAGCACATTGATTAAAATAAGGGCAGGCCTGTAGGTGAGCTGTCCCGATTGTGTTGCAGCAAAGATATGCAAGCCAAGCAGGCTGAAATTAATCAGTGTGAACAGATCAGACCTGAGCTATTGAGCAGCTTTCAAAGCAACAAGATCTAGCAGCCATGAGGGAAACTGCCCTTTCCTTCTTCTATCCCAGCTGCTTGAGGTGAGGGGTGCCTATAAATCAGTCCAGACTGGAATGCATAGAATAGCTGCAGACCCGATATTAGCTAAAAGTGTATGCTACTGTTTCAATGCAGAGACCTTTTGCAGAAAAAAGCAAGTAAAACATGTTTTTGTTCATTAAACTTAGTTTGATGATGGCATTCTGTGTTGTGTGATTATTGGATACTGTTTATAATGCTGTTTAGCATTTATAGTCTTCATTTCAAAGCTTTAAAAATAATGTATTATAGGTTACTTATGTCAATTTTGAGAGGGCCCTGGAACCTAACACCCCTCACTTCCCATTGACTTACATTGTAAAACCTGACTTTCAATTTACAACGGTTTCTATTTACAAGCCATCCTTCTGGAACCAACCCCCCGGTGTAAATGAGGGCTACCTGTATTCTCAAGAGGCTTTACAGGGGATATGTCCCACAAAACAATGCAAACCAATAATTTAATGCTTATAAGACAGTTACGTTGTGTATTGGCAGCAAGATCTTAGCAAGTTCTTATTTAACAAGTGCTTATTTCTATACTGATATTAAACAACTTTAAGACCACGTAAAGCCGTGCCAGTTGAAAGCAGACATGTTTTTCTCAGGAAGATAATACTAAGGATTTCATTTTCATCAATATTTTATTGCTACAGGCCACATCATTTATCATTATAACCTTATATAATCTAGCTATTAGTAAGTTTACTACTAGTTAATTATTAACCCTTTGAGTGCTATGACGGTTCTGAGCCATCACAGAGTTTCCCACTCTGGTGCTTAATGACGGCTCAGAGCCGTCACTAGCACTCTCCCACCTTGAGGGAGATCTGGGGGCTCCCACCCGCTCCTACCCCCGGCGATCGTGCCTTTAGAGTGACAGGCATCGCCGGGGCTTCCCGTTTTGCGTGGTGACGTCACGCGCAATAACGTGATGACGTCACCGCGCAACTTTATTTATACTTAACAATGTTAACTATAGGAGCAGGGGGCATGCTGCTTAGAAGCCTGTATCTCAGGCATCTAAGCAGCTACAGATCCCAAGACCCACCATTGGAAATGTAATCACCTAACATTTCCAACAGTGTAAGTCTGGGGTCTGAAAAAAATAAAAAAAGTTAAAAAATTGTTAAAAAAAAAACATTAAAAAATCTTAGCACCCAGGTGGGAAAGTGGCTTAGCACTCAAAGGGTTAAAAAAAAAGGAAATGCTTTACTAAATGTGTTAATGAATACAATAATTTATTTTAATGTTATGTTATACAGTAATAAATATAAACCTTTCAAATAAAAGTAATAAAATATCAACTAAAATTATATGCTACTGTAAAATGAATTCTTGTCATTTCACTCAAGGGTTATACAATTGTTTTTGTCTTATGATCGCTCTTCCTTGATGCTAATATGATGCTTGATGTGTCTTAGCTTAAGTTTATAAAAATGTTTTTATTTGGTGACTACTAGCACTCACAATGATGTCAATAAATTGTTTTAAGATGGTATAAATGCTCCTTTCCCAGCCTTATAAGGGGGCTGAAAAAGATTATCTGAATCAAAGTGCTGCCAATACCTCTTTGGCATGGTATATTTATTTATAAGCAAACATGACTAAACTTTTGTAACTGCAACATGGAATTCATATTTTTAAATTTTTGTTGCATTTATTTAGCAAAATACATTTTATTTTTGTAATGTTATACTGCATATTTTGTACAGTAATATACATTTTTTTTTCTCTCATGCCGTTTTTCTATATATATAATCTTTCATAAAATATGTGACCATTTCTACTTATATAATATAAAGGTAGGTGTCTGGAAATTAGATTTCAGAATAACCTTTGCTCTAAGGGTACGTATAAGGAGAAAAAGGTATGACCATTACATTATTAATAATATTATGTAATGTTCTGCAGTGTCCATAGTTTAGTAAGGTTACTGTAGAGACCTCCACCTTGAGTATGGAGTGCAGTTCTGGGGACCGATCACAAAAAATGATATGCAGAACTAGAAAAAAGTTCAGAGAAGGGCCACAAAGCTAATAAGGGAAATGGATCATTTAAGCTATGAGGAGAGGTTAGCCAAACTGGGTCTGTTTTTCTCTACAAAAAAGGCGCTTGAGAGGTGACATGATTACTTATATAAATATATTCAAGGCCCCATAACAGAGATCGCCAGAAGCTCTGTTTATTACAAGAAAAATGTTTGTGACAAGAGGTCCACAATTAAGTTGGAGGGAAGGAGATTTAGGGGCCAAATTATTAAAGTCTGGCGGACATGATACGCTGTATATTATACCTGCTAAATAGAAATTGAAATAAATTTAGATTGCTCTATTTTTTTTAAGTCCAATCCATTGTTATAGATCTGGATAAAAAACAGAGTTAGACCTGAATTTGGGTTAAGATCTGAAACAGAATATAAGTATGCAATATACAAACATCTAACTATCTAGATATTACTGAACCCCCAAAGGGAATTGATTATAATGAATAACAGTCTATAAGACTAATCACATGAGTATGGGTAATATTGAATGGTAACGCTAATAAACCACATACAATCACTCCAGTCACTATGGGGGCCTATTTATCAAATGTCTTGCGGACCCTGATCGACAGTGCGGATCAGGTCCGACAGACATCGCTGAATGCAGTGAGCAATACACTCCCGTATTCAGCATTGCACCAGCAGCTCACAAGAGCTGCTGGTTGCAACGCCGCCCCCCTGCAGATTTGCTGCCAATCGGTCGCCCCAGCAAGGTGGTGTCGGGTTGAATTGTGGTGTGATTCCTGTCCGCCTCATCAGAGAAGGTGGAAAGGGTTATGGAGCAGCGGTCTTTGTGACCGCTGCACCATACTTGTGTTTCTGGTGAGTCTGAAGACTCGCCAGAAAACACGGGCTATCAAGCTCCATTTGGAGCTTGATAGATTGGCCCCTATATATCTAGATTAAACAGGCCAGCACCAATACATAGTTATTAGCTTGGGACGATAAACTAAGATAATATATTTTAATGCCGGTTTTCGAGGGTAGATATATACAAAGCATCTCTGATAACCCTTGCTATTCATAGACTGATCTAACACAGAAATCCGTGGAATCCTAGTTAACCCCCCAGTCCTTTTAACTGTATGTCTGTTTTAAACTTTGTGGTGAGTTAAGAAATAGGAAATAGATGTAGTTGATGGACATACCACACATCCCAAAACACTCCACTATTAGTTCTATGTATCGTGTTGTTGTATAAGCATATATGTTCAATAAGTGGTTGTGATTTTAAATTATATATTGTACTGAGGTAATGTTTAATTCAACATTAGGGTCACCAAGCCCTTAACTCCCTTTTCTCCCCTTAAATATATTGTCAGCGTATCATGTCCGCCAGACATTGCTGATTGCGTACAGCATACGCTGTCGGCATCAGCATTGCAGAAGCAGTTCTATGTGAACTGCTTGTGCAATGCCGCCACCTGCAGATTCGCGGCCAATCGGTCCGCTAGCAGTGGGTGTCAATCAACCCCGATCGTATGCAATCGGGTTGATTGCTGTACGCCGTTCAGAGGCGGCAGAATCCAGTTAAGGAGCAGCCGGCCTTAAGACCGCTGCTTCTTAAAGGGACAGTCTACCCAGAATTGTTATTGTTTGAAAAAGATAGATAATCCCTTTATTACCCATTCCCTAGTTTTGGCATTACCAACACAGTTATATAAATTCCACTTTTTACCTCTGTGATTACCTTGTATCTAAGCCTCTGCAAACTGCACCCCTTATTTCAGTTCTTTGACAGACATCCATTTTAGCCAATCAGAGCTTGCTCACTGGAACTCCACGTGCGTGAGCACAGTTTTATCTATAAGATAAACGTGAACTTAACCCCTCTAGTGGTGAAAAACTGTCAAAATGCCCTGAGAGAAGAAGGCGGCCTTCAAGGGCTTTGAAATTAGCATATGAACCTCCTAGGTTTAGCTTTCAACTAAGAATACCAAAGAAACAAGCAAACATTGGGTGATAAAAGTAAATTGGAAAATTGTTTACAATTACATTCTCTTCTGAATCATGAAAGTTTATTTTGGACTAGACTGTCCCCTTTAAACTCCTGTTTCCGGTGAGCTGAAGGCTCTCGTGAAAACAGGGCGAGTTGGCCCCATTTGGGGCATAGTAAATTGGCCCCCCTATATCTCCTACAATTGAAAACTTATTCAATGAGTGGAACTCATTACCCAAAGGAGGTAGTGAATGCCAATACCCCAGATATATAAAAATGGTTTAGATACATTTCTGTCTAGAAACAAAATTCATGGCTATGCTTGATTGTATTAAATGGGTCACCTTTTAGTGGGATTAGTTAAGCTCAAACTGGAGCTTTTTGTAAGTATGTTAGATTTGTATAGGTTGAACTCGATGGACTTAGGTCTTTTTCCAACCTCATCTACTATGATATTATGTTACTATGTAAATGTATTGTCCTTCTAGAATACATTATGATTTTAATGTAAATTTAAATACATAAAAATAATTAAGTTTTAATGGTTTTTATGTTTCATTGATAGTTGATAACTCTGTGTTTTTAATGGAAACAAGAAAGAATAATAGCGCCCCTTAGTGGTGCACCAAGAGGAGTAAATTCCACCTAATATTGAGCTAATGGGTTTTCTGCTGGCTTCTCCTTTAGGAGCTACAACTGTGTACTAGCTGCACAGAAATAGGTCGGCGAATCCTCCGATTTTGCTTGTTTCAATATGAGAGATGAGTTCAGTATAATTAGTCTCTCCATATCCCAATTATCTTTTGTCATCCTCAATATTCTTATCCCCATCAGTGGTGGAAAATGCATGAGCTTCATCCCTTGTCCTTCTTTCTGCCTGGGTACCAGAGCATGGTTGTGTAGCTTGCATCATTATGCTCACAAGGATGTGTAGATTTTTCTCCAACCTAACAGTTTAAAAACTTGTGTTTCTGGGTTACCACTACAGCTTGGCAGATGCCTGCAGAGAAACCAAGAGGGAGAACACAGGAGCTCCTTATTAGAAGTAATACAGAACAAGCTCACATTCTACTGTTGACTTGTAGCACCATGAACTCTTTGTAAACTCCTGATTTATATAAATGCTCCTCAAAACAAGCCTTGTCTGTCTTTCCTTGTTGCTGAACCCTTTCTTTAGTCTCCCAACAATCCGCACAACATGAAGCTCTCCATGGAGCAGCTGTTGTAATAGTTCTATCTCATCTGCCCATCTCTGCTGGCTTTAAGTTGGTGTTCCCCCTAGAGCCTGTGAGATCCTATTGGCACAATCACATAAAGATACTAATATTACACAAGAGCTGGGCTTTATCTTCTGGATCCCTAGCTACTGTTTCTATGTTCATGAGACATTGTCATACCCAGCGCCTCACTCAAATCCTGAGTTCCCTGACTCAAAGATGAGTGTTACTGACCCCTGTATTAAAAACAGATAAACGCGATAATCCTTACTTTGTAGAAAAAATAGGAATAGAAATAGTAAATGATGTCCCTTGACTTTGCAGATTAAAATTCTCATTTTGAAAAAAAGAATTAAATGCCTATGTGTGTGTTTGTCACCCCCTGGGTATTTGTGGTTCTGTATCTCTTTCTTATTGACTTCCGGTTTCACTCTTCAGTTTAGCGCATTACTTCCTGTTTTCTGTCTTATCTCAGCAACGGCACCTTTCAACCACACAGCTGCTAACTCCCTCTGACACATACCACCTCAATCCAGTTGTTTGGATTTATAATTAATGTTGTGTTCAAAATGACACTTAAAAAAATATGGAAGTAAAAATTAAATGTTAACCATTTAAGTTTTAGACACACTTTTATTTTTTCAATTTACTTCTAGTTTGTTTTTTTCCAATTTACTTCTTGTATCAAATCTTCCTTTTTTCTTTTGTTGAAACAATGTATAACATTGTTACAAACATTGTTCTAAATACTGCTGCCATATAGTGCTCAAGAAGGGTGCACGTTCCTAAGCCTACCTCAGTATGCTCTTTAATGGAATTGAGAAGTTTCAACAAAGGAGATGAAGAGAAAAGGGTAAATTTGATTATAGAAGATTTTTTTTTTAATTATGCTCCATCTGAATTATTAAAGTTTAAATAATGAAACGACCCTAGGGTGGGAGGACAATAATCTTTTTTTAACAGATCACTGCGATGCCTTATATGCATTTTTCATAGACATCCTCTTTTAGTAGAAAAGTTTGTTCAGCATCAACTTTGGGGGGGGATACACATACTAAGACATTCAGCACAACTTTTATTTAGTTGTTAAGTTAAATAAATATATAAAAAGAAGGCGCCCATAGTGTAATAAGTTCAAACAGGTGGCAAAGTTAATGCAAGATGGTGGGAATGCACTCACATTTGGGAAAGCACTATCAAGTGCTATACAGGCAGGCCAGAAATTTTGGAGTATGCTGGCTAACTCTCTCTCCCTCTCTCAAAGGCAGCGAACGTTATGTGGATGCTTCTTCCTGAGATAAATTAAAAACAAACTACCATAGCGTAATATGTAAGAACCTATAGTAGTATAAAGTAGGAATATTCAACTCACATTTGGTGATGCCACTGTTGAAGTGCTGTAAGCACAGGCCAGATATTCAGGAGTAGTCTGGCTACTCATTCACTGTGTCAGGAGCATCAGTGGGGAGTGTCTCAGTCTTAGAAGCAATAGGATCCACACGACAGCCAAAGTGTTTTTCAAATTGGTGTCAATCAGCTGGATTCCGTAAAAAAGTGTATAAAAACTCAGTCTTGATATAAAATGTAAAAAAATACTTTAATATCAAAAACTCAAGTACAGCGACGCGTTTCTCAGTGATACACTGTTTCATCAGGCTGGGACATACTGTTCAACTTGCTTGGTAACACAAATTGCTAATCAGCCAATCACAATGGCAGCAACTCAATGCATTTAGGCATCTAGACGTGGTGAAGACGACTTGCTGAAGTTCAGACCAAGCCTCAGAATGGGGAAGAAAGGGGATTAAGTGACTTTGAATTGTGGCATGGATGTTGGTGCCAGACGGGCTCGTCTGAGTATTTAAAAAACTGCTGAACTTCTGGGATTTTAACTCACAACCATCTCTAGGGTTTACAGAGAATAGTCTGAATAAGATAAAATATCCAGTGAGCGGCAGTTGTGTGGACGAAAACAACGCTCAAAGTAAACTTTTAATGTGGGCGGGTTATTACAAGTTACAACTAAATTGTTAGTAGTGTGAGCAAAAACCGATACGGGCTAAACATCAGGACTTCGGATATCATGACTAAGTTAACTTCTTTTCCAACACATTTATTTGCAATATAAAGTAAATAACATTAAATATTAAAATTAATCAATTGGAAATATACACCCACTACACATATATACTTTAGACATAACTACGAAACAGTCTGTCCTGGGATGGTTATGACATCACTACACTAACCATAGCTAAGCTTATAAGCTGTGGTGAACAGCGATGCTTTGGCGTAAGGGAATCTGCTGAAAAGCAGACGAAGTAAAAAGTATGTCATTGTGAACCTAATTTGCATATCTACCCAGAAGCCTTTGCTGTATTGGAAACAATGTATTCCAGAGGTTTTCTGTGGGAAAAACAAGCCTTCTCTCTCTCCCTCTCTCTCTTCCTCTCTCTCTCTCTCTATATATATATATATATATATATATATATAATATACACACACACACACAATATAGTGTTTTCCATTCAAACATCTTGTCATATACCATAAACCTTATAACCCTTATAAAAAATTAATATTTATTTATCAGATAGTATAAATATATTAGTGTAACACTTTATTTTAAGGTATTTATGTTGTGTTTGATGTACATTTTTTTACACTTTTACAATTTACACTAGGCGGTAGATTTATTAAGCAGCGGATGCTGCATTAACGCCCCATCGTTTCTGGTCCACCGAAAAGAAAGTTAAGAAGCAGCGGGATGATTGATGGCCCCTGCTAGTGGACGATTGGCCTGCGGAGTGAGCAGGGAGCAGCATTGCACAAGCTTTCACCAGAACTGCTTGTGCAATGTTACGCCTAAGATTTGGAGTTTGGCGTTAGCCGTCAAAACCAGCGTTAGAGGCTCCTAACGCTGGTTTTGGCTGCCCGCTGGTATTTGGAGTCAGTCAGGAAAGGGTTCTAACGCTCACTTTCCAGCCGCGACTTTTCCATACCGCAGATCCCCCTACGCCATTTGCCGTATCCTATCTTTTCAATGGGAATCTTTCTAACGCCGGTATTTAGAGTCTTGGCTGAAGGTGAGCGTTAGAAATCTAGCGACAAGACTCCAGCCGCAGAAAAAAAAAAGGAGTTAAGAGCTTTTTGGGCTAACGCCGGTTCATAAAGCTCTTAACTACTGTGCTCTACAGTACACTAACACCCATAAACTACCTATGTACCCATAAACCGAGGCCCCCCCACATCGCCGCCACTCGATTAAATTTTTTTAACCTCTAATCTGCCGACCGCACACCGCCGCCACCTACGTTATACTTATGTACCTCTAATCTGCTGCCCCTAACACCGCCGACCCCTATATTATATTTATTAACCCCTAATCCTGCCCCCCACAACGTTGCCGCCAGCTACCTACAATAATTAACCCCTAATCTGCCGACCGGACCTCACCGCTACTATAATAAAGTTATTAACCCCTAATCCGCCTCACTCCCGCCTCAATAACCCTATAATAAATAGTATTAACCCCTAATCTGCCCTCCCTAACATCGCCGACACCTAACTTCAATTATTAACCCCTAATCTGCCGACCGGACCTCACCGCTACTCTAATAAATGTATTAACCCCTAAAGCTAAGTCTAACCCTAACACTAACACCCCCCTAAGTTAAATATAATTTAAATCTAACGAAAAAAATTAACTCTTATTAAATAAATTATTCCTATTTAAAGCTAAATACTTACCTGTAAAATAAACCCTAATATAGCTACAATATAACAAATAATTATATTGTAGCTATTTTAGGATTTATATTTATTTTACAGGCAACTTTGTAATTATTTTAACCAGGTACAATAGCTATTAAATAGTTAACTAACTATTTATTAGCTACCTAGTTAAAATAATTACAAAATTACCTGTAAAATAAATCCTAACCTAAGGTTACAATTAAACCTAACACTACACTATCAATAAATTAATTAAATACAATACCTACAAATAAATACAATTAAATAAACTAACCTAAAGGTACAAAAAATAAAAAAGAACTAAGTTACAAAAAATAAAAAAATATTTACAAACTTAGAAAAATATTACAACAATTTTAACTAATTACACCTACTCTAAGCCCCCCTAATAAAATAACAAAGCCCCCCAAAATAAAAAAATGGCCCTACCCTATTCTAAATTAAAAAAGTTCAAAGCTCTTTTTACCTTACCAGCCCTGAAAAGGGCCATTTGCGGGGCATGCCCCAAAGAATTCAGCTCTTTTGCCTGTAAAAAAAAAAAGACAGTACCCCCCCCAACATTACAACCCACCACCCCACATACCCCTAATCTAACCCAAACCCCCCTTAAATAAACCTAAACACTAAGCCCCTGAAGATCTTCCTACCTTATCTTCACCCGCCGGGTTCACCGATCCGTCCACCGAAGTCTTGATCCAAGCTCTCCGAAGTCTTGATCCAAGCCCAAGCGGGGGCTGAAGAGTGACTTCCATCCTCCGGCTGAAGTCTTGATCCAAGCGGCAAATGAAGAAGTCCATCTTCGGGAAGAAATCTTCATCCTATCCGGGCAGAAGAGTAGATCCGGGACCGGCAAACATCTTCATCCAAGCCGCATCTTCTATGTTGTCCATCCGATGACCGAGCGGCTGATCTTGAAGACCTCCGGCGCGGATCCATCCTCTTCGTCTCGACGTCCAACTGAAGAATGACGGTTCCTTTAAGGGACGTCATCCAGATGGCATCCCTCGAATTCGATTGGCTGATAGGATTCTATCAGCCAATCGGAATTAAGGTAGGAATAACTTCTGATTGGCTGATGGAATCAGCCTATCAGATTCCAGTTCATCACGATTGGCTGATTGGATCAGCCAATCAGATTGAGCTCGAATTCTATTGGCTGTTCCGATCAGCCAATAGAATGCGAGCTCAATCTGATTGGCTGATCCAATCAGCCAATCGGATTGAACTTGAATCTGATTGGCTGATTCCATCAGCAATCAGAATTTTCCTACCTTAATTCCGATTGGCTGATAGAATCCTATCAGCCAATCGGAATTCGAGGGACGGCCCATCTTGGATGACGTCCCTTTAAAGGAACCTTCATTCTTCCCGGTTGGACGTCGAACGAAGAGGATGGATCCGTGCCAGGAGTCTTCAGATCAGCCGCTCGTCATCAGGATGGAACAACATAGAAGATGCCGGCTTGGATGAAGTTGTTTGCCGGTCCGGATCTACTCTCGCCCGGATAGGATGAAGATTTCTTCCCGAAGATGGACTTCTTCATTTGCCGCTTGGATCAAGACTTCAGCAAGAGGATGGACGTCACTCTTCAGCCCCCGCTTGGGCTTGGATCAAGACTTCGGAGGCTTGGATCAAGACTTCGGTGGACAGATCGGTGAACCGGCGTGGTGAAGATAAGGTAGCGAAGATCTTCAGGGGCTTAGTGTTAGGTTTATTTAAGGGGGGTTTGGGTTAGATTAGGGGTATGTGGGTGGTGGGTTGTAATGTTGGGGGGTGGTATTGTCTTTTTTTTCTTTACAGCAAAAGAGCTGAATTATTTGGGGCATGCCCCGCAAATGGCCCTTTTCAGGGCTGGTAAGGTAAAAAGAGCTTTGAACTTTTTAATTTAGAATAGGGTTAGGGCATTTTTTTTATTTTGGGGGGCTTTGTTTTTTTATTAGGGGGATTAGAGTAGGTGTGAATTAGTTTAAAATTGTTGTAATATTTTTCTAAATGTTTGTAAATATTTTTTTTATTTTTTGTAACTTAGTTCTTTTTTATTTTTTGTACTTTAGTTAGTTTATTTAATTGTATTTATTTGTAGGTATTGTATTTAATTAATTTATTGATAGTGTAGTGTTAGGTTTAATTGTAACTTAGGTTAGGATTTATTTTACAGGTAATTTTGTAATTATTTTAACTAGGTAGCTATTAAATAGTTATTAACTATTTAATAGCTATTGTACCCTGGTTAAAAATAATTACAAAGTTGCCTGTAAAATAAAAATAAAATCCTAAAATAGCTACAATTATAATTATTCGTTATATTGTAGCTATATTAGGGTTTATTTTACAGGTAAGTATTAGATTTAAATAGGATTTATTTATTTAATAAGAGTTAATTTATTTTGTTAGATTTAAATTATATTTAACTTAGGGGGTGTTAGGGTTAGGGTTAGACTTAGCTTTAGGGGTTAATACATTTATTATAGTAGCGGGTGAGGTCTGGTCGGCAGATTAGGGGTTAATGAATTGATGATTAGTGTCGGCGATGTTAGGGAGGACAGATTAGGGGTTGTTCCGATCAGCCAATAGAATGCGAGCTCAATCTGATTGGCTGATCCAATCAGCCAATCGGATTGAACTTGAATCTGGATTGGCTGATTCCATCAGCCAATCAGAATTTTCCTACCTTAATTCCAATTGGCTGATAGAATCCTATCAGCCAATCGAATTCGAGGGACGCCATCTTGGATGACGTCCCTTAAAGGAACCTTCATTCTTCAGTTGGACGTCGAACGAAGAGGATGGATCCGCACCGGAGGTCTCTCAAGATCAGCCGCTCGTATCGGATGGAACAACATAGAAGATGCGGCTTGGATGAAGATGTTTGCCGGTCCGGATCTACTCTTCTGCCCAGTTAGGCTGAAGATTCTCTTCCCGAAGATGGACTTTCTTCATTTGCCGCTTGGATCAAGACTTCAGCCGGAGGATGGACGTCACTCTTCAGCCCGCTTGGGCTTGGATCAAGACTTCGGAGGCTTGGATCAAGACTTCGGTGGACGGATCGGTGAAACCGGCGTTGGTGAAAGATAAGGTAGGAAGATCTTCAGGGGCTTAGTGTTAGGTTTATTTAAGGGGGGTTTGGGTTAGATTAGGGTATGTGGGTGGTGGGTTGTAATTGTTGGGGGGGGTATTGTCTTTTTTTTCTTTACAGGCAAAGAGCTGAATTATTTGGGCATGCCCCGCAAATGGCCCTTTTCAGGGCTGGTAAGGTAAAAAGAGCTTTGAACTTTTAATTTAGAATAGGGGTAGGGCATTTTTTTTATTTTGGGGGCTTTGTTATTTTATTAGGGGGCTTAGAGTAGGTGTAATTAGTTTAAAATTGTTGTAATATTTTTCTAATGTTTGTAAATATTTTTTATTTTTTGTAACTTAGTTCTTTTTATTTTTTGTACTTTAGTTAGTTTATTTAATTGTATTATTTGTAGGTATTGTATTTAATTAATTTATTGATAGTGTAGTGTTAGGTTAATTTGTAACTTAGGTTAGGATTTATTTTACAGGTAATTTTGTAATTATTTTAACTAGGTAGCTATTAAAATAAGTTATTAACTATTTAATAGCTATTGTACCTGTGTTTAAAATAATTACAAAGTTGCCTGTAAAATAAATATAAATCCTAAAATAGCTACAATATAATTATTCGTTTATATTGTAGCTACTATTAGGGTTTATTTTACAGGTAAGTATTTAGATTTAAATAGGATTAATTTATTTAATAAGAGTTAATTTATTTTGTTAGATTAAATTTATTTACTTAGGGGGGTGTTAGGGTTAGGGTTAGACTTAGCTTTAGGGTTAATACATTTATTATAGTAGCGGTGAGGTCTGGTCCGCAGATTAGGGGTTAATAATTGAAGTTAGTGTCGGCGATGTTAGGGAGGACAGATTAGGGGTTGTTCGATCAGCCAATAGAATGCGAGCTCAATCTGATTGGCTGATCCAATCAGCCAATCGGATTGAACTTGAATCTGATTGGCTGATTCCATCAGCCAATCAGAATTTTCCTACCTTAATTCCGATTGGCTGATAGAATCCTATCAGCCAATCGGAATTCGAGGGACGCCATCTTGGTGACGTCCCTTAAAGGAACCTTCATTCTTCAGTTGGACGTCGAGCGAAGAGGATGGATCCGCACCGGAGGTCTTCAAGATCAGCCGCTCGTCATCGGATGGAACAGACAAAGAAGATGGCGCTTGGATGAAGATGTTTGCCGGGTCCGGATCTACTCTTCTGCCCAGATAGGATGAAGATTTCTTCCCGAAGATGGACTACTTAATTGCCGCTTGGATCAAGACTTCAGCCGGAGGATGGACGTCACTCTTCAGCCCCCGCTTGGCTTGGATCAAGACTTCGGAGGCTTGGATCAAGACTTCGGTGGACAGGATCGGTGAACCTGGCGTGGTGAAGATAAGGTAGGAAGATCTTCAGGGGCTTAGTGTTAGGTTTATTTAAGGGAGGTTTGGGTTAGATTAGGGGTATGTGGGTGGTGGGTTGTAATGTTGGGGGGGGTATTCGTCTTTTTTTTTTTTTTTTTACAGGCAAAAGAGCTGATTCTTTGGGGCATGCCCCGCAAATGGCCCTTTCAGGGCTGGTAAGGTAAAAAGAGCTTTGAACTTTTTTAATTTAGAATAGGGTAGGGCATTTTTTTATTTTGGGGGGCTTGTTATTTTATAAGGGGGCTTAGAGTAGGTGTAATTAGTTTAAAATTGTTGTAATATTTTACTAATGTTTGTAAATATTTTTTTATTTTTTGTAACTTAGTTCTTTTTTATTTTTTGTACTTTAGTAGTTTATTTAATTGTATTTATTTGTAGGTATTGTATTTAATTAATTTATTGATAGTGTAGTGTTAGGTTTAATTTTTAAATATGTTAGGATTTATTTTTAAGGTAATTTTGTAATTATTTTAAATAGGTAGCTATTAAATAGTTATTAACTATTAATAGCTATTGTACTGGTTAAAATAATTACAAAGTTGCCTGTAAAATAAATATATAATCCTAAAATAGCTACAATATAATTTCGTTATATAGTAGCTATATTAGGGTTTTATTTTACAGGTAAGTATTTTAGCTTTAAAATGGATTAATTTATTTAATAAGAGTTAATTTATTTCGTTAGATTTAAATTATATTTAACTTAGGGGGTGTTTAGGGTTAAGGGTTAGACTTAGCTTTAGGGGTTATAACATTTATTATAGTAGCGGTGAGGTCCGGTCGTCAGATTAGGGGTTAATAATGAAGTTAGGTGTCGGCAATGTTAGGGAGGACAGATTAGGGTTAATACTATTTTTTATAGGGTTTTTGAGGCGGGAGTGAGGCGGATTAGGGTTAATACATTATTATAGTAGCGGTGAGGTCCGGTCGGCAGATTAGGGGTTAAATAATTGTAGGTAGGTGGAAGGCGACTTTGGGGGGGCGGCAGATTAAGGGTTAATAATATAATATAGGGGTCGGCGGTGTTAGGGGCAGCAGATTAGGGGTTCATAGGGATAACGTAGGTATTGCGGCGGTGTAAGAGTGGCAGATTAGGGGGTATAAAAATATGCAGGGGTCCAGCGATAGCGGGGGCGGCAGATTAGGGGTTATTAAGTGTAAGGTTAGGGGTGTTGTAGGACTCGGGGGGTACATGTTAGGGGTGTTAGGTGCAAGACATATGGAAGTGTATCCCCATAGGAAACAATGGGGCTGCGTTAGGAGTTGAACGCTGCTTTTTTGCAGGTGTTAGGTTTTTTTTTCGGCTCAAGATGCCCCATTGTTTTCTATGGGGAATCGTGCACGAGCACGTTTTTGAAGCTGGCCGCGTCCGTAAGCACCGCTGGTATTGAGATTTGCAGTGGCGGTAAATTATGCTATACGCTCCCTTTTTGAGCCGAACGCAGCCCTTCTGTGAACTATAAATACCAGCGGTATTTAAAAGGTGCGGCCAGAAAAAAGCATGCGTAGCTAACGCACCCCTTTGGCCGCAAACTAAAATCTAGGCCTTAGTGAGTAAAGCGGACATGATTCACTACAGCGTATCATGTCCGCTTGACCATTAATAAATCTACCCCTAGGTCTTTAGTCGTGCAAACTCGATGCGTCCTAATTTAGTTTGCGCTCAAGCGAACGCATTTACTTTCAAATTGTAATACACATTTAAGTTAGTGATGTCGCAATATTGGTTTATCTTGATCCGCCCTAACAATAAAGTGCCACTTGTAATCTTGCCCAGTTGCTGAAAATGCTGAGACTTGCACCTTTGTCTACTGTGATGTTATGGATGTGAATAAACTTTAAGGTTTTATAAGACGGTGCTCCTCAATTGTGTCATTTCATCATCTACTGAGCTTGAGTGTAGCACGGTTATTATTTACCCTATAATATCTCTGGTGCCGCAGAGAGGAGTGACAGCTTGAAGGTCCTATAAAGGTTGGAGTTATTAGACCCAACTGATTTGAATAGCCAATAGAATTTCAGTAGCTCTCATCCTATTGGCTGATTTGAATTTTAAAAAATCAAATCAGCCAATAGGAATGCAAGGGACCACCATTTTGAAAAGGCTCCCCTTGCATTGAAGATCCAGTGTACGGCAGTGACCATATGAAGAGGACGCTCCGCGCTGGATGTCTTCAGGATGGATCCGCTCCACGCTGCCGGGATGAAGTAGAAGACGCCGCTGGATAAAGATAGAAGATACCACCTGGATGAAAGACTTCTCGCAGCCTGGATGAAGATGGATGTCTGGACTTCAAAAACTGTAAGTGGATCGTCGGGGGTTAGTGTTAGGTTTTTTTAACCTTTTTTGGGGTGGATTTTTTTTTTAGATTAGGGTTTTGGGCTTTAGGTAAAAGAGCTAAATGCCCTTTTCAGGGCAATGAAAAAGAGCTGAATGCCGTTTTAAGGCAAGGCCCATACAAATGTCCTTTTCAGGGCGATGGGTAGCTTAGGTTTTTGGTTAGAATCAGGATTTTTATTTTGGGGGGTGGTTGGGTGGTGGGTTTTACTGTGGGGTCTTTGTATTTTTTTACAGGTAAAAAAGCTGATTTCTTTAGGGCAATGCCCTACAAAAGGCCTTTTAAGGGCTATTGGTAGTTTATTGTAGGCTAGGAGGTGTTTTTATTTTGAGGGGGATTTTTATTTTTATAGGGCTATTAGATTAGGTGTAATGTTTTTATTTTGATCATTCATTTGTTATTTTTCGTAATTTAGTGTTTGTTATTTTTTTATTTTTTTTTTTTTTTTGAGTTTTGAAAAAGCTTTATTGAAATACTTCAAACATTTACAGCAGAGAATAAAACACTCACAACATAAGTCTGTTGGCAATCATTGAAATCCCCGTGTTTCAGTTCTTACATTTGTTGTGGGTTAAACAAAATAATACAATAAGAAATGGACTAGAAAGGCACATCAAACAACAATTATCAATATTGGTTACATAGAGGAATTGTCAATATGAATTTTGCAAGTGTTTAGCAGGACATAAAGAAAAAGAAGCATAGACAAACAAAGGAAAGGAAGAGGAAAGAAAAAGATGAGAAGAGGTCAAATACACGTGTTCCTGAGTGAAGTGAAATAAAGTTTGCTGAGGGATATTAAAATTACAGTATGGGCTTACCCCTATCAAGGGTGTTAGGTTATCTTGCGTCCTCCTGGTAATTAGCTGCGGGGTTGGATTACCCATAGGAAGAGAATCTCGCAATAGAAAATCCAATTGGTTAATGGAGAAGTAATGAAACCTCTCTAGTCGTATATTTAGCGAAAGCTGAGCAAGCCACTCGTCAGTCGTAGGAGTAATCTCCCTGTTTCCCATTTCCGAGGAATGACTTGCTTAGCACTATTCAATGCAATGTGTAAGAAGCCTAGTGTGGGCCTTAGATTGCATTTTGGGAATATCATGGAAGAGTAAAACTACTGGGATCTAGAGGAATGTCGGTCCTTGGAGTTTGCTAATTTCTTTAGTTATGAGCCACCAAAACGGCTGAATACTAGGACATGACCACCAAATATGGTACATGGAACCCTCTTGGTTGCCTTCCTCCAGCACTGTTAGATGTCAGGGGAAAGATGTATTGTAGGCGTTGCGGGGTGTCCAATACCATCTCATTAAGAGTTTATAATTGACTTCCCAGCAGGGAGGGCCGAGTGAGAAGATTTGGCCTATGTTTGTGGAAATTTTATTCCATTCCCTCTACTGATACTTGCCCCGCAAGGTCTTTTTGCCATTTTTGTGTGTAAGAAGGAAGGTGGTCTGTTGGAGGTGAGTTCAGAATAGCATACAAAAGAGATATAGTATGGGCTGGTTGGTGAGGTGCACTACAGAGTTGTTCAAATCTAGTGCGAGTACGCACCAGAATCCTGTTTGTGTTTTATGAGTTGTTGATAAAAGAAGTCGTTCTCCAAGTTTTGCATTTGTGTCATTGGGATTATTTTTGTTGCCTCCGTCAACAGATAGACGGGAGAAGTCCTTGGATGTCTAGTTTTAATTGTTTGGTGGAGAATTCCCCCACCAAGAAGTCAGGATTGGAGAGTGATGGGTGTGAGAGGGGATGGGATACTAGAGAACGCGGTGTTTTTCTGTATCTGTCTAGACCATACCTGAAAAGTTTCTTTTTTAGTGTTTGTTATTTTTGTAATTTAGTATTTTTTATTTTTTGTATTTTTAGACTACATTTTGTTAGTAGTGTTAGTTTTTTTTTAATGTGTAATTAGTTTATTTAATTGGTAGTATTTTAATTTTAGTATAATAGTTATGTTAGGTTAATTGTTAGTTTAAACTAGGTTTTTTAATTTCACAGGTAAGTTTTTATATATTTTAAGATAGGGATATTATAATTTTAATATAAAGTTAGGGGTGTTAGGTTTAGGGGGTTAATAGTTGAATTTAGTTTTTTGCAATGTGGGGGCTGGCGGTTTAGGGGTTAACAGGTTTATTTAGTGGCAGAGATGTGGGAGGTCAGAGGTTTAGGGGGTTAATAACTTTTATTAATGGCTGTGATATCGGGGAAGCGGCGGAATAGGGGTCTAATAGCTTTTATTAGTGCAGCGATGTCGGGGGCAGCAGATTAGGGGTTAATAACTTTATTACAGTGGCTGCGATGTCGGGGAGCGGCAGAATAGGGGTTAATAGGTTTATTATAGTGGCGGCGATGTCGGGGAGCGGCGGAATAGGGTTAATAACTTTTATTATTGGCGGCGATGTCGGGGAGCGGCAGATTAGGGGGTTAATAACTTTATTTCGGTGTCGGCGATGCCGGGGCCAGCGGAATTAGGGGGTGTTTAGACTTGGGGTTTATGTTAGGGTGTTAGGTTTTAAACGTAACTTTTTTCCCCATACACATCAATGGGGTTGCGTTACGGCGATCGCCATTCCCGCACTTCAGGTGTTAGTTTTTTTTCTAACACTCTCTCCCCATTGATGTCTATGGGGGGAAAGCGTGCACGAGCACGTATTCTCAGTCCTTGGCTTTTGTGCGGTATGGAGCTTATCGCCACCATATCGCACGCACAAGGCGGCTTTTCTGAAACTTGTAATGGCTAGCGCTATGGAGGGTGAAATAACGCAACTTTTGTTGAGTTCGTTCGCCCTCTATAGCGCAAAACTTGTAATCTAGGTGCTTGTTATTAACAAATCGTATCCAATAGATCATGTAATCTTTAAAATTCTGCCTCCCGTAATATATATCTGCCATCTGCCAATTTGTATGAATCAATTGAGATATATGTTGATAAACACTCGGTGAACACATATCTATCTACTGTATCTAATCTATCTATCTATCTAATCTATCTATCTATCTACTGTATCTATATATATATATATATATCTATCTATCTACTGTATCTATCTATCTACCTATCTATCTACTGTATCTATCTATCTATCTATCTATCTATCTATCTATCTATCTATCTACTGTATCTATCTATCTATCTACTGTATCTATATATCAATCTACCTATCATCTATCTATCTATCTATCATTTATCTATCTATCTCTAACCATATCTATCATCTATCTATCTAGCTAGCTATCTATCTAGCATCTATCTTTTTATCTATCTATCTATCATTCTATCTATCTATCATCTGTCTGTGTCTATCTATCTATCTATCTATCTAGCTATCTAGCTATCATCTGTCTGTCTCTATCTATCTATCTATCAATCTATCTATCTATCTATCTATCTATCATCTATCTATTTCTATCAATCTATCTCTAACCATATATATCTATCTATCGACTTTTGTAGAGAGCTATGAAGGAACTTTCATTATAGGAATGGAAGAAATTTGGCGATAAAGTTTTTTCTCTAGATAAGTTGACATGACTGGCTGAGTAGTTTATCGTAAATTCTGAAGGAAAGTCTACAGCAGGGTTCTTTAAACCATAGGTCAGGACCCATTACTGGGTCGCAACACCATGTATTCTAGGTTTACAGTCGGGGAATAATTACAGGGGAGGATAATAGATTTAGGATCTGAAAATAATAAGGTTTATCAACTGGGAGGTTATATACCATCTTGGCTATTTTTTATTTAAGCTATGCAAAAGGCACAAAACTATCCCTATCGGTTTTTGGCTTCTGTTCCTCTGAGGGTTTGGCAAGGTGGTCAAGGACTTTCATTTACAGAGAGAGGTGAGAAGTCTGACAATGCAATAACACACACAGCGGTGGGGCATTCTTTTGCTTACAACTGTTTGCTCCATTGACACTTCTGAATAGTGTCCCAGTTAATCTTGCCTTGTTAACAGTAGTCCTAGGTGCCGACACATATTGACTGTATCTGACAAAACTATCCCATGTGTGCTCAGTACTTTGCAGCCACCAGAAGGGGACAAGCAGACACACAATGTGTCCCATCTTCCAATTGCAGGTGCAGAATGTGACTGGCATCTATTAAATACCAACAGGAAATGACCTCACTGTAGACTAAAGTCATCTTGGCTTTTTTTCCCCGCATCTTTCCCAAATAATTTCCATTTTATTTATAACTCCTTTAATAAATTGTTTACATGTACATTTCTGTTATAGTCCATAGGTAATAGAATGTTGAAAACAGAGATGACTAAAGCAGTGTGTTCATTTGTAGATAGACACAGACAGCAAGTGATAGAGGGTTACATACTGAATTAGTGATGCAGTATATAAATTACCCAAAGACATTTCATTTAAAGTTATTATGTTCCTGAGCACAGGTTAGTTAATCTCAATGACTATTTTTCGTAAAACACCAAACCTCTAGTCTAATTTGTCTGATTTAAACATATGACTGACACCTAGTGGAAAATTAGTAACTGGAGTTCACACTTCCAATCAAAAATGTAAAATTAAACATTTGTCCTGCTACAGAGCCATGGGGAATCTTGAGGGACACAGACCTGCAAGGGAAGAAAGAGACGAAATGGGGCAGAATTTAGGAGACTGCTGATAGTTACGATAGAGGACACTGTACAAAGAGAATATTTAGAATTAGAGAACATTATTAAAAGCATGCTGTGATTGTTAAGAGAAGAAAAACGTATTTTAAACAGAGCTGCTAAGAAAATCATTTGTGCATTCTGTTGGGTATAGAGGCCAGAAAATACTATAACATTCTTCACTGAGGCTCAAACACAATGACATATCCAAAGGAGAGATAATTTTAGCAAAGCTGGACACTGATACAAACTTTTCTTTTTTCTGTGTGTCAGTTGTTTAACCCTATAACTAGATATTACTTGAGTAGACTCGCCCAAAACTAGAGATAGGCCCTAGACCATTTTTATACATCAATATATTTAATACTTAGGGATTATTGACAACCTTTAATACTGACAAAAATATATAAAGTTTTCTTCACATTCTAGCATTTATAAGTTGCATATATTTGATGTTATTATTAAATATTAAAATGATTCATTATTCAAAATGTTGCCACTAATATTTGATAGTATGTGGGAACTTTTATTATAATTATCAAGTTTCAAAGTTAAAAAATAGAATCTGTATCGAGTGTTTAGAAGCATTTTTTTGGTTTTTCGTATCTGCCATTATGACACATAACATGACGCACTAGCTTCATGTCAAAACCAGCAACTAACTATGATTATTTAATGGCAAAAGAGACCCAATACAGAGTGGTCTCTCCTTAGGTATTTAATGAGCATAGATCAGATGGAACAACCCATATGTAGTGGGGGTTTTATCTGTGTGAGTATAAGGACACAGGTAGCTAACAACATTTGCATCATCAAATCAGGCCTCACATTCATTCTGGTTATGGATTATAAAGGTGGTTTACAAATCATTTAGGAGCAGCGGTCGCCAACCTGTGGTCCGTGGACCACTGGTTGTCCACGAGAAGATGTTGGTGGTCCCTGACACCATCAAGCAGGAATTATTCTTCTCTGATGGTGTCACCCTCGTGTCTGGCTGGACATCAGTGAAAGCGAGGAGGAGTTAAATTACAATCTTCCTACACACGTTGCGTAGTACTGCACAACTTGCGTAGCTAGATTGTATATTTGACTCCTCCTGCCTGGTGGCGCTGCTCAGAGAGGTTGATATAATATTGGCTTGAAAAAGAAGAATTATAGTATATAAAAAAGAAAATCTTAAAAAAAAATTCTCTCTTATATTTCATTATTTTTTTCCCTTTACCTGTCTCTTTGTAGAAGTTTTCCTAAGTTCTTCAGATGGAATTACGTCACTGTTTGTCTTCCTCCCCCTCCATTTTCATTTTTTTTTTAAACATTAATTATTTTTCATTCTAATAATTTTCCTGCGCACAAGCCATTCCACCTGAATTCCATAATTGCCACCCAGCAGATCAGCCATATCCCACCAGTAATATAGTAATTGCCAGTAACATCAGTCGTGGTTAGCTCACATCCATATGAGAGCTTTCTGATATAAACTTAATTTATGACTCCAATGTCTGTCCATGTTCATAAGTAGTTTTGAACAATTCCTAACAGGGGAGGTAACTTGGAAGTCTTGTGGTCCTTTTAAACATAATTCTTTTTTCCCCACTTTCTGCTTCTCTGTTTGCAGCCAAAAGTTGACACTCACCCTTCATCTGTCATTCAGTTTGTTAATTCAAAAACATTATTCCTAAAAATGTGTAAATATATACATAATGTAAACTTATCTATGTTTAAATATACACACATTATACAGGTCTGTACCCTTTTTAAAACAAATTCATGTTAGTGGTCCACGGGATTCAAAATTGTGAGTTTAGTGGTCCTGTGGTCCGAAAGGTTGGTGACCCTTGACTAGGAAGGTGTGGAGACTGCTAAAAAAAAAAAAAATTTATCTTTTATATTAAAATAAACTGATTTGGCTGGCATCACCTCCAAGTACCAAGGATGTGCCAGCCATTAGTTGTGTGGTTTAGAACTTTACATTAATAAAATTGATAAAAATCTTAATTAATCATCACTGCATGAATTTGGATGAATGATTAACCCCTTAAAGGGATGTGGCCCTCAATGTCCTAAGGGTAACTGACCCCATATGAAGTATTGTAGGATTAAATGCATTTTTGTGTAGGGAACTAGGTTTAAAGGGAGGTAGTCATTCTTTACGGGGACTAGTGGGTGCTGCATTGTATTGTGGTAATGTGATAGCTGGAATTGTTTAACATCCTGTAAAAAGCTAAATTAGGTTTTGTGTGCTTTTCTGCACAGATCCATCCTTTTGATCCTGCTAATGTGATGGGTCAGTATGAGAACTCCCAGATTATCTCACCCAAAAGTCGTCTTTAGTGTAATTAAACCTAGATGAGTTAAAATGTGCTGAATTTGTTCTTATATCTGCTAAAATTAAATGTGTCTGTCATAGACAGTTTGTTTCCTTCTACAAACATTTAATGATAGAAACAGAGGGGGGTCTATTTCTATCAGGTATGGATAGTCTCTTTCCTTCTACAGCTAACTAAAGGTAGACCAGAGAGGGTCTGTCTCTTGCAGTCATTGTTAGTCTCTTTGCTTCTACAGCTAGCTAAAGGTAGACCAGAGAGGGTCTGTCTCTTACAGCCATAGATATTCTCTTTCCTTCTACAGCTAGCTAAGGTAGACACAGAGAGGGTCTGTCTCTTACAGCCATAGATAGTCTCTTTCCTTATACAGCTAGCTAAGGGTAGACCAGAGAGGGTATGTCTCTTACAGCCATAGATAGGCTCTTTCCTTCTACAGCTCGCTAAAGGTAGACTAGAGAGGGTCTGTCTCTTGCAGTCATGGTTAGTCTCTTTGCTTCTACAGCTAGCTAAAGGTAGACCAGAGAGGGTCTGTCTCTTACAGCCATAGATATTCTCTTTCCTTCTACAGCTAGCTAAAGGTAGACCAGAGAGGGTCTGTCTCTTACAGCCATAGATAGTCTCTTTCCTTATACAGCTAGCTAAAGGTAGACCAGAGAGGGTATGTCTCTTACAGCCATAGATAGTCTCTTTCCTTATACAGCTAGCTAAAGGTAGACCAGAGAGGGTATGTCTCTTACAGCCATAGATAGGCTCTTTCCTTCTACAGCTAGCTAAAGGTAGACCAGAGAGGGTCTGTCCTCTTACAGCCATAGATAGTCTCTTTCCTTATACAGCTAGCTAAAGGTAGACAGAAAGGGTATGTCTCTTACAGCCATAGATAGGCTCTTTCCTTCTACAGCTAGCTAAAGGTAGACCAGAGAGGGTCGGTCTCTTACAGCCATAGATAGTCTCTTTCCTTCTACAGCTAGCTAAAGGTAGACCAGAGAGGGTTTGTCTCTTACAACCATAGATAGTCTATTTCCTTCTACAGCTCGCTAAAGGTAGACCAGAGAGGGGTTTGTCTCTTACAGCCATGGATAGTCTCTTTCCTTCTACAGCTAGCTAAAGGCAGACCAGAGAGGGGTATGTCTCTTACAGCCATGGATAGTCTATTTCCTTATACAGCTAATGAAAGGTAGACCAGAGAGGGTTCTATCTCTAGCCATGGATAATCTCTTTCCTTCTACAGCTAATTAAAGGTAGACCAGGGAGGGTATGTCTCTTGTAGTCATGGATAGTCTCTTACCTTCTACAGCTAGTTAAAGGTAAACCAGAGAGGGTCTGTCTCTTGCAGTCATGGATAGTCTTTTTCCTTCTACAGCTAGTTAAAGGTATACAAGAGAGGGTATGTCTCTTGCAGTCATAGTTCATTTCCTTATACAGCTAGCTAAAGGTAGACTAGAGAGGGTCTGTCTCTTACAGCCATAGATAGTTACCTTCCCTCTACAGCTAGCTAAAGGTAGACCAGTGAGGGGTCTGCCTCTTGCAGTCATGGATAGTTTATTTCCCTTCTACAGCTAGCTAATGGTAGACCAGAGAGGGGTTGTCTCTTACAGCCATAGATAGTCTCTTCCCTTCTACAGCTAGCTAAAGGCAGACCAGAGAGGGTTCTATCTCTTGCAGCCATAGATAGTCTTTTCCTTCTAAAGCTAGCTAAAGGTAGACCAGAGAGGGGTCTGTCTCTTGCATCCATAGATAGTCTCTTTCCTTCTACAGCTAGCTAAAGGTAGACCAGAGGGTCTGTCTCTTACAGCCATAGATAGTCTCTTTCCTTATACAGCTAGCTAAAGGTAGACCAGAGAGGGTCTGTCTCTTACAGCCATAGATAGTCTCTTTCTTTATGCAGTCAGGGAGGTGTAAGCTGGGAGGGGCCTGTCTCTATCAGTTGTGCACAGTCTCTCTCCTTCCTTTAGTCACTGTGGGTGCTGCTCGCACAGTAATACACTGCACTGTTTTTAACAGATAGATTATAGATGTTTAGGAAACTTTTCTTAGCTGTATCAGACTCTATCTTTATCTTCTCAATTGGGAACTCAGGTTCCATGTTGGGATTTCCTGCATTGTATGTATATCCCACAAGGACTAGCGGATCTCCCTTCTTCTGAATGTACCAATACTTTGCTAGCATGCTGGAGTCCTGGTGTTCACAGATCAGAGAAACATTATGTCCAGGATTAGACAACACAAGTTTTGGGGATCTGAACAACATCAACGGCAAAACAGAGTGCTGGGAACAGAGACAAATAAGAACATTTTGTTATCAGCACTTCTGTCTGTCTGATGCTAACTCTTTTTATACCGTGTTTTAATGTCTCCCCTGCCAAAATCTTACTTAGATACAACATAAAGCTTATATGCAGTGACACAACCAATCATCTCAAATAAAAAGTGACAACATAAAACTTATGAATTTAAAAGATTGTATCTATTGATCATGTAATGGCACACTTGATTACAAAACAAAGAGAGATCACATAGGTATGTGTGTAAAGTAACATACACAAACAAAATAACTCTAAAACATACAACATACTGAGATCACATAGGTACATGTGTAAAGTAATATACACATACAAAATAACTCTCAAACATTCAGAGATCACATAGGTACGTGTGTAAAGTAACATACACATACAAAATAACTCTAAAACATACAGAGATCACATAGGTACGTGTGTAAAGTAACATACACATACAAAATAACTCTCAAACATACAACATACTGAGATCACATAGGTACATGTGTAAAGTAATATACACATACAAAATAACTCTCAAATATTCAGAGATCACATAGGTACATGTATAAAGTAATATACACATACAAAATAACTCTAAAACATACAACATACTGAGATCACATAGGTACATGTGTAAAGTAACATACACATACAAAATAACTCTAAAACATACAACATACTAAGATCACATAGGTACATGTGTAAAGTAATATACACATACAAAATAACTCTCAAAAATTCAGAGATCCCATAGGTACATGTGTAAAGTAATATAAACATACACAATAACTCAAACATACAACATACAGAGATCACATAGGTACATGTGTAAAGTAACATACACATATAAAATAACTCTCAAACATTCAGAGATCACATAGGTACATGTGTAATGTAACATGCACATTAAAAATAAACTCTCTAACATACAGAGATCACATAGGTACATGTGTAAAGTAACATACACATACAAAATAACTAACATACAGAGATCACATAGGTACATGTGTAAAGTAACATACACATACAAAATAACTCTCTAACATACAGAGATCACATAGGTACATGTGTAAAGTAACATACACATACAAAATAACTCTCTAACATACAGAGATCACATAGGTACATGTGTAAAGTAACATACACATACAAAATAACTCTCTAACATACAGAGATCACATAGGTACATGTGTAAAGTAGCATGCACATACAAAATAACTCTCTAACATACAGAGATCACATAGGTACATGTGTAAAGTAACATACACATACAAAATAACTCTAAAACATACTGAGATCACATAGGTACATGTGTAAAGTAACATACACATACAAAATAACTCTCTAACATACAGAGATCACATAGGTACATGTGTAAAGTAACATGCACATACAAAATAACTCTCTAACATACAGAGATCACATAGGTACATGTGTAAAGTAACATATACATACAAAATAACTCTCTAACATACAGAGATCACATAGGTACATGTGTAAAGTAACATACACATACAAAAATCACATAGGTACATGTGTAAAGTAACATACACATACAAAATAACTAACATACAGAGATCACATAGGTACATGTGTAAAGTAACATATACATACAAAATAACTCTAAAACATACAGAGATCACATAGGTACATGTGTAAAGTAACATATACATACAAAATAACTCTAAAACATACAGAGATCACATAGGTACATGTGTAAAGTAACATACACATACACAATAACTCTAAAACATTCAACATACAGAGATCACATAGGTACGTGTGTAAAGTAACATGCACATACAAAATAACTCTCTAACATACAGAGATCACATAGGTACATGTGTAAAGTAACATATACATACAAAATAACTCTCTAACATACAGAGATCACATAGGTACATGTGTAAAGTAACATACACATACAAAATAACTCTCTAACATACAGAGATCACATAGGTACATGTGTAAAGTAACATACACATACAAAATAACTCTCTAACATACAGAGATCACATAGGTACATGTGTAAAGTAACATATACATACAAAATAACTCTCTAACATACAGAGATCACATAGGTACATGTGTAATGTAACATATATATACAAAATAACTCTCTAACATACAGAGATCACATAGGTACATGTGTAAAGTAACATATACATACAAAATAACTCTCTAACATACAGAGATCACATAGGTACATGTGTAAAGTAACATACACATACAAAATAACTCTCTAACATACAGAGATCACATAGGTACATGTGTAATGTAACGTATACATACAAAATAACTCTCTAACATACAGAGATCACATAGGTACATGTGTAAAGTAACATACACATACAAAATAACTCTCTAACATACAGAAATCACATAGGTACATGTGTAAAGTAACATATACATACAAAATAACTCTCTAACATACAGAGATCACATAGGTACATGTGTAAAGTAACATACACATACAAAATAACTCTCTAACATACAGAGATCACATAGGTACATGTGTAATGTAACGTTATACATACAAAATAACTCTCTAACATACAGAGATCACATAGGGTACATGTGTAAAGTAACATACACATACAAAATAACTCTCTAACATACAGAGATCACATAGGTACATGTGTAAAGTAACATGCACATACAAAATAACTAAAACATACAACATACAGAGATCACATAGGTACGTGTGTAAAGTAATATGACCATGCACAGACTTTCAAACCTACGACAAGGAGAGACCACATACAGTATCTACATGTGTGTGTCATTCATAATGTTATATACAAAAACAAAACAACAATCAAGACAGGAAGATCACGCTGTCACACACATGATTGCAACAGCAGCAACAGGTTCTATAGTCTAACTAAACATACAGATATTATATAGCAGTAACAAGCACACACGCATACACAGATATGCAAAAGGCACAAAACTATCCCTGTTTGCTCAGTACTTTGCAGCCACCAGAAGGGGACAAGCAGACACACAATGTGTTCCATCTTCCAATTGCTGGTGCAGAATGTGACTGGCATCTATTAAATACCCACAGGAAATGACATACTGTAGACTAAAGTCATCTTGACTTTTTTTTCCCTGCAGCTTTCCCAAATAATTTATATTTTATTTCTGAATTCCTTTAATAAATTGTTTACATGTACAATTCTGTTATAGTCCTTAGGTAATAGAATGTTAAACACAGATTGATGAGTCTATCTTCCAAAATTAGAGACAACTAAGGCAGCGTGTTCATTGTAGATAGACACAGACAGCAAGTGATGAGGGTTACATACTGAATTAGTGATGCAGTATATAAATTACCCAAAGACATTTCATTTAAGTTATTATGTTCCTGAGCATAGGTGAGTTAATCACATTACTATTTTTCGGTAAAACATAAACCTCTAGTAGTCTAATTTGTTTGTCTGATTTGATCATATGACTGACACCTAGAGGGAAAATTAGTAACTGCAGTTCACTCTTCCAATCAAAAATGCTAAAATTAAAAAGTTTGTCCTGTTACTGAACTGCAGTATTTATTTATTTATTTGCATCTAATTTTAAAGGGACCTTAAAAGGATGTTACACAGTCTGTTTCATTGCTGTAATAAAAAAACACACACTACAGTGGGTTATATTTAATAGAAATCTGCAATATGTATTATTCATAATTTTAAAATGGTTCTACCTTTTCTTTCTTTCTAATTTTTAACTTCATTTGTGCAATGTCTATTACTTGCTGTCACAGCCCTACAAGGAGTCTGTGGTCTCTAAAGGAGGGCTTATCTAGTATGATGTCATAAATCTTCTAGAGTAACTTGATCTGGTTTACTATTCAGATAATGCTAGAGACACAGTATGACTGTTTTGCTCATGCTTAAAAGAAGAAAAATGCAACTTAAATGCAACTTAAAGGGACTAAAAATCCAAATTTTGCATTTCATGATTCAGATGGAGCATGCAATTTTAAGTCACTTTCTAACTTTACTCCTCTTATGAATTTTACTTTGTTCTCTTGTTATCTTTTTTGGAAAAGCAGCAATGTAAGCATAGGAGCTGGCCCATTTTTGGTTCTGCATCTGGGTAGTGCTTGCTGATTGGTGTCTAAATATAGCCACCAATAAGCAAGCGCTACTTAGGTGCTGAATCAATAATGGGCCGGCTCATAAGTGTCACGCCGCTGACCGAGTTTCTGACCGCTGCTCTGATCCATTGCCATGGCCATTGCCATGGACACGGCGGTTGCTTCAGGCGCCGGGGATGATGTCATCACCGCACTCCCTGTCCTCCTGATGCTGGTCCAGATCTTCCTGTGTTTTCTTGGCGTGAATCCTGCACCTATGTAAGTACCTCAGTTGCTCTCATCTATGCCCAAGTATAGGCGTTACTGTGTGTGCTCCTGGGTGCTGTATTACTTTGTATTGCTGGTTGCCATATCGTTATTGAACTCTGCCTGTCTGACCACTCTGCCTGTTTAACCCTTGTATTGCTGGCTGCCATATCGTTATTGAACTCTGCCTGTCTGACCACTCTGCCTGTTTAACCCTTGTATTGCTGGATTGCCTTATCATTGCTGAACTCTGCCTGTCTGACCACTCTGCCTGTTTAACCCTTGTATTGCTGGATTGCCTTATCATTGCTGAGCTCTGCCTGTCTGACCACTCTGCCTGTTTAACCCTTGTATTGCTGGATTGCCTTATCATTGCTGAACTCTGCCTGTCTGACCACTCTGCCTGTTTAACCCTTGTATTGCTGGATTGCCTTATCATTGCTGAACTCTGCCTGTCTGACCACTCTGCCTGTTTAACCCTTGTATTGCTGGTTGCCATATCGTTATTGAACTCTGCCTGTCTGACCACTCTGCCTGTTTAACCCTTGTATTGCTGGATTGCCTTATCATTGCTGAACTCTGCCTGTCTGACCACTCTGCCTCTTTAACCCTTGTATTGCTGGATTGCCTTATCATTACCGAACTCTGCCTGTCTGACCACTCTGCCTGTTTAACCCTTGTATTGCTGGATTGCCTTATCATTACCGAACTCTGCCTGTCTGACCACTCTGCCTGTTTAACCCTTGTATTGCTGGATTGCCTTATCATTGCTGAACTCTGCCTGTCTGACCACTCTGCCTGTTTAACCCTTGTATTGCTGGATTGCCTTATCATTACCGAACTCTGCCTGTCTGACCATTCTACTGGTTTACCCCTGAACTGCTAAACTGCTGGATTACTTTTGTTGCTGACCTCTGCCTGTTCCTGACCATTCTACTGGTTTACCCCTGAACTGCTATACTGCTGGATTACCTTTCTGTTGCTGGACTCTGCCTGTCTCTGACCACTCTCTGCCTTCATCTTATTACCGTGAAGAACTACTACTTTGATTTAACATATTTGTGTTTACTAGATGAGCCCTGTATTTGCATATAAAAGTGTTTTTGATAGACTGAAACATTGGTGAGAAGGTCTCTCAATGCAAAGAATTAGTGAAGTTAACACAACACAATTCTCCTGGAGACCACATGATAACCGTTATCTAATAGGTTTAGAATGGATTGGAACTGGAACCCTAAGAGACATTTGCACAGCACTTCTGAAAGACTAATCTGTAACATATACAATTACAGCTTGATGAGGCCTGCTATATGCTACTACTTATCATATTGTTGTCAGACAGCAATCACTTGAGCAGCTGCCTGCTCTTGTACCACGCATTGTGCAATAACATGGCTTGTCAGTCACTGCATAATAAATGGATAGATGTAGCCTGTACCCTCTGAGTTTTGTTTTCAATAACCATAGAAGAAACCAGAATCAGTTAAGAAAAATGAATTAAACCTTTACACAGAAATAGAATCCCTTTATCTGAGGGGAGTTCAACCAACCTATTGAAAAACGTTCCATGCTGATTTTTTATGCTGTTTTTAATGTAGTTTTGCAATAAGAGGTTAAAATGATGCAGTTGATTCCAAAGTGCATCAGCAGCCACTAAGTATTGGAAAATGGCAACATCCCTCACTCCTGTGCAGTCATATTATGGTCATCATAGCCTCAGGATGAGTCACATTTATTTTATAGTTCTGTGAAACATCAGCTGCAAATAAAAGCTCTCACTCCATCTAACTGATGATCATCTTGCTGAAATAACACATGAATTTGTTGTCCCAGGGGCAAAACTACCATTGGTGCAGCAGATCCTGTGACTCTAGGTCCCAAGTAATGAGGGAGACATAGCAGCCAGTCTATACATAGGCATGTGCAGAATGTGTACAATCCTAATACAAGGGAACCTTTTATTAGTGTAGGTTTCAGGTCCATCTATCTATCTATCTATCTATCTATCTATCTATCTATCTATCTATCTATCATCTATCTATCTATCTATCTATCTATCTATCTATATCTATCAACAAAATAATTATACAGAGCAGCATGTATATTACTATTGTTTACTACTGAGTGTCCTTTGGGGGGCCAAAAAAATATTTTTTGCACCAGGACCCTCTGTTGAGTCGGTCTACTACTGCATTGCCCATTTTATTGTGATACAGAATCGTACAGTTATACCAAATAAAATACAGTCACAACTTACCCTCTGCACAAGCATTGCTGAATAGAAGCGTGCACACAACATGCAGTGCTCTTACAGACGCACATGGACCAATGGATAGACTTGCCCACGATCACCCCTTGTTGCATACAATGTAACAAACGCTACTACAAGGAAGCTTTCACATGTAGTACAGCGATCAAGTAGCAAATACAAACCTCTTCAAATATAACACGTGCAAAGATCACACAGACATGAAGATGCCACAATCCTTAGTGCTTTATTTCTAAATCACTTTCAGTGTTGAGGTGGTGCATTTATTTCTTGTATTTACTTACATGATGTCCCTAATATAATGTAGTGAGGCAGAAGGTTTCAAAACAAGAGCAGATTCGACAAGTCATCTTATTTTACAGTTAGATGCAATCACTAAGGAGACAGTAATCATTATAGGTTTATTGTGCCCTAAGTGCCATAAAGACCCATATTTATGTTGTCTTTAATGCAAATTTGTTTTTGTGCTTGTGCGTTCACATTTACTTTCAACTTGTAATACGCACGCAAGTAAACGTTAGCCCGCCATTTGTAATAAAATGATCTAACACATAAGAGATTTATTTTTTTATTTTTTATGTTCGTGTCCCTTTAAATTTATAAGTATCATTTTTCAAACATATTGCAGCCTCTCTGGCACCCAAGGGGTTACATTGGAGCACTTTATCTTTGCACTTTTCTGTCACTTTAAGGGTTGAAACTTCCCATAGCCCTTTTCTATTGTTGGGCAGGAAGGGCACAAAGATGATTGACCAAAAAATCTCTGCGTCTGTGGTAGGTGATGCTCAAAGGGACAAAGAACCAAAAAAAAAAATGATTTCATGATTAAGATAAATTGTCAAATTAAAAAAAATACACTTTCTAAATTGCTTCTATTATCAAAATGACTTCATCCCTTTAGTATTCTTTGTTGAAAAGCAGGAAGGTGTAGGGTAGGGATGGGCTAATGTGCTGAATGTGTAATTCATTTGGTCGAAGGAATAGTCCTGTGGACATTCGTTTTGGACAATCGACAGTTGATAAGAATGAAAATCCATTAAAATGTGATAATCTAATGTTATTTCTGGTTTTTGCATGTTCATAATTGTATTGAATATCAACATTTGTCTAAAGTAACATTCAGTTTAACAAACACTATTCAGAAGTTCAATAGTTTATTTCATGTGGTAGGGAATTTAATAATTTTTTTTTTTTTTTAAATAATTTTTTTATTGAGGTTTGATATACAATAAAATATAAACAAAACATCAACCACTGCAATGACACAGAAATAAGAATCACATCAGATGTCTTGAAAGAAGTATTATACAATCATACAGATTACATCACAGGACAGTTGAAAGTGTGTATAAAGTGAACCTCACATTTTCAAATCTTTTTCTTTGTTTTGCAACAATTAGAAATAGAGCTCACATAATACATATATATTCTATAACATATGAAGATATAGGAAATAAGCCATAAGCTCTAAGGTAGAGCAACCATGAAGAAGAAAGAAAAAATAAAATAAATATATATTACATCGTTAACACCAACTGGTATCTCTTATATAAAAATGCAGACTCTTTACAATATTAGTTCTAGATAGTACAAATATTGGAATAGCTGAAATTCTGTGAACACAATATTGCTTGTATATAATACGTAGAGATATAAATATTAAGACCATAGGTTAATTGCGGTTTTGTGACAAGAGAAACCGCTTTAAAGACTCAGGATGAATCCAGCCTATCCTGAGTACTATAATATGGGGGGGTACGGAGGTCATTATGTATGTTTAACCGGAGCTCCTGTTTTCATAGGTACTTAATTTTAATCATGTCTTACCCAGTAATTGTGGTATGTGGGGTACACCCTACAATTGCAATCAACTCAAGATACTGAACGATGTGTAAAATAAAGCCATAAAAGTACTAGTGTCGTGAAGACTAAACTCCACAAGCTGTGACATAGAAATCTACATAATCACTATAATAGCCCAACTGCTACCAGGTCAAGATATGTAGGTAGAGCAGTCGTACAGCAGTTATAGATTTAATTAGTATGTGCACCTCACGAAGCTTTTATAAAACAATAAGGTTCAGCAAGGGATAAGAACCATCTAATCAGTCATTTCTAAGCCAAGCACATAGCTTTATGGGGAGCGACTAGTTGTTAGGTGTCAATCTCCGCCTATTCAAAACATAGTGACGTAAAAATTAAATCTGCCACAGGACACGGGCCCTATGCCCTGCAGCAGTAGATATAAGGGTCTAATAGACAGTTGAATACATTACATATCTTCTATGATAATACCTCTAATGTTCAGCAAATACGCAGGCCTCCCCTGTATAGATTAGTGAGACAAAAGCTAGGACAGTAGAAAAATCCCTTAACCATACACCAAATGACATGATAAAATTTGCCTTTAAGATAAGAAACATAAAAGAACTGTAACTGTGAACATGCAGATAGTGATGTTAAAAACAGGCTAGTGGGAGATTAGAGCAAGGGGCAGAATACAACTGGTATGTGGGTAGCTATTAAGCTTCTATATAAATGCTAATAGGAGGTGACAAGAGACATGTGAACAGAACACCTAGCTCAGAGAAATGAAAACATGTATAGGATCTGACATACAAAAACAAAAGAGTATTAATCTGGTTAACATTTGATAATTATTGACCATCAGCAAAGTCCCATATACTCAACAACTTATGAACCTGTAATGAAAACAAATTGTCCTGTACAAGCTTCTTCAAGTCTATAAGATAAGACTGTCATTCCACAATTTGAAGTGAGAAGCACAATAAGAACTAGGGGAAAATAAGTATATTTAATAATATGTTCATGAATATAATCACTAGGCTGAGTGTAAGAACCCAGTGACTGTTGTGTCCACAGAAAGCATGGTGGGCTCAATAGTTGTCAGGACAGTTCATCTATCCAATTCCTCTAGGGATCCGAAGTTGGGCCGCAGCAGCTAAGGCAAAGCAGAGGTCCGACAGGACCGCAGATATAGCAGCACCAAGTGTCCATAGTTCATATCCCCATGTTGAATTAAGGTACCATGAAAATAAAGTAGCTAGCGGTGTAAAGGTGCGCCGCTCATCTCTCTCCTGCATTGTAGAATGGATCTGTGTTAATACAGGATCTGCGTGTGGGGTAGTAAGAGAGTGAGCCGGCATAAACTGGTAGAGCGTAGCTGCCACCACTTCATGTGTGTAGAGGGGGATTGTAGCTGGGTTCTTCCAAGGAGGATTAGTAACAAGTGGTGTTACAGCTTGTGGCATTATAGGGGATAAAACACTCACCCTGGTAAGCCTTAACTTGCAGCTCGCTACATCGGCGGTGTCTGCATCTGCTGTAGGGACTGTAGTAATCGCCATTTCCTCACTCACCGCGGCTGCTCTTGTGAGCTCAGTGACAGCTGTAGATTTTGTGCGAGCAAGATTAAGCTGCGCCTTTTCTGCAAAGTTGCCCAGCAGCACCCACATCTGTGAGTAAAAATCCATCATAATTAGCCGTGTAGTCGCTCGAACCTCCTGCATGAAATTGCGACTGAGAGGTTGACAGCCCTCGTGGCCTCGTGGTCACCGCGGGTGTCTGTAGCTCCAGTTAATATTAGATCAAGCGTATAAATTGTCCTCAAGTCAGTCTCTGCTATGGCTGCCCTCCTCAGAAATAATCATAGGTTGGAAATTTTGTGAAAATGCAAGCTTTAGATCGCCAAAACTAAAAAAATCTTTGGGAGCTGTTAAATTGTGCGTCTTTGTTCTTCTCTAGTTGGCTCCGCCCCCCCGGAATTTAATAAATTGATACATAATAGATACAAATATATCAATTTTAATTTTTCTATTTCGCATATTTCATAGTTTGAATATCACATGCACGTGACTGGAGCACTATATGACAGCAGTTTTATAACTTTGTTATACATTTACAAGACCAGAAGGTGGCAACAGTGTTTCCTGTAATGTAATGTTCCAGAAATGTGCAAGCAACCTATTTCTTTACCAAAGAATACCATAAGAACAAAGTACATTTGACAATGGAAGTAAAACTGTGGGATCGGTCAGAATCACAAAATATTTTTTTTTTGTTTCGTGCCCCTTTAAGGCCTGATCCCTTGTAAAGTGGAACTGGGCTGAGCCACTGATCTCATGCTCATTCGGAGTTTGTCAGGAAACTCATTTGCTGACACTTTAGACTTAAAGGGACATGAAACCCAAAATGTTTATTTCATGATTCAGATAGAGGATACAATTTTAAACAACTTTCCAATTTACTTCTATCTTACTTGCCTCATTCTTTAGATATCCTTTGTTGAAGAAATAGCAATGCATTTGGGTGAGCCAATCACACAAGACAGCTATGTGCAGCTACTGAACCTATTTAACCCCTTTACCCAAATAGACGTATATATACGTCTTGCAGTACTTTGCCTATCGTACCGCACCCCGTATATATACGTCTTGCAGTACTTTGCCTATCGTACCGCACCCTGTATATATACGTCTTGCAGTACTTTGCCTATTCTTACCGCACCCTGTATATATACGTCTGAGCTTCAGGAAGCTCCAGCACTCTCGGATGTTAAGTTGCAGCTGAGATCTGGAGCTCCTAAAGCTTCAGGCATCGGCCGCATATGGAGCCGGAGCGTGATCGGTGCACCGCCTCCATATGAGGGCAGATGCCTGATTGTTACAGACGGTGACACTGTGTGTGTCACTGTCTGTAACAATCTTGTGCTGGAGACGGCGGGAGGTGGGTGGGCGGCTCAGCAGCAGAGGGGGATTTTTTTTTTTTTTTAAAGGAACAGGGAGGGATGGGGCAGCTACACTACAGAAAAGGGGTTTGGGGTGGGGGGTTAATAAATGGCGATTAAAGGGAGGTGATGGGACCACTACACTACAGAAAAAACTATAAATAAAAAATAAAAAAAATAAAAAATGATTTGATAGGTACTGGTAGACAGTGACGGTCTATGATTAAGGCAGTGAGCTGAAACATGTCAGACCGCTGCTGTCTCAGATCTGACCTGTTATGTTTTTTGCTGTGAATTTCACTATTTTAATTTGTATGGCAATAAAATTACCCTTTTAAGCTCTTAAGCCTGTGGCCCCGACTCGCCTCTTTTTCATTTTGACTGGTAGACAGTTGCCAGTACCTAAGATGGCGGCAATAGTTAGAGGGGGTGGATTAGAGAGCTCTTTGAGGGGGGATCAGGGAGGTTAGAGGGTTAAGGGAATCCTACACTGCAGAAAAATAAAACAAATAAAATAAAATAAAATAAAAAAATAGATTAAAAAAAAAAAGTTTTATTTTTTTATTAAACATAGAATTTGACGGTAGATAAGAACCAAAAAGGCCCATCAAGTCTACCCCTATTACATGTTACTTTTTCATTAGGATAGCCTTATGCATGTCCCAGGCATTTTTAATTCCTTTACAGTCTTTGTGTTTACCACCTCAAATGGAAGTTCATTCCATGAATCCACCACCCTTTCTGTAAAAAAATGCTTCCTTAAATTTCTCCTGAATCTGCTACCCTCTAACTTTAGATTGTGACCCCCTTGTTTTGGCATTTATTTTTTTGTGAAAAATGCTTTCAGCTTCTATTTTATTAAGTCCCTTCATATATTTGAAGGTTTCTATCATGTCACCTCTTTCCCTTCTATCCTCTAAACTATACATATTTAGATCATAGAGTCTTTCTTTGTACGTTTTGTATTTTAGACCATGTACCATTTTAGTTGCCCTCCTTTGGACAGCTTCTAGTTTATTTATATATTTCTGAAGATATGGTCTCCAGAACTGTACACAGTATTCCAGATTTGGTCTAACTAATGATCTGTAAAGTGGCATAAGAACCTTGCTATTTCTGCTACTAAAACCTCTTCCAATGCAACCAAGCATTTGACTGGCCTTGCTGGCTGCACTGCGGCATTGCGTACCAAATTTTAAATCATCTGAAATAATAATTCCCAAATAACTTTCTTCTTTAATTACAGTCAGTAATGTACCATTGAGACTATAATTGGCCTTTGGGTTTTTGGATCCTATATGCATAATTTTGCTCTTGGTAATATTAAATTTCAGATCCCATTTATTTGACCAGTCCTCTAGTTTATTAATATCACAGTTCATTTGATCAACTCCTCCTGGAATATCTACCCTGTTACAAATGTTTGTATCATCAGCAAACAAGCAAACCTTCCCCTTAAGCCCACTTCCAATACCACTTATGAACATGTTAAACAAAACAGGCCCAAGAACTAACCCTTGGGGAACACCACTAGTGACTGATGCCTCATTTGAATGTACTCCATTAATTGAAACCCTCTGTCGTCTATCTTTAAGCCAGCATTCTACCCACTTAACAATCTTAGCATCTATTCCAAGGCAATACATTTTGTGAATAAGTTTGTTGTGTGGGACGGTGTCAAATGCTTTGCTAAAGTCTAGATATGCAACATCTATGGCTCCTCCCTGGTCTATTATTTTAGTTACATAGTCAAAGAAATCAATTAGATTAGTCAGGCATGATCTTCCAGCAGTGAAACCATGCTGTCCTTTGTCTTCTAAGTTTGTCTGAATGAAAGATACAAGTCTTTCCTTTAAAAGTGTTTTCATTAATTTCCCTGCAATTGAGGTCAAACTGACTGGCCTATAGTTAGCAGAATCTTCCCTACTACACTTTTTATGAAGAGGGACTACATTGGCAATTTTCCAGTCTTTTGGAACAACTCCTGTTAGAAGTGACTGATTAAATAAATCAGCTAATGGAGTAGCTATTACGGATCGAAGTTCTCTTAGAACCCTTAGATGAATATTATCTGGACCCACAAACTTATTAACTTTTATTTCTCTTGTTAAGTGTATCCAGTCCACGGATCATCCATTACTTGTGGGATATATTCCCTTCCCAACAGGAAGTTGCAAGAGGATCACCCACAGCAGAGCTGCTATATAGCTCCTCCCCTCACATGTCATATCCAGTCATTCTCTTGCAACCCTCAACATAGATGGAGGTCGTGAGAGGACTGTGGTGTTTTATACTTAGTTTATTTCTTCAATCAAAAGTTTGTTATTTTTAAATGGTACCGGAGTGTGCTGTTTTTTCTCAGGCAGTATTTGGAAGAAGAATCTGCCTGCGTTTTCTATGATCTTAGCAGAAGTAACTAAGATCCACTTGCTGTTCTCACACATTCTGAGGAGTGAGGTAACTTCAGAGAGGGAATGGTGTGCAGGTTTTCCTGCAACTAAGGTATGTGCAGTAAAATATTGTTCTAAGGAATGGAATTGACTAAGAAAATGCTGCTGATACCGAAGTAATGTAAGTAAAGCCTTAAATGCAGTGAAAGCGACTGGTATCAGGCTTATTAATAGAGATATATACTCTTTAAAAAATGTGTTTTAAAACGTTTGCTGGCATGTTTAATCGTTTTTTAACGTACATTTGGTGATAAAACTTATTGGGGCATAATTTTTCCACATGGCTGGCTTAATTTCTGCATAGAAACAGTTAACTGAGGCTTCCCACTGTTGTAATATGAGTGGGAGGGGCCTATTTTAGCGCTTTTTTGCGCAGTAAAAATTCAGACTCAGACTTCCTGCTTCTTCCTGCATGATCCAGGACTTCTCTAGAGGGCTCAAAAGGCTTCAAAAGTCATATTGAGGGAGGTAATCAGTCACAGCAGAGCTGTGACAGTGTGTTTGACTGTTTTAAAAAACGTTTTTCTCTATTGTTTATCCGTTTTGGGTATTAAGGGGTTAATCATCCATTTGCAAGTGGGTGCAATGCTCTGCTGACTTATTACATTTACTGTGAAAATTTGGTTGGTATAACTGCTTTGGTTCATTGTTATTTCAACTTGAGACAGGTTTTGTGCTTCTTAAAGGCGCAGTAGCGTTTTTTATATTGCTTGTAAACTTATTGTGAAGTGTTTTTCAAGCTTGCCAGTCTTATTGCTAGTCTGTTTAAACATGTCTGACATAGATGAATCTACTTGTTCATTATGTTTGAAAGCCAGTGTGGAGCCCCATAGGAATATGCGTACTAAACCTGGGTTTTTACCTAAGGTGGTTTCTAACAGGAATATCAATCAAGAGATTGTTGTCCCGTCATTGTGCCCTAATCCTTCTTCAAAGAAGGAACGTCTTTTACATAATCTGGACGTAGTCCGTGCCTTGAAGTTCTACTTACAGGCAACTAAAGATTTTCGTCAAACATCTGCCCTGTTTGTCGTTTACTCTGGACAGAGGAGAGGTCAAAAAGCTTCGGCAACCTCTCTCTCCTTTTGGCTTCGAAGCATAATACGCTTAGCCTATGAGACTGCTGGACAGCAGCCCCCTGAAAGGATTACAGCTCATTCTACTAGAGCTGTGGCTTCCACCTGGGCCTTTAAAAATGAGGCCTCTGTTGAACAGATTTGCAAGGCTGCGACTTGGTCTTCGCTTCACACTTTTTCAAAATTTTACAAATTTGACACTTTTGCTTCTTCGGAGGCTGTTTTTGGGAGAAAGGTTCTACAGGCAGTGGTTCCTTCCGTTTAAGTTCCTGCCTTGTCCCTCCCGTCATCCGTGTACTTAAGCTTTGGTATTGGTATCTCACAAGTAATGGATGATCCGTGGACTGGATACACTTAACAAGAGAAAACATAATTTATGCTTACCTGATAAATTTATTTCTCTTGTAGTGTATCCAGTCCACGGCCCGCCCTGTCCTTTTAAGGCAGGTCTAAATTTTTAATTAAACTACAGTCACCACTGCACCCTATGGTTTCTCCTTTCTCGTCTTGTTTCGGTCGAATGACTGGATATGACATGTGAGGGGAGGAGCTATATAGCAGCTCTGCTGTGGGTGATCCTCTTGCAACTTCCTGTTGGGAAGGGAATATATCCCACAAGTAATGGATGATCCGTGGACTGGATACACTACAAGAGAAATAAATTTATCAGGTAAGCATAAATTATGTTTTTTGATAAAGCCCTTGAAACCTCTTCCTCTGTAAAAATAAAAGTACTACTCACATTATTTACAGTAACATCCCTTAATAGCATCTCACTATTTTTACCATCTGTTGTAAAGACTGAACAAAAGTAATCATTTAAACAGTTTGCTATTTGTTTATCTTCTTCCACTACTCTATCCTCATTCTTGAGTCTAACTATCCCTCTATTAGTTTTTCTCTTTTTACTGATATATCTAAAGAAGGTTTTGTCACCATTTTTTTACAGATTGTGCTATTTTCTCTTCTGCATCAGCTTTAGCCTTTCTGATTAACTTCTTTGTCATCTTTTGATGGGTTCTCTATTTTTTTTTTATCCTCTTCTGAGTCAGTGAGTTTGAATTTTTTATAGACTGTCTTTTTTGTCTTAACTGCATGTGCTACTTCTCTTGAAAACCATATTGGTTTTCTTTTTCTTTTACTTTTACAAACAAGCCTAATACAGTGTTTAGTTGCACCTAGAATAGCATTTTTAAAATAAGCCCACTGTTCTTGTACTCCTGTAATCTGTGCCATCCCTTTTAGGGATTCATCTAGGTATCTGCCCATGTAAGAAAAATCAGTAGATCTAAAGTCTAACGCCTAGATTTAGAGTTTTGTCGGTAAAGACCTGCTAGCTAACGCTGCTTTTTTTTCCCAGCGCACCCTTTAAACAACGTTGGTATTGAGAGTTGTCTGAGTGGCTGCGTTAGGCTCAGAAAAGGGAGCATTGAGCATAATTTAGCTCCACTTCAACCCTCAATACCAGCATTGCTTATGGTAGCGGTAAGCTGGAAAAACGTACTTGTGCACGATATCCCCATAGGAAACAATGGGGCAGTTTGGGCTGAAAAAAAACCTAACACCTGCAAAAAAGCAGCGTTCAGCTCCTAAAGCAGCCCAATTGTTTCCTATGGGGAAACACTTTCTAAGTCTGCACCTAACACCCTAACATGAACCCTGAGTCTAAACACCCCTAACCTTACACTTATTAACCCCTAATCTTCTGCCCCCGCTATCGTTGACACCTGCATTTTATTATTATCCCCTAATCTGCCGAACGGACACCGCCGCCACCTACATTATCCCTATGAACCCCTAATCTGCTGTCCCTAACATCGCCGAACCCTACATTATATTTATTAACCCCTAATCTGCCCCCCCCAACGTCACCACAATCTAACTACAAGTATTAACCCCTAATCTGCCAACCGGACCTCACCTCCACTATAATAAATGTATTAACCCCTAAACCTAAGTCTAACCCTAACACCCCCCTAACATAAATATAATTTAAATTAAACAAAATAATATTCCTATAATTAAATAAATTATTCCTATTTAAAACTAAATACTTACCTATAAAATAAACCCTAATATAGCTACAATATAACTAATAATTACATTGTATCTATTTTAGGATTTATATTTATTTTACAGGCAACTTTGTATTTATTTTAACTAGGTACAATAGCTATTAAATAGTTATTAACTATTTAATAGCTACCTAGTTAAAATAATTACAAAATTACCTGTAAAATAAATCCTAACCTAAGTTACAATTAAACCTAACACTACACTGTCATTAAATTAATTAAATAAATTACCTACAATTAGCTAAACTAAAATACAATTAAATAAACTAATCTATAATACAAAAAACCCCCACTAAATTACAAAAAATAAAAAAATATTACAAGAATTTTAATCTAATTACACATAATCTAAGCCCCCTAATAAAATAAAAAAGCCCCCCAAAATAACAAAATTCCCTACCCTATTCTAAATTACAAAAGTAATCAGCTCTATTACCAGCCCTTAAAAGGGCTTTTTGCGGGGCATTGCCCCAAAGTAATCAGCTCTTTTACCTGTAAAAAAAAATACAATACCCCCCCAACATTACAACCCACCACCCACATACCCCTATTCTAACCCACCCAAAGCCCCTTAAAAAAAACTATCACTAACCCCCTGAAGATCTCCCTAGCTTGAGTCGTTTTCACTCAGCCGAGCAGAAGTCTTCATCCAATCCGGGCGATGTGGTCCTCCATCCGGTAGAAGTCTTGATCCAAGCGGCAAAGAAGAGGTCCTCCATCCGGGGCGAAGTCTTGATCCAAGCGGCAAAGAAGAGGTCTTCCATCCGGGCGATGTCTTCTTCGAAGCGGCATCTTCTATCTTCTGTCTTCTGGATCTATCTTCATCCCGCCGACGTGGAACATCCTCCTTCCCCGACGGACTAACGACGAATGAAGGTTCCATTAAGGGATGTCATCCAAGATGGCGTCCCTCGAATTCCAATTGGCTGATAGGATTCTATCAGCCAATCGGAATTAAGGTAGGAATCTGATTGGCTGATTCAATCAGCCAATCATATTGAGCTCGCATTCTATTGGCTGATCGGAACAGCCAATAGCCAATAGAATGGATCAAGACTTCTACCGGATGGAGGACCACATTGCCCGGATTGGATGAAGACTTCGGCTCGGCTGAGTGAAGACTACTCAAGGTAGGGAGATCTTCAGGGGGTTAGTGATAGGTTTTTTAAGGGGGGGTTGGGTGGGTTAGAATACGGGTATGTGGGTGGTGGGTTGTAATGTGGGGGGGGGTATTGTATTTTCTTTTACAGGTAAAAGAGCTGATTACTTTGGGGCAATGCCCCGCAAAAAGCCCTTTTAAGGGCTGGTAATAGAGCTGATTACTTTTGTAATTTAGAATAGGGTAGGGATTTTTTTTTATTTTGGGGGTCTTTTTTATTTTATTAGGGGGCTTAGATTAGGTGTAATTAGATTAAAATTCTTGTAATATTTTTTTATTTTTTGTAATTTAGTGGGTTTTTTTTGTATTATAGATTAGTTTATTTAATTGTATTTTAGTTTAGATAATTGTAGGTAATTTATTTAATTAATTTAATGATAGTGTAGTGTTAGGTTTAATTGTAATTTAGGTTAGGATTTATTTTACAGGTAATTTTGTAATTATTTTAACTAGGTAGCTATTAAATAGTTAATAACTATTTAATAGCTATTGTACCTAGTTAAAATAAATACAAAGTTGCCTGTAAAATAAATATAAATCCTAAAATAGATACAATGTAATTATTAGTTATATTGTAGCTATATTAGGGTTTGTTTTCTAGGTAAGTATTTAGTTTTAAATGGAATTATTTAATTAATTATAGGAATATTATTTTGTTTAATTTAAATTATATTTATGTTAGGGGGTGTTAGGGTTAGGGTTAGACTTAGGTTTAGGGGTTAATACATTTATTATAGTAGCGGCGACGTTGCGGGCGGGAGATTAGGGGTTAATAATTGTAGGTAGGTGGCGGCGATGTTAGGGAGGGCAAATTAGGGGTTAATACAATTTATTATAGTGTTTGCGAGGTGGGAGTGCGGTGGTTTAGGGGTTAATACATTTATTATAGTGGCGGCGAGGTCCGGTCGGCAGATTAGGGGTTAATAAGTGTAGTTAGGTAGCGGCGACGTTGGGGGGGTTCAGATTAGGGGTTAATAAATATAATATAGGTGTCGGTGGTGTTAGGGGCAGGAGAGGGGTTCATAGGTATAATGTAGGTGGCGGCGGTGTCCGGTCGGCAGATTAGGGGTTAAAAAAAATTATTATAGTGGCGGCGATGTGGGGGGGCCTCGGTTTAGGGGTACATAGGTAGTTTATGGGTGTTAGTGTACTTTGTAGCACAGTAGTTAAGAGTTTTATATTCCCGCGTTAGCAAATAAAGCTCTTAACTACTGACTTTTTTTGTCGGTAGGAGTCTTGTCGGTAGAGGCTCTACCGCTCACTTCTTCCAAGACTCCAAATACCGGAGTTAGGCAGATCCCATAGAAAAGATAGGATACACAATTGGCGTAAGGGGATCTGCGGTAGCCTGGAGTCGCGGTAAGGAAGTGAGCGTTAGACCCTTTCCTCGCTGACTCTAAATACCAGCGGGCGGTAAAAAGCAGAGTTAGGACCCCTTAACGCTGCTTTTGACGGCTACCGCCAAACTCTAAATCTAGCCGAAAGACTTTTGTTTTACTATGGTTGCTCAGTACCTTTGCCTGAATATTAAACCATACAGACTGATGATCACTAGAGCCTAAGTTCTCACCCACAGACACCTCAGATACTATATCACTGTTTGTAAGTACTAAATCTAATATAGTTCCTTTACATGTTGGTTCTTTTACTAGTTGCTCAAGAGATCCCCCTTGTAAAGATTCCAGGATATATTTACTTCTAGTTGATTTGGCAACAGGTACTTCCCAGTCTACATCAGGCATATTAAAGTCCCCCACTACAATAACATTGTCCTTCATTGTAATTTTGGCTATTTCATCAATTAATAAATTGTCTGATGCTTCCTCCTGTAATGGTGGTCTATATACTTCTCCTATTCTAAACTCCTGTTTCCCTTCCGTTTCTATAGTTACCCAAACACTTTCTACATTGTCATTTTTTTCTACAATTTCAGTTACTTTAATATTGTCTTTCACGTACAGAGCAACTCTGCCCCCTTTTTTTCCTACTCTATTTTTTTTAAACAAGATGTAACCAGGTATGACTGTTTCCCAGTCGTGAGAGTCATTGTACCATGTCTCTGTTACAGCTACTAAATCCAATTTATCTTGAATCATTATTGCAATAAGTGTAGGTAATTTACTTACTAAACTGCGAGCATTTGTGCACATTGCACGTAGAATATTTCTAGAATTCTCAAATCCTTTTGCATGGCCAATACAACCCCTGCCTACATTATTCAAAGTCTTATTCCTAAAAGTAATGTTTTTTTTTCTTAAATAAACAGGAATCTAAAATTTGGTTGACTGTCTTGGCATGCTCTGGGGGACAGATGGGTATATTAACTCTGTCCCCCTTCATTAGTTTAAATTGCTACTAATAAAGTCTTTAAATTCTTTACTCAATACTCCTGTCCCTTTAATATCCAGATGCAAACCATCCTTCTTATACAAGCTGCTATCAAGCCAAATAGGGCTTTGATGGCTAACAAAACCATATCTTCTCTCCCTACACCACCTCTCTAACCAAGAGTTAAATTCTATAATACGCTGCATTCTTCCTTCTTCCTGTCCATACACAGGTAAAACAGCAGAAAAGGACACAGATGCAGCCACATGATCTAAACAACTTCCTAGTTTAGAAAACTCCTAAGGGAGTTAAAGGTTCAATGTCGTGTGGGTGTGGCAACTACCTTACATCCTAAATGTACCATAAATTAAGACAAGACAACAATATGGAGGTAAGACCGTATAGGTCAATTTTATTAACACGAGGCACTCCTTGAATGATTTAATTTAAAGCATCAAGGCCTTCTCCAAACTTTTAACTTTTTCATTTACCCAAGTACGGTAAATGACTATAACTCTTTTTAACTTTAATTAAACAGTTGAGCGGCAATGCCTAAACCTATATAACCCATATGAAGCGGGAAGCATTCCCCCAGGCAAATGGAGACAAAGCGGAGCCCGGCTACAACGCGGTACCAGATAGAAGGTTACATACTCGAGCTGTTCGGCCCTCCGCAACCCAGAAGGCGCTTTCCCCAAGCACGCGCCTGGGTACGTCACGCCCCCTGCAATGGCCGTCACTCCTCCCTGCTTTCTATCTGCCGCCTGGGATGCTACCGCCCGCCTTTAGGGTGTAGCAACACTCAAACCTTACGGGACCCTCAGCCCATCCAGGCGAACACCAAGACGAAACTGGGGGGAGCTGAAAATCATTAAATGCCCTGGCCTTACCCAAAGACTATAGGTTGACTAACCCTGTCTGGTCCCAGGGAGACTATCTCCTAATTAATTACTACTAGCTAATTGCCGCGGGAAAAAAGGGGGCTGGGCGGGTGGGTGAAGATTCCAGATGTTTCTGAACAGAAAGAGGGCCTCAAACTCCCAGAATCCCCTTCTTATCTGTGAGTAGAGACCCCTCCCTTAGATCTGCAACATTGTTGCAATCTAACCTATAGCTCCACACACACTCCTCCTCCCTGCAACCTTAACCCTTAAGACGTTCCAGGCCAGGCCCGGACTGGCCATAGGGCATACCGGGCATATGCCCGGTGGGCCGCCGGTTCCCTTAGCCCCGCCCACCATTAACACAGAGTGCTTCATTGAGGCTCTTTATTTCTCTTGAATTTGACCTGCTATGTGCGGCTGTTGGCCGCCGGTTCCCATAGCCCCGCCCACCATGACAGCAAGGCTAGTGGTGGCTCTGATCAAGGATTGCAGCAGCAGGCTGCTGCGTGTATGACATGCAACATAACTGTGTGTGCAAGAAAAATGAAAAAGGTGACTCATCTAGATATAGCGGTAAATATGAATCACAGTCTGCAGGGACACACACACAGAAGTACAGGCTCAGCAAGCATAATGAAGTTAGAGGTAAGCAGACGACTGGTCATGGGGAAGGTATCTGACCCTTACCCTTTAACATTTGTTATGGAACATTTGCTGGGGGCCCGGGGAGGGAGTCGGGAGAAGGAGTTATTTATTTATGATTGAAGTGTGTGTTTAACACTAGAGGACGGTGAGTCCTAAAGCCTAACATCAAAGCATGCCATTTACAGCTGCACAGTCTCCCGGTCTCACATTCCTGCCTGAAATCTCTTCTGTTTTGCCCTCCCCTTACCTCTCCATCTCTAGCGTGGAAGCTGTGTGCTGTGACAGAGACAGCTAAAGTGCTGGAATAATTTAGTAGCTTAGCTTTACTGCAGGTATGGGTGATCTCTATTGGACTCAGCAAAACTTTTATTTTCCCTTTTATTTATTTTATTTTCCCTTTCAGTCAGTTCTTGTACAACCTTGCTCTCCAAACTAATTAAGACTGGTGGCACTGTAGTAGTGTGTGTGTATATATATATATATATATAGCACTGGAGTTGTTTATGGTAAAGCTCTCCCTTATGATTTAAAGCCCTTTGTTTGTTGGCATATATATTTACCTTCAAAACTTTATATACACACACGTATGTATATATATATTTGTGTGTGTGTGTGTATATCTATATATATATATAATGTGCGTGTGTATATATATATATATATATATATGTGTGTTATTATGTGCATATATATATATTAACAAATAAATATATATGTATATAAGCATATACAGTACATATATATTTACAGTGAACACACAGTCCCCATAGACCGCAATGTAAAGGCACTTTTCAGTGCTGTTTATTTTTTAGCACCCCACACCACTAACTTTAACCCTTTAAAACTGCCTAGTGCAGTTGTTTTTTATTTTTAAAAAAGCTACATTTTTTTTTAATAAAAAAAAAATTATACCCTCTATTTTGAGGGTATTTGAGGCACTTTTAGAAAATTAACCAGATATCTGATCTCTGGTTAATTTTTTGAGCTATAATCTCTACCGCAAGCTCATGGTAGCAATAACCAGCTACTTGTGCAGAAGCATCGCCTGGCTTTGCTCTACTGGGAGCTAGCTCAACACATCTAGTGAGCTAATGATAAGTACGTGTGTATAACCACCAATCACCAGCTAGCACCCAGTAGTGCATTGCTGCTGAGGATATGTACATATGTTTTTAACAAAGGATACCAAAAGAACAAAGTAATCTTGATAATATAAGTGAGGTTAAAAAGTTAAGGCATGCTCCATCTTTTCATTGAAAACTATGGCCTAGATTTAGAGTTGGGCGGTAGCCGTCAAAACCAGCGTTAGAGGCTCCTAACGCTGGTTTTTACCGCCCGCTGGTATTTGGAGTCAGTCAGGAAAGGGTCTAACGCTCACTTTGCAGCCGCGACTTTTCCATACCGAGATCCCCCTACGCCATTTGCGTATCCTATCTTTTCAATGGGATCTTTCTAACGCCGGTATTTAGAGTCGTGGCTGAAGTGAGCGTTAGAAATCGAACGACAAAACTCCAGCCGCAGAAAAAAATCAGGAGTTAAGAGCTTTTTGGGCTAACGCCGGTTCATAAAGCTCTTAACTACTGTGCTCTAAAGTACACTAACACCCATAAACTACCTATGTACCCCTAAACCGAGGCCCCCCCACATCGCCGCCACTCGATTAAATTTTTTTAACCCCTAATCTGCCGACCGCCACCTACGTTATCCTTATGTACCCCTAATCTGCTGCCCCTAACACCGCCGACCCCTATATTATATTTATTAACCCCTAATCTGCCCCCCACAACGTCGCCGCCAGCTACCTACAATAATTAAACCCTAATCTGCCGACCGCAAAGCGCCGCCACCTACGTTATCCTTATGTACCCCTAATCTGCTGCCCCTAACACCGCCGACCCCTATATTATATTTATTAACCCCTAATCTGCCCCCCACAACGTCGCCGCCAGCTACCTACAATAATTAACCCCTAATCTGCCAACCGCAAAGCGCCGCCACCTACGTTATCCTTATATACCAATAATCTGCTGCCCCTAACACCGCCGACCCCTATATTATATTTATTAACCCCTAATCTGCCCCCCACAACGTCGCCGCCAGCTACCTACAATAATTAACCCCTAATCTGCCGACCGCACCTCACCGCTACTATAATAAATGTATTAACCCCTAAAGCTAAGTCTAAACCTAACACTAACACCCCCCTAAGTTAAATATAATTTAAATCTAACGAAATAAATTAACTCTTATTAAATAAATTATTCCTATTTTAAACTAAATACTTACCTGTAAAATAAACCCTAATATAGCTACAATATAACTAATAATTATATTGTAGCTATTTTAGGATTAATATTTATTTTACAGGCAACTTTGTATTTATTTTAACCAGGTACAATAGCTATTAAATAGTTAAGAACTATTTAATAGCTAAAATAGTTAAAATAATTACAAAATTACCTGTAAAATAAATCCTAACCTAAGTTACAATTAAACCTAACACTACACTATCAATAAATTAATTAAATACAATACCTACAAATAACTACAATTAAATAAACTAACTAAAGTACAAAAACTAAAAAAGAACTAAGTTACAAAAAATAAAAAAATATTTACAAACATTAGAAAAATATTACAACAATTTTAAACTAATTACACCTACTCTAAGCCCCCTAATAAAATAACAAAGACCCCCAAAATAAAAAATGCCCTACCCTATTATAAATTTAAAAAGTTCAAAGCTCTTTTACCTTACCAGCCCTGAAAAGGGCCTTTTGTGGGGGCATGCCCCAAAGAATTCAGCTCTTTTGCCTGTAAAAAAAAACATACAATACCGCCCCCAACATTACAACCCACCACCCACATACCCCTAATCTAACCCAAACCCCCCTTAAATAAACCTAACACTAAGCCCCTGAAGATCTTCCTACCTTATCTTCACCATACCAGGTTCACCGATCCGTCCTCCGAAGTCTTGATCCAAGCCTCCGAAATCTTCATCCAAGCCCAAGCGGGGGCTGGCGATCCATAATCCGGCTGAAGTCTTCTATCAAGCGGCGGCTGAAGAGGTCCAGAAGAGGCTCCAAAGTCTTCATCCTATCCGGGAAGAAGAGGAGATCCGGACCGGCAACCATCTTGATCCAAGCAGCATCTTCTATCTTCATCCGATGACGAACGGCTCCATCTTGAACACCTCCGACGCGGATCCATCCTCTTCTTCCGACGTCCGAATGAAGAATGAAGGTTCCTTTAAGGGACGTCATCCAAGATGGCGTCCCTCGAATTCCGATTGGCTGATAGGATTCTATCAGCCAATCGGAATTAAGGTAGGAAAATTCTGATTGGCTGATGGAATCAGCCAATCAGATTCAAGTTCAATCCGATTGGCTGATCCAATCAGCCAATCAGATTGAGCTTGCATTCTATTGGCTGTTCCGATTGAATCAGCCAATCAGATTTTTCCTACCTTAATTCCGATTGGCTGATAGAATCCTATCAGCCAATTGGAATTCGAGGGACGCCATCTTGGATGACGTCCCTTTAAGGAACCTTCATTCTTCAGTTGGACGTCGGAAGAAGAGGATGGATCCGCGTCGGAGGTCTTCAAGATGGAGCCGTTCGTCATCGGATGAAGATAGAAGATGCCGCTTGGATCAAGATGGTTGCCGGTCCGGATCTCCTCTTCTTCCCGGATAGGATGAAGACTTTGGAGCCTCTTCTGGACCTCTTCAGCCGCCGCTTGATAGAAGACTTCAGCCGGATTATGGATCGCCAGCCCCCGCTTGGGCTTGGATGAAGATTTCGGAGGCTTGGATCAAGACTTCGGAGGACGGATCGGTGAACCTGGTATGGTGAAGATAAGGTAGGAAGATCTTCAGGGGCTTAGTGTTAGGTTTATTTAAGGGGGGTTTGGGTTAGATTAGGGGTATGTGGGTGGTGAGTTGTAATGTTGGGGGGGGGTATTGTATGTTTTTTTTACAGGCAAAAGAGCTGAATTCTTTGGGGCATGCCCCGCAAATGGCCCTTTTCAGGGCTGGTAAGGTAAAAGAGCTTTGAACTTTTTAAATTTAGAATAGGGTAGGGCATTTTTTTATTTTGGGGGTCTTTGTTATTTTATAAGGGGGCTTAGAGTAGGTGTAATTAGTTTAAAATTGTTGTAATATTTTTCTAATGTTTGTAAATATTTTTTTATTTTTTGTAACTTAGTTCTTTTTTATTTTTTGTACTTTAGTTAGTTTATTTAATTGTAGTTATTTGTAGGTATTGTATTTAATTAGTTTATTGATAGTGTAGTGTTAGGTTTAATTGTAACTTAGGTTAGGATTTATTTTACAGGTAATTTTGTAATTATTTTAACTATTTTAGCTATTAAATAGTTCTTAACTATTTAATAGCTATTGTACCTGGTTAAAATAAATACAAAGTTGCCTGTAAAATAAATATTAATCCTAAAATAGCTACAATATAATTATTCGTTATATTGTAGCTATATTAGGATTTATTTTACAGGTAAGTATTTAGCTTTAAATAGGAATAATTTATTTAATAAGAGTTAATTTATTTCGTTAGATTTAAATTATATTTAATTTAGGGGGGTGTTAGGGTTAGACTTAGCTTTAGGGGTTAATACATTTATTATAGTAGCGGTGAGCTCCGGTCGGCAGATTAGGGGTTAATAATTGAAGTTAGGTGTCGGCGATGTTAGGGAGGGCAGATTAGGGGTTAATACTATTTATTATAGGGTTATTGAGGCGGGAGTGAGGCGGATTAGGGGTTAATAACTTTATTATAGTAGCGGTGAGATGCGGTCGGCAGATTAGGGGTTAATTATTGTAGGTAGCTGGCTGCGACGTTGTGGGGGGCAGATTAGGGGTTAATAAATATAATATAGGGGTCGGCGGTGTTAGGGGCAGCAGATTAGGGGTACATAGCTATAATGTAAGTTGCGGCGGTGTACGGAGCGGCAGATTAGGGGTTAATAGTATAATGCAGGGGTCAGCGATAGCAGCGGCGGCGGCAGAATAGGGGTTAATAAGTGTAAGGTTAGGGGTGTTTATACTCGGGGTACATGTTAGGGTGTTAGGTGCAGACTTAGGAAGTGTTTCCCCATAGGAAACAATGGGGCCGCGTTAGGAGCTGAACGCTGCTTTTTTGCAGGTGTTAGGTTTTTTTTCAGCTCAAACAGCCCCATTGTTTCCTATGGGGGAATCGTGCACGAGCACGTTTTTGAAGCTGGCCGCGTCCGTAAGCACCGCTGGTATCGAGAGTTGAAGTTGTGGTAAATATGCTATACGCTCCTTTTTTGGAGCCTAATGCAGCCCTTCTGTGAACTCTAAATACCAGCGGCCAGAAAAAAGCACGCGTAGCTAACGCACCCCTTTGGCCGCAAAACTCTAAATCTAAGCGTATGTGTTTTTCTTGAAAAACAAGCACTTTATTTTGCTTTTGTTGTGTTTTTTTATATTTTACTTTATTTTTTTCATACCAATCAATTGACAAAATACAGTTATTATAGGGTGTTAGAAATGTTAAATGTTTTTGTCACTTAAACAAGTATTATACTTGCCATGTTTGGCTTACGGTTAAATAAGAAATGGTGAGCGAAGGGGAGGGGGCCTCTTTGCCCTAAAATGCCCGGGCCTTTTTTTGGTCCCAGTCCGGCCCTGTTCCAGGCTGATCTAGGGCCCTGCACTTACATTTTGCACAGCAAAAACATCAGGGGGTCGATCCGATAAAAATCGTCGCCCGCAAAAGCCGGCGACGCCAATATTTGCGCTGGTTTGGTATCCTATATACGGCGTAACCTAGAAGTTACGCGCATATATTTCTGCCGTTGCCCGTAGTTTTTTGGGCTATAGGCAGGTATATCAAACCAGCGCAGTTTGGTATCCAATATGCAGCGTAAGGACTTACGTGGCGAAAATGGAGAAATCTTACTCCATTTTCACCTCGCCACAAAAAGCAGCCATAAGAAGCCTTACGCTGACTATTGGAGCCCCGTAACTCCCTAAACTAGCTAGAAAATAAACCTAACACCTAACGCATGCGCAATGTCTATCTAGCTGTCACCCGCGATCTGCTAATCGGATTGAACTTAAATCTGATTGGCTGATTCAATCAGCCAATCAGATTTTTCTACCTTAATTTCGATTGGCTGATAGAATCCTATCAGCCAATCGGAATTTGGCGGACGCCATCTTGGATGACGTCATTTAAAGGTACCTCATTCGTCGTTCAGTCGTCGGCCGGGATGGATGCTCCGCGGCGGCGGAGCAAAGAAAGAAGATTGAAGATGCCGCTTGATGGAAGATGCTGCCGGAAGGAAGAAGACGTTGCTGCCGCTTGGAGGAAGACATCGCCGGGATGAAGAATTCTTCTTTGCCGCTTGGAGGAAGACATCGCCGGGATGAAGAATTCTTCTTTGCCGCTTGGAGGAAGACATCGCCCGGATCGGATGAGGAGTTTGGCCCGGCGTGGTGAAGACAAGGTAGGGAGATCTTCAGGGGGGTAGTGTTAGGCTTTTTTAAGGGGGGTTTGGGTGTTTTTAGAATAGGGGTATGTGGGTGGTGGGTTGTAATGTTGGGGGGGGTATTGTATATTTATTGAAATGCAAAAGAGCTGAATTCTTTGGGGCATGCCCCACAAAAGGCCCTTTTAAGGGCTGGTAAGGTAAAGAGCTTTGAACTTTTTTTAATTTAGAATAGGGCAGGGAATTTTTTTTATTTTGGGGGGCTTTATTATTTTATTAGGGGGCTTAGAATAGGTGTAATTAGCTTAAAAATCTTGTAATCTTTTTTTTATTTTTTGTAATTTAGTGTTTGTTTTTTTTGTAATTTAGTTTAGTTTATTTAATTGTATTTTTAGATAGATATTTGTAGTTTATTTAATTTATTGATAGTGTAGGTGTATTTGTAACGTAGGTTAGGATTTATTTTACAGGTAATTGGGTAATTATTTTAACTAGGTATATATTAAATAGTTAATAACTATTTAATAGCTATTATACCTAGTTAAAATAATTAACAATTTACCTGTAAAATAAATATAAACCCTAACATAGCTACAATGTAGTTATTAATTATATTGTAGCTATCTTAGGGTTTATTTTATAGGTAAGTATTTAGATTTAAATAGGAATATTTTAGTTTATAATATGAATTAGATTAATTTAATAAGAATTTAGTTAGGGTTAGATAGAGTTAACATAGTTAATATAAATACTATAGTAACTATATTAACTATATTAACCCTAATATAATTAGGGTTAATATAGTTAATATAGCTGGCGGCGGTGTAGGGGGATTAGATTAGGGGTTAATGTATTAAATATAGCTGGCGGCAGTGTAGGGGGATTAGATTAGGGGTTAATACATTTATTATAGCTGGCGGCGGTGTAGGGGGATTTAGATTAGATGCAAAAGAGCTGTTTACTTTGTGACAAAGCCCCGCAAAAAGCCCTTTTAAGGGCTGGCAAAAGAGCAGTTTACTTTGGGGTAATGCCACGCAAAAAGCCCTTTTCAGGGCTATTTGTAGGGTTAGACTTAGGTTTAGTGGTAGGGATAGTTTAGTATTTTAGGGGTTAAATAATTTAATATAGATGGCGGCGGGGTAGGGGGATTAAATTAGGGGTTAATAATTTTAAAATAGATGGCGGCGGTGTTAGGGGCTCACTTTAGGGGGTTATAGATTTAATATAGCTGGCGGCGGGGTACGGGAGCGGCGGTTTAGGGGTTAATAACTTTATTAGGTTGCGGCGGGCTACGGGAGCGGCGGTTTAAGGGTTAATAACTTTATTAGGTTGCCCCGGGCTACGGGAGCGGCAGTTTAGGGGTTAATAACTTTTTTTGTTGTTAGGCTAGTGAGGGGGGATAGCGGATAGAGGGTTAGACGTGTCGGGCTATGTTTAGGAGGCGTGTTAGACAGTGCGGGTGATTTAGACTTTAGTCAGGTTTTGTAGGCGCCGGCAGTTTCTAACGTGGCGCAAGTCACTGGCGACTCCAAAAATCTGTACTTACGCAGATTTCTGGACATCGCTACTTTGTCAGACTTGCACCACTTTAGCAACTGATGGCACCGCATATTGGATAGCTCGAGTTGCGAGCTGAAACTGCGGGCGACGCGGGTTCCCTCGCTTGCGCCGCAAACTACGCCGTTTATCGGATCGCGCCCCAGACTGTCTGCCAGTACTTAAAACTTAAGATACTTAATGGACCAGTCAACACTGTACATTTGCATAATCAACAAATGCATGATAAGAAGACAATGCAATAGCACTTAGTCTGAACTTCAAATGAGTAGAAGATTTTTGTTAAATAAATTGCAAAGATCTCTATTTCCACTCCCCCTGTATCATGTGACAGCCATCAGCCAATCACAAATGCATATACGTATGTGCTGTGAATTCTTGCACATGCTCAGTAGGAGTTGGTGACTCAAAAAGTGTAAATATAAAAAGACTGTGCACATTTTGTTAATGGAAGTAAACTGGAAAGTTGTTTAAAATTGCTGCTCTATCAGAATCATGAAGTTTAATTTTGACTTGAGTGTCCCTTTAAGGAGGGAACCAGTGGGGGTGGGGAAGGTAAAAAAGCTGTTTGAGAGGGATCAGGGGGTGGGAAGTGTCAGGTGGGAGTGTAATCTCTACACTAAAACTAAAATTAACCTTACAAGTTTCCTAATTAACCCGTTTACTGCCAGGAATAATAGAAGTGTGCTGTGCAGCTGCAATTAGTGGCCTTCTAATTACCTTAAAGCAATGGCAACCCCATATATGTCTGCTATTTCTGAACAAAGGGGAGCCCAGGGATACTTTTACAACCATTTGTGCCATGATTACACAAGCAGTATGTAAATATTTTCAGTGAGAAACCCAAAGTTTGTGAAAGAAAATATGATTTTTTTTTTATTTGTTGGCATTTGGCGGTGAAGTGGTGGCATGAAATATACGAAAATGGGCCTAGATCAATACCTTGGGTTGTCTACTTTAAATATAAATATATATACACGGTATAAACCTCCCATTGCTGCACATTCACCTGTTGACCGTTCAGCTACTGATCTCTGCCTCACCTAAGGGTTCAGGGAACCTGCTGTATTTGCCAATCACCCCTAGTCTAACATCTGCATCTCAGCAAGACTCAGTACAGAGTATATTTAGTATCCTGTACTGTGGTTCCTTACCCTGTTCTTTAATAAATCTTTGCTAGTAAAAAGAGCATGTTAGGGTGAAGTGTCTCTGCATTCTGATTCCAGCCCATATACCCATGCTAGTCTGTGACACATCTGCAGTCGTTACCTTCTTACAGTCAGATTTATGGGTTAACAGGGAGGGGGTTGTCCCCTTCAGTTCTGCACAGTCTCTCTGTTCCCCTCTCTCACTGTGTTCGCTGCTGGCACAGTAATACACAGCGTTGTGTGTGGTGCTGAGGTCAGATATTGTTAGATTACTTTTCTGAACAGTGTCAGATTGGATCTTGAATTTCTCTGCAGAAAAACCTAACTCCATGCTGGGGTCTCCTGCACTTATTGTGTATCCTATGAGGTCCAGCTGCTTCCCCTTCACCTGACGGTACCAATATTTATTGTATTTGCTGGAGTCCTGGTGTTCACATGTTATGGTCACAGTCCTTTCAGGGTAGCCTACAATCATTTTAGGGTTCTGTATGACATCCGCTGCAAAACAAACTGCAGGAGCAAGAGATAAACAGTGTGTGTCAGATGTAACTTTGTATCGGCAAAGCACTTACGCATTTCACGTGCTTCACTCACATAGCTAGCTCACATGCCATCTACACACACAGTATGGTGACACAGAACTGTACAGTTAGAGCACATAAGGCATAGTCACAAATGAAACGCTCAGGACAGGGATTACTGATTATGAAAATGTAATGCCAAGCTCACAACATACAGCAACCCATCAGTGACACATATGTAATATAACAGATACAAAGACACAAGATGCAGTGACCCATCAGTGACACGTATGTAATATAACAGATACAGACACAACATGCAGTGACCCATCAGTGACACGTATGTAATATAACAGATACAAAGACACAACATGCAATGACCCATCAGTGACACGTATGTAATATAACAGATACAAAGACACAACATGCAGTGACCCATCAGTGACACGTATGCAATATAACCGATACAAAGACACAACATGCAGTGACCCATCAGTGACACGTATGTAATATAACAGATACAAAGACACAACATGCAGTGACCCATCAGTGACACGTATTTAATATAACAGATACAAAGACACAACATGCAGTGACCCATCAGTGACACGTATGTAATATAACAGATACAAAGACACAACATGCAGTGACCCATCAGTGTCACGTATGTAATATAACAGATACAAAGACACAACATGCTGTGACCCATCAGTGACACGTATGTAATATAACAGATACAAAGACACAACATGCAGTGACCCATCAGTGACACGTATGTAATATAACAGATACAAAGACACAACATGCAGTGACCCATCAGTGACACGTATGTAATATAACAGATACAAAGACACAACATGCAGTGACCCATCAGTGACACGTATGTAATATAACAGATACAAAGACACAACATGCTGTGACCCATCAGTGACACGTATGTAATATAACAGATACAAAGACACAACATGCTGTGACCCATCAGTGACACGTATGTAATATAACAGATACAAAGACACAACATGCAGTGACCCATCAGTGACACGTATGTAATATAACAGATATAAAGACACAACATGCAGTGACCCATCAGTGACACGTATTGGCACCACATATAATAACATAAAACACTGAGAGATCACACTGTAACTTATATACAATAAGATGCACAAACACAACAAATTCTGAAAACAAAATAATTATTTGTAAATGTTTTTCTCCTCACAGTGCAGCCACCACGGTGACAGAAACAGACACACAAGGCTCCTCATCTGGTAAGTGTCTATGCAGAATGTGAGGGACTGAGACGCCTGTTTGACACCTGGGCAGGAAATGACATCATTATGGAGTTTTCTGACAATTTAATGCACAGCTTTAGAATAGGTAAGATATTAGAAAGTTATGAGAATATGACCCCCCTCTGTGCTTTAACCCCTTACTAATCATCATGTGCTTATATATATTGGCACTTTGTCTCTCTACAATCATATGTTTAATGCAGCCTCCACCATTAGTGCTAGGGGCATGGGGAGGGCTTCTAGAAGTGAAAATGTGTTGGATCAGTTATTTATCCTGTAAATCTCCATGTACAGACATGGCTACCGGGACCAGGAAGCTGGGAACCCAGTGAGGCCCAAGGTTGAGTTACAGGTGCTCTGTGGCGAGTTAGAGGCGGTCACAGGTGATCTTTTGGGCATGCCATTAGTGAAGTCCAGGGGCAGAGCTAGGCAGGAAGGAATAGGTCAGCTCAAAAACTTCAACATGGCACAGAATAAAAGATTAAGGACATCTCTGCACATTTGTGAACTCACTACTGCCCCAATCATTAAGAAATCCCCTCTAATTCTCAGAATCTTGCAAGGCTGACACTTGTTTCTATGTCCCTTTCTCTAGCTGGGCTAGGAGGGTCAGTTGGGGTAATAAATAAGAAAAGAAGGAACAAAGTCATGAAATGACCTCAGCTTCATTCAATATATCTGGGGCTACTGATCTTAGCATCCCCAAAATGTAGGTTCTAGAACCAGACAGCATCAAATTCTCAATAAAGGAGAGTTTCAGATGCCTGTATGAGTATTTTTATTTACATAGCTGAAAACATCTACCGAACGCTCCAAAACTTTACATTCAATTTTAAGTTATATCAAATACAAAAAAAAAAGAAGAGATGTTTGATGCAGTCTGAATGCAATGAATACAACAGAAGCACAGCCCAGCTTATGATGGGGGAATATTAGACGGATTTTCCTTGCAGGAGGTGAACTAATGAGATATTGTAATGTAAGGAAATAAATGCATATCTCCATTTAAAAAGCATACACCTAGATTTAGAGTTCTGCGTTAGCCGTCCAAACCAGCGTTAGGGGGTCCTAACGCTGGTTTTGGCCGGCCGCTGGTATTTGGAGTCTTGTAGGTAAGGGTCTAACGCTCACTTTCCAGCCGCGACTTTTCCATACCGCAGATCCCCGTACGTCAATTGCGTATCCTATCTTTTCAATAGGATCTTTCTAACGCTGGTATTTAGAGTCTAGGCTGAAGTGAGCGTTAGAACTCTACCGACAAGACTCCAGCCGCAGAAAAAAGTCAGGAGTTAAGAGCTTTATGGGCTAACGCCGGTTTATAAAGCTCTTAACTACTGTGCTCTAAAGTACACTAACACCCATAAACTACCTATGTACCCCTAAACCGAGGCCCCCCCCCATATCGCCGCCACTCTATTAAAATTTTTTAACCCCTAATCTGCCGACCGCACACCGCCGCAACCTACATTATCCCTATGTACCCCTAATCTGCTGCCCCTAACATCGCCGACCCCTATATTATATTTATTACCCCATAATCTGCCCCCCCCAACGTCGCCGCTACCTTACCTACACTTATTAACCCCTATTCTGCCGACCGGACCTCACCGCCACTATAATAAATGTATTAACCCCTAAACCGCCTCACTCCCGCCTCAAAAACCCTATAATAAATAGTATTAACCCCTAATCTGCCCTCCCTTACATCTGCGACACCTAACTTCAAGTATTAACCCCTAATCTGCAGACCGGACCTTGCCGCTACTCTAATAAATGTATTAACCCCTAAAGCTAAGTCTAACCCTAACACCCCCCTAAATTAAATATAATTTTTATCTAACGAAATAAAATAAATCTTATTAAATAAATTAATCCTATTTAAAGCTAAATACTTACCTGTAAAATAAACCCTAATATAGCTACAATATAAATAATAATTATATTGTAGCTATTTTAGGATTTATATTTATTTTACAGGCAACTTTGTATTTATTTTAACCAGGTACAATAGCTATTAAATAGTTAATAACTATTTAATAGCTACCTAGTTAAAATAATTACAAAATTACCTGTAAAATAAATCCTAACCTAAGTTACAATTAAACCTAACACTACACTATCAATAAATTAATTAACTAAACTATCTACAATTATCTACAATTAAATCAACTAAACTAAATTACAAAAAAAAATAACACTAAATTACAAAAAAAAACAACACTAAATTACAAAAAAAAAAAGATTACAAGAATTTTAAACTAATTACACCTACTCTAAGCCCCATAAAAAAATAACAAAGCCCCCCAAAATAAAAAAAATGCCCTACCCTATTCTAAAATAAAAATTTAACAGCTCTTTTACCTTACCAGCCCTTAAAAGTGCCTTTTGCGGGGCATGCCCCAAAGAAAACAGCTCTTTTGCATTTAAATAAACATACAATACCCCCCCCCCAACATTACAACCCACCACCCACATACCCCTAATATAACCCAAAAAACCCTTAAAAAACCTAGCACTAAGCCCCAGAAGATCTTCCTACCTTATCTTCACCACTCCGGGTATCACCGATCTGTCCAGAAGAGGATCCAAAGTCTTCATCCTATCCGGCAAGAAGAGGTCCAGAAGAGGGCCCGAAGTCTTCATCCTATCCGGCAAGAAGAGGACATCCGGACCGGTAGACATCTTCATCCAGGCGGTTTCTTCTATCTTCATCCATCCGGCGCGGAGCGGGACCATCTTGAAGCAGCCAACGCGGATCCATCCTCTTCTTCCGGCGACTCCCGACGAATGAAGGTTCCTTTAAGTGACGTCATCCAAGATGGCGTCCCTCGAATTCCAATTGGCTGATAGGATTCTATCAGCCAATCGGAATTAAGGTAGGAAAAATCTGATTGTCTTATTGGATCAGCCAATCAGATTGAGCTCGCATTCTATTGGCTGATCGGAACAGCCACTAGAATGCAAGCTCAATCTGATTGGCTGATTGGATCAGCCAATCAGATTGAACTTGAATCTGATTGGCTGATAAAATCAGCCAATCAGATTTTTCCTACCTTAATTCCGATTGGCTGATAGAATCCTATCAGCCAATCGGAATTCGAGGGACGCCATCTTGGATGACGTCACTTAAAGGAACCTTCATTCGTCGGGAGTCGCCGGAAGAAGAGGATGGATCCGCGTCGGCTGCTTCAAGATGGTCCCGCTCCGCGCCGGATGGATGAAGATAGAAGACACCGCCTGGATGAAGATGTCTACCGGTCCGGATGTCCTCTTCTTGCCGGATAGGATGAAGACTTCGGACCCTCTTCTGGACCTCTTCTTGCCGGATAGGATGAAGACTTCGGACCCTCTTCTGGACCTCTTCTTGCCGGATAGGATGAAGACTTCGGACCCTCTTCTGGACGGATCGGTGATACCCGGCGTGGTGAAGATAAGGTAGGAAGATCTTCAGGGGCTTAGTGTTAGGTTTTTTAAGGGGTGTTTGGGTTAGATTAGGGGTATGTGGGTGGTGGGTTGTAATGTTGGGCGAAGTATTGTATGTTTATTTAAATGAAAAAGAGCTGTTTTCTTTGGGGCATGCCCCGCAAAAGGCCCTTTTAAGGGCTGGTAAGGTAAAAGAGCTGTTAAATTTTTATTTTAGAATAGGGTAGGGCATTTTTTTATTTTGGGGGGCTTTGTTATTTTTTTAGGGGCCTTAGATTAGGTGTAATTAGTTTAAAATTCTTGTAATCTTTTTTTTTGTAATTTAGTGTTTGTTTGTTTTTGTAATTTAGTGTTTGTTTGTTTTTGTAATTTAGTTTAGTTGATTTAATTGTAGACAATTGTAGATAGTTTAGTTAATTAATTTATTGATAGTGTAGTGTTAGGTTTAATTGTAACTTAGGTTAGGATTTATTTTACAGGTTATTTTGTAATTATTTTAACTAGGTAGCTATTAAATAGTTATTAACTATTTAATAGCTATTGTACCTAGTTAAAATAAATACAAAGTTGCCTGTAAAATAAATATAAATCATAAAATAGCTACAATATAATTATTATTTATATTTTAGCTATATTAGGGTTTTTTTTACAGGTAAGTATTTAGCTTTAAATAGGATTAATTTATTTAATAAGATTTATTTTATTTTGTTAGATAAAAATTATATTTAACTTAGGGGGTGTTAGGGTTAGGGTTAGACTTAGCTTTAGGGGTTAATACATTTATTAGAGTAGCGGCGAGGTCCGGGCGGCAGATTAGGGGTTAATACTTGAAGTTAGGTGTCGCAGATGTTAGGGAGGGCAGATTAGGGGTTAATACTATTTATTATAGGGTTTTTGAGGCGGGAGTGAGGCGGTTTAGGGGTTAATACATTTATTAGAGTAGCGGCGAGGTCCGGTCAGCAGATTAGGGGTTAATAAGTGTAGGTAGGTAGCGGCGATGTTGGGGGGGGCAGATTAGGGGGTAATAAATATAATATAGGGGTCGGCGGTGTTAGGGGCAGCAGATTAGGGGTTCATAGGGATAATGTAGGTTGCGGTGGTGTACGGAGCGGAAGATTAGGGGTTAATAATAATATGCAGGTGTCAGCGATAGCGGGGGCGGCAGATTAGGGGTTAATAAGTGTAAGATTAGGGGTGTTTAGACTCGGGGTACATGTTAGGGTGTTAGGTGCAGAATTAGGAAGTGTTTCCCCATAGGAAACAATGGGGCTGCGTTAGGAGCTGAACGCTGCTTTTTTGCAGGTGTTAGGTTTTTTTTCAGCTCAAACTGCCCCATTGTTTCCTATGGGGATATCGTGCATGAGCACGTTTTTGAAGCTGGCCGCGTCCGTAAGCAACGCTGGTATTTAGAGTTGCAGTGGAGGTAAATATGCCTGTACGCTCCCTTTTTGGAGCCTAACGCAGCCATTCTGTGGACTCTCAATACCAGCGGTATTTAAAAGGTGCGGGGGAAAAAAAGCACGCGTAGCTAACGCACCCCTTTGGCCGCAAAACTCTAAATCTAGCCGATAGTGTCACAAACCTACATAAATACACAGACCCAATCTAGGTCTTTTATAGGTGCATATTTGATCAACTGTTATTCCATATCTGTGTATGGAGGCAAATTTAAACAGAAATGTGAATAATAGACTCAAATAGACAGAACAGGCATGAGCTGGTGCAGGTATGTGTGTTGAAATGGGAAAATATAGAGGAGTTCTGTGAGATGGGAGGTAGGAGACAGCAAAAAAAAAATATGTATATATATCTTTATGTTAATAAAGATTTCCTTAATCAATGCATGGGAGACATCTAGTGGCACAGTTTGGGTAACACATCTTAAAATACCATTAAAATGATGAATTATGCATAGTATGAAAAAATACAATACATTTTATTTATTGTGACTGCACTTTCTACAATTTATCTAAAATTTGTTATAAAAAATATATATATTTTTTTCTCCCGGAGACACTAGAGCATTCCATAGAATTTTGAACTGTATCCCATTTACATGCCGCACAGTGATTGCTTGCTTGATTGACGCAGAAGCCTGTCTGTAATCTGTTACTAACTGGCCACAGCAAATTAGAATAGATAAACAACTGTCAAGTGACTTCTTAAGGGGTATTTTTTGAAACTAAATATTTTAGAAAGAAAGCAACCTTATATCTCCTGTGTGCATTTGTTGTCATGTAAATCTACTGCTGGTTCCACCAAAACTGTGCAAATCATCTAAGTCCCACATCTCCCCCTCCCTTCCCCCACTGGTTTTGAGCACAGACAGAATCGTAAAATGAATGTGGCAAAAAGTTTGGTATAAAAAGCAGCTCTGAGGCCGGAGGGTGGAGAGACAGACCACAGGAGCACCTATACCTGTCATTCTGTTTCGCTCTTGCCTTTTGCTATTATGTGGTATCCAAAGCCTGAGAGAAGAGGAGGGGCTTAAACCCAGCAGCTAAAAAGAAACAAAATAAGCATAGCTCTCATTTCATAGGCTCTAAGCCAAACCCTGCTGCAAAGTTGCCAACAGTCCCTGATTTCCAGGGACAGTCCCTGGATTTTGTTGTATGTCCCTGGATTTTTTTTGTCCCTGGAAATGCTACCTCTTTTGCCCAACATTTGGTGTGTTTATATATATATATATATATATATATATATATATATACACACACACACAGATATACAGTACATACATATATACCGATAGATAGATAGATAGATAGATAGATAGATAGATAGATAGATAGATGATAGATAGATAGATAGATAGATAGATAGATAGATAGATAGATGTAGTGTATTATTTAAATATAATTAATTCCTAATGGAATATTGTTATTATTATTGAATGGGTTCACATATTATTTGTTTGCCTAATTTTGATGCTGTGTTGTAAAAATAGGAATAAAGAAATTACTGGATTCCTCTTTGTAAAAAGTAAAATGTTACTTTATTGCTTCATTAAAAATATACGGAAACTTCAAAATAGACACACAGCAAGCGCAGCACCTGGGCTTACGCGTTTTGGCTGGTTAGCCGTAATCATAGCCTGTAGGTGCTGTGCCTTACAGGTGATTATATATATATATTCCTCCTATTCGTTCTAGTGTATATATGTACCAATACAGAATATAAATAAATTCCCCATATTTGGCAGACAGTGCTGAATGAATTCATATATAATATACATTAGTGCATCTAGATTAATTTTGTCTTTTCGATGTATATATCATATTATGTCTAGTGTTCAATAACATAAAAAAAAACTGTATGGAATTTAAAAATCGTATTGAATTGGGTTTATATTTCTTATATCAAAATTGGTTACTGATAACAATTTCAACATATGTTCTCTATTGTTGTGCTAGCCTAATCTATGATTGAACTCAGTAGGCGTTTCTTTGATTTTACTGCCAATCAGAATTGTGTATGTGTCTTAAATCACCTGTAAGGCACAGCACCTATAAGCTATGATTGCGGCTAACCAGCCAAAACGCTTAAGCCCAGGTGCTGCGCTTGTTGTGTGTCTATTTTGAAGTTTCCATATATTTTTAATGAAGCAATAAAGTAACATTTTATTTTTTATAAAGATTAATCCAGCAATTTCTTTATTCCTTGAACTGTGTCCAGCCGCTTTGGATTTCTCCAGCAAAGTTCCATGTAGCTCCTGTAGGATAGGCTTGACCCCTCCCCCCAACATCAATGCTGTACTGGCCGAGTGAACGAGAGAGCGAGTGTACCACTCAAGGAGGAGGATCTCCGTGACTCAGATGCTGTTTCCTCAGTTGAATACGCCGAGACAGGCAGATGAGCCGCTGATTCTGGTGATCCAACTTCTCCCTAATTGCTCTTGCTAAGGGTGCAACAGAGCAAGTGTACTGCACAAGGAGGAGTTTCTCCGTGACTGAGACGTGGTTTTCCTCAGTTGAATACTCCGAGACAGGAGAGACAGGCTAACTAGCCACAGATTCTGGTGACCCGGCTCCCCTCTCACTGTAGCATAGCTATACATTAACACACAACTATAGCGGAGGAGATTATCCCAGCCAGGAACGGGTAATTAAAGATTAAGGATTGAACTCTTTTTATAGAATCGGGAGTGAGGGGTTAATGCCACCACAGGGCACTCAAGTGTGTGCATTCACGGAAATAGTGAATTTGTAGCACTATAAGTCCCTTCAACCTTTTTTCATATAACGTGTTGTAAAAATAACCATATGCCCAGAATGTGTTCCAGAGACTGGGTAGGTGTAAGAGCTTGGTGCTGTAATCTGTATAATAATCTATGGATAAGGCTAAATTATACTATTACTATCAAATGGGTGTGTTTTGATTGCAGAACTGAGTGGGCGGAGCAGTTGAACAGTAGGTCGCCAATACTCCAGTAACCCGCTTGCTTGCTCTGCTGCAAAGTGTCCCTGGTATTTTTTTTTTTTTTAAATGTTGGCAACTATGCAGCTATTATTATTGCTAGGTTCTGCGGGGAGTTATTTAGCCAGCACAGAGAATGTGGGAGTGAGCTGCATATGTCACTGAAAGGCATTGCTGGGAAAAGTGCAGCTGTAAGCCCTGCACATCACCTCAGCAAAAGTGTGTCTGACATTTTGGGCTAGATTACAAGTGGCTGGTCTTTGCTACTGCAAGCTTGCGGTAGCAATTAGTGCTCAGAAAATTAACCAGAGGTCAGATCTCTGGTTAATTTTCTAAAAGTGTCCCAAATGTCCCCAAAATAGAGGGTCCTTTTATTTATTTTTTTGAATTTTTTTTTTAGCTTTTTTTCCACATAAAAAAATACTGCACTAGGCAGCTTTAAGGGGTTATACGTTGGTGGGTGTGGGGTGTTAGAAAAAAACGGCACTGAAAGTGCTTTTACATTGTGGTCTATGGGAACTGTGTGTTCCCTGTAAATATGTATGTATATGCTTATATAAATAAATATTTATCTTTTAATATGTGTATATATACACATATAAACACATAAATATTTATCGGCTAGACTACGAGTTTTGTGGTAAGAGGGGTGCATTGCTAACTTGCACGTTATTGTCACCGCTCACTTTCCTACAGCGCTGGTCTTACAGGTTTTTATAAACCCGGCGTTAAAAGGCAAGAAGTGAGCATAGAGCAAAATTGTGCTCCATACCGCACTCCAATACCAGCGCTGCTTAAGTCAGCGGTGAGCTGGTTGTACGTGCTCGTGCATGATTTCCCCATAGACATCAATGGGGAGAGCCGGCTGAGAAAAAGTCTAACACCTCCAAAAAAGCAGCGTTTAGCTCAGTAACGCAGCCTCATTGATTCCTATGGGGAAACACATTTTATGTTTACACCTAACACCCTAACATGAACCCCGAGTCTAAACACCCCTAATCTTACACTTATTAACCCCTAATCTGCCGCCCCCGACATCGCCGACAGCTACATTATACTTATTAACCCCTAATCTGCCGCTCCGGACATCGCCGCCACTATAATAAACATATTAACCCATAAACCGCCGCACTCCCGCCTTGCAAACACTAGTTAAATGTTATTAACCCCTAATCTGCCGCCCCTAACATCACCACCATCTACTTTCCTTAGTTATCCCCTAATCTGCCGCACCAACGTTGCCGCTACTATACTAAATTTATTAACCCCTAAATCTAAGTCTAACCCTAACCCTAACACCCCCTAACTTAAATTAAATTAAAATAAATCTAAATCAAAACTAATTAATAACTAAATAATTCCTATTTAAAACAAAATACTTACCTGTAAAATAAACCCTAAGCTAGCAACAATATAACTAATAGTTACATTGTATCCACTAAATTACACAAAATAAAAAACAAATTCAAGATATTTAAACTAATTACACCTAATCTAATAGCCCTATCAAAATTAAAAAGCCCCCCCAAAATAAATAAAAAAACCCTAGCCTAAACTAAACTACCAATAGCCCTTAAAAGAGCCTTTTGCGGGGTATTGCCCCAAAGAAATCAGCTCTTTTACCTGAAAAAAAATACAAACAACAGCCCCAACAGTAAAACCCACCATCCACACAACCAACCCCCCAAATAAAACCCTAACTAAAAAAACCTAAACTCGCCATTGCCCTGAAAAGGGCATTTGGATGGGCATTGCCCTTAAAAGGGCATTTAGCTCTATTGCGGCCCAAAGCCCTAACCTAAAAATAAAACCCACCCAATAAACCGTTAAAAAACCTAATTCTATCCCCTGAAGATCCACTTACAGTTTTGAAGATCCGACATCCATCCTCAACGAAGCCGGGAGAAGTCCTCATCGAAGCGGCAAGAAGTCCTCAACGAAGCTGGGAGAAGTCTTTATCCAAGCCGGGAGAAGTGGTCCTCTAAACGGGCAGAAGTCTTCACCCAGACGGCATCTTCTATCTTCATCCATCCGGCGTGGAGCGGGTCCATCTTCAAGACATCTGATGCGGAGCATCCTCTTCTTTCCGACGACTAACGACGAATGAAGGTTCCTTTAAATGACGTCATCCAAGATGATGTCCCTTAGATTCCGATTGGCTAATAGAATTCTATCAGCCAATCGGAATTAATGTTGAAAAAATCCTATTGGCTGATGCAATCAGCCAATAGGATTGAACCTCAATCCTATTAGCTGATCCAATCAGCCAATAGGATTGGGCTCGCATTCTATTGGCTGATTGGAACAGCCAATAGATTGTGAGCTCAATCCTCAGGTGATATCAGTCAATCGGAATCTAAGGGACGCCATCTTGGATGACGTCATTTAAAAGAACCTTCATTCGTCATTAGTTGTTGGAAAGAAGAGGATGCTCCACGTCGGATGTCTTGAAGATGGACCCGCTCCACGCCGGATGGATGAAGATAGAAGATGCCGTCTGGGTGAAAACTTCTGCCCGTCTGGAGGACCACTTCTCCCGGTTTGGATGAAGACTTCTCCCGGCTTTGTTGAGGACTTTTTGCCGCTTTGATGAGGACTTCTCCCGGCTTCGTTGAGGATGGATGTCGGATCTTCAAAACTGTAAGTGGATCTTCAGGGGTTAGTATTAGGGTTTTTTAACGGTTTATTGGGTGGGTTTTATTTTTAGGTTAGGGCTTTGGGCCACAATAGAGCTAAATGCCCTTTTAAGGGCAATGCCTATCCAAATGCCCTTTTCAGGGCAATGGGGAGCTTAGTTTTTTTTAGTTAGGGTGTTATTTGGGGGGTTGGTTGTGTGGGTGGTGGGTTTTACTGTTGGGGGGGTTGTTTGTATATTTTTTTCAGGTAAAAGAGCTGATTTCTTTGGGGCAATGCCCCACAAAAGGCCCTTTTAAAGGCTATTGGTAGTTTAGTTTAGGCTAGGTTTTTTTTTTATTTTGGGGGGGCTTTTTATTTTGATAGGGCTATTTTTAATTTTTAATTTGTTTTTTATTTTGTGTAATTTAGTGTGTTTTTTTTTTGTTATTTAGGTAATTGTATTTAATTTATTTAATTGTATTTATTTTAGGTAAACATTTATATTTAAAATTGCTGCCCATCACTGCGCTACTTAGCCCCTTCGCTGTGTATGACGGCATTAGAACGAGGGTCCCATTGGAGCCTATGGAAGCACGCTTTCGTGAGTGCAATGCTTCCATGCAATGCAAATGAGAGGTTGTGTTCGCATTGCACCTTGTGTAATCTAGCTTTTAATAGTGAACAGCTGAGACAAAAACAAGGAAGCATGTCACTGTATGTTATTTACTCCTCTTTAATAAATAATTGTTTTTATTTAAGTTTATGTGTACATCTGAAATCAAACAATGTGCAGACTAAACATAAACCTATGCTCTCTCACCCCACTAGCAGTTATTACATTTATAGGGGTCAATTTATTAATGTGCGAGCAGACATGATACAATGTAGTGTATCATGTCTGCTGCACATCGATAAATGCTGGCAGCATACGCTTCTTGTGAACTGCTGGTTCAATGCCGCCCCTGCACAGGGTGTCAATCAACCCGATCGTATTGGATCGGGTTGATTTCTGTCCGCCGCCTCAGAGTAGGCGGAAAGGTTATGGAGCAGTGGTCTTTAGGCCACTGCTTTATAACTTTTGTTTCCGGTGAGCCTGAAGGCTCGCCGGAAACACGGGGCATCAAGCTCCGTACGGAGCTTGATAAATTGACCCCATGGACTGGTATGATTGTTAGATTTTAGATCAAGTGGTGTATAGAATTAACTTGCGCTGAATTATACTTAAATTAAGCTTTACATAAAAAACAGGCAATCCTAAAAACTGTTACAATTGGATAGTTTGTATAGTAAAGGTATTAATGTAATGCACCTAGAAGATAGGCGTAAAATCTAAAAATGTCAAGCAGTAAAAAAGAGAAAGAAAAAAAGGCAATATAATATTATATATATAAATATTTAACCATATGGTAAATATTGGAATCTGCCTCAAATAAGTAAAAAAGATATATAATTAAATTTAAATGATACAGAAATAAGAACTGGTGCGTCCTATCATCCGTGCAGCCTCCTGCACGCCCACCTATGCGGGATGACGTCACCTTCCAGTTGGTGATCCGTTACGGCAAGGCATTTCAGCTCATCAGAGCCTTTCTCAAGCCTATACGGATCAAATGTAAGGAGTCCTTTTAAAGCCCCAAGTGGGGGCAGGATCTTATAAATGCACTTCATTCGTAGTCAATCTTTACTAATTCAATACTATTAAAAACATCTTTTCAACTCTGTAAATAAAATAAAGTATGCATAGAAAATATCTCTTATGCACCAACCAATATATATTGCTTATAGAGGCGGGTCCATTATATCCAAGATTAGTTCCCAATGTTTTTTATATGGACTTAGAGTGTCTAAGTTGTATATCCATTTACCCTCCAATTGTAATAGGTGTTTGCGCTTATCCCCTCCTCTTGTTTGTTTTTTTAAGTTTAGCTAATCCTGTGTAATAAAAATACTTAAGATTTCCACCATTACATTCTTTAAAATGTTCGGGCACGGCAAGTCCTTATTTCTTTCTTGTTCCATATTTTCTATAGATAAGATATGTTCACAGATTCTTTCTCTTAGGGGTCTTTCAGACTCACCAACGTATTGAATTCCACATTTACATTGGATGGCATATACAATATCTTTATCAGTACACCTTATGCAGTCGTTAATCTTTTTTGTTTGCATTTTAAAAAAATGATTTAGTCTTCTTTGAGTGTCTACATGCCTTACAAATAAGGCATGAAAAAAAGCCTTTTACATATTTACCCATCAGATCTCTATCAGTTATCTTTTATTTATTTTTTACAGTTGGGGCCAGTCTATTTTTTAAGTTATTTGCTTTTCTATATATAAAATTGGGCCTTTCTGTAATTAAGGGTCCTAAAACTTTATCTTGTTTCAGGACATGCCAGTGTCTTTTAAAAATCCCTTCTGTTAATTTATAGTTATTGGTTTAGTTTGAAATGAATGGAATCTTTAAAACATCATCTCTATCTTGCTTTTTAATTTTCTGTCTACTTATTAATAAATAATTTCTTTCAATAACCCCACACTTGTTGTCTAGTAGTTTCTATAGATTGCTCCTGGTATCATCTTTCCACAAACTTAGATTTTAGGGTGTCTTAGATTTACAGGTTTAAAATAAGTTTTTGTCTTTATTTTAGTATTTTAAATAAAAATCTCCAAGTCAAGGAAAGTCAATCTATTTTGATTCATATCTATTGTAAATTTTATATTTAATTCATTTCTATTCATAATTTCGAACATGGCATTAAAGGACTCCGGGTGCCTTTCCAAATAATCAATACATCGTCAATATATCTTTTATAGAGGACTAGGCTTGCCCCCAGCTCAACCATGGTAAAAAAAAACACTTTTTCCCATAACCCCATAAAGAGATTAGTGTAGCTGGGGGCAAACCTAGTCCCCATAGCCGTACCACAAATCTGTGTGTAAAAATAATGGTAAAAAAAAATAATTGTGACTAAGAATAAATTCAATGCTTTCTATTATAAAATTCCTTTGTTCTATTTTAATATTGGGGTCTTTTGTTAAAAAATGATTAACTGCTTCAATGCCATGTGAATGCTCAATAATGGTAGAGTGATGAAACATCACAGCTTATAAGCCACATGTCTTCTGTCCATATTATCCTATCCAACATATTAATAACATCTGTTGAATTCTTTAAATAAGAATCCAAAGTTAATACATATTTTTGTAAATATCGATCCACATATTGTGTGAGGTTGGCAGTGACCAATTCGATCCCTAAAACAATCGGCCTTCCCTGGGGAATTGGTGAGAGACTTATGGATTTTTGGTAAAATATTAAAGGCTGGGATTCTTGGATTCTTTTTATATAAAAACTCAAAATCTTTATCATTAATAACTCCCAATTTTTTATTTTTCTCTAATAGTATTTTAAGTTCCCATGTAAAAAAAAAAAGTGGTGGGATTGATCTTACTTTTTTTTTTTTTACGAAATAATTTTTTATTGAGAAAAAGGTAACAAATTCCATGACAATTATGGCATATATATAAATGTAACAGGACAATTCTTATTATACAAAGAATGCAGTGACGTCATGGCAGACCATTTTCTTCATACAGGTCTACCATTTCATGCTTAATGTTTTATGTTATTGTCGTATTATAATTCGTCAAGGACAAAAAAAAAGAAAAATCACCTCAGATAAAGCAATCTAAGGAAATAAACAGTAAAAGATGCTATACTTTTCCTCTTGTTTACAAATTTTTCATAATTAGATATTAGAAAGAAAGTAGAAAGAAATAGGAAAAAGTAGAAAGAAGAATAGAAGGGAATCTCCCAGTTAAAGAAGGGGGAAATAAAAGGTTGAGAGCCAGTGTCACTAGTGGGTATCCGCACTCTCTGTTGTATCCTCCATTACCTGAATGCTACATCTGTTTCTCATTCGTTGAGTATCTATCCAAACTATCCAGTCCTCCCATATCTGGAGGAACTCTGTTCTGGTGTTAAGTAGGGTATAAGAAATGTCTGCCATTTGATAATAATATTTAAGTTTATTTATTATGATATTAAAACTAGGTACTGAAGACTTCCAGAACCTTGCTATTGAGGTCTTGACAGCTGTGCAGATCATTCCTACCAACTTTGATTTAGCTTTGGTAAGTCCCTCAATCGGGAAGTGCAGCAAAGCCTGTTCTCTACTCAGTGTAATTTGTCTATTTAATATGTCAGATAGGAGGTTATTGGTTTGTAACCAAATTTTCTGCGTCTCCACACAAGACCACCACATATGTGTGTAAGACCCAACCTCTCCGCAGCCTCTGTAGCAAGACTTAGGGGTTTTGTCTGTCCACTGTATTCTGCTGGGATGTAGGTACCACCTATACGCTACTTTAATGTAATTTTCTTTCAGATTGGCACTAATAGAACACGCCTGTCCTTTTTTTAGGATTTCAGACCATTCTGGAGGCTCTTTTACAAACTGTCCTTCCCCTTCCCATTTTACCATAAAATGTAGTTTGTCTGCTGTGCTATTGTTATTTAATAGGTTATATAAAATCGATATAGCTTCTTTAGTTCTAGTTGCAGATATGCATATCTTTTCAAAGGGGGGATGTGCTGTGTGTGAAGGTGGTCTACCTATTTCCTTAATTCTAGATTTCAGCTGCATATAGTGGAGCCAGGAGCCCGGCAATATCGGTTGGATAGAGTTATATTCCTCAAATGATATAAATGTGGAGTTCATCATAATATCAGCTATTCGGTATAGTCCTTTGTTAGCCCATATGTTGCTTACTGCTTTTGGAACCTGAACAAATGGCAAATTCAACGGTGTTGCTAAAGAGCTAGCTGTATGTAGTTTGTATTTTCCCTGTAGAGTGTCCCATATTCTAATAGAATGTGCTATGGAGAGGTAATTGGACCAATTCAATGGTCTATCTCGTTTAGGTGTCCACAAAATCTGATAGATTGGGTATAATTGTAACATGTCACTTTCTAATTTTACCCACTTTATGTCGTTCCCTCTAGTATTCCAGAGCGAAGTTTGTGCTAATCTGGCAGCCCAAAAGTACTTTTGTAGATCCGGTACTCCCAGACCTCCTCGGTCTTTACCTTGGAGCAATGTTTTCTTATTGATTCTAGCCTTTTTATTAACCCAAACAAATCTTAACATATTTCTCTGCATATCAAGTAAATCCTCTTGGGGAACAGTAATAGGCAATGCTCTGAAGAGATAGAGCAGCTTTGGTAATATTATCATTTTTGTGATTACTATTTTACCATAAAAAGATACTTTGTAAGTAGACCAAGTTTTCATTTCTTTTTTAAGATGTATAAACATTTTTTTATAGTTTAGTTTAAATATGCTTTCTAGGTTATTTGATATGGCAATGCCTAAGTATGTGATATTAGAGGAGGCCCATTTAAAGTCAAAGTTGATCTCAAGAAGTTTTTTTGTTGCTTCTGGGAGGTGGGTTTCTAGTGCTTCACATTTGTCATTGTTTATTTTGTATCCGGATAGTCTCCCAAAATCTGATAATAATTTGTAGAGCGGGGGCAGGGATAACATAGGTTTAGTGATAGTTAATATCACATCATCAGCGAATAATGCGAGTTTATGTACCGTGTCGCCTATTTGAATGCCTTTGATGTCATTCTGATTTCTAATAGTCGCTGCTAACGGTTCTATACAGAGGGCGAAAAGTAACGGGGACAGGGGGCACCCTTGTCTTGTCCCATTTCGGATCCTGATTGATTTGGATTGATAACCTGATAGTCTGATAAAAGCTGACGGGGTCGTATACAATGCCTGAATTGCCTTCAAGAAATTTCCCTTAATCCCAAACTGCTGCAAAGTGAGGAACATATAGTCCCAAAAGATCCTATCGAACGCCTTCTCTGCATCCAATGATAGGAACAGAGAAGGCGCTCTTTTTTTATTTGCGTAATCAATTAAGTCGATTATCTTCCTAACATTGTCAGGCGCCTCCCTCCCTCTTATAAATCCTACCTGATCAGGGTTGACTAAGCTGGTCAGCATTGGGTTTAACCTATTGGCTAGTATTTTAGTAAAAAGCTTGAGATCTAAATTTATTAATGATATAGGCCTATAGTTTTTACAATGGAATTTGTCCCTACCTGGTTTAGGCACTACACAAATTCTCGCTGATAGGAGCTCTGGTGGAACAAAACCTCCTTGGAGTATGTGGTTAAAGGATTCAACTAAATGTGGAACTAGATCTATCGAAAACTTCTTATAGAACCCCCCCGAATACCCATCTGGGCCTGGGGCTTTGTTACTTTTAATTTGTTTTATTGCTATTATAACTTCCCTAGAAGAGATTGGGGCGTCTAATTGACCTGCGCGCTCCTCATCTAGTTGGGGAATATTACTTTCTGTTAGAAATGTCTGGATCTGTGTGACCCTGTTTTTAGATTTATCGACCGGCAGATTATATAAGGATTGATAAAAATCAGCGAAGGCATTAGCTATTTGTGGAGGATCGTTAAGAAGGTGACCTTCTGGAGTTTGCAATTGGGGAACAGAGGAAATACGCGTTATATTCCTAATTTTCCTAGCTAGCATTCGGTCAGGCTTATTAGCGTATATAAAATATTGTGCTTCAATTATTCTCAGGGATGATAAGGCCTCCTCATTCAATATAGTGTCTATTTCAGCTTTTTTAGCTATGATTGCTCTAGCTCCGACTTCTGTTCTGCTATGTATGTGGGTCATCTGGAGTTTATCCAATTCTAGTTTTTTTTGCCGAAGGGCCTCTTTTCTTTTATTGATTATGAGGGCCTTCTCCCTAATAAGTATGCCTCTAAGGTATGATTTAAAAGCCCCCCATGCATATAGCGGGTTTTCCGTTGAATTTTTGTTTATTTGCCAGTATTCCTTGATAGATTTGATTAATTTTTGGGAAATAACTTCATCTTTTAATAAGTGCATGTCTAGTGTCCAATTTCTCTGTCTTGAGGGGTCAAAGAACCCCCCTAGGGAAATCTCAACAATGGAGTGATCTGACCATGATGTTTGGGATATGTTTGTATTTATTAGTAAAGGGCATAGAATCTGGCTAATAAAGATATAATCAATCCTAGAGTATGATTGATGTGCGGCTGAGTAATAGGTAAAACCTTTCATTGAACGATTACAGATACGCCACACATCTATCAAGTTATGATCTAAAATTAAGTCGCTTAAGATTTTGGAGGAGGATTTATTTGGTGGAGGGGATCTATCAAGTTGGTCATTGATTGTAAGGTTGAAATCCCCCCCAAGAACAATCTTGTATTTCTTCCAAGTGGTTAATATTTTACTGAACTTCGCTATAAACCTCCCCTGGTCTTCATTTGGAGCATAAATGTTACCTAATATTATTGGGCTACCCTGAATTTTCCCTTTTAAAATGAGAAATCTCCCTCCTGGGTCTCTGATAACTTCTTCCTCTTGAAAGCTTAGATTGTCTCTTATTAAGATAGAAACCCCCCCTTTCTTTTTAGCTCCCACTGCATGGTATTGAGTTGGGAAAGCTGCATCCCAATATTTTGGGGTGGTTACCTTAGTAAAGTGTGTTTCTTGTAGCATAATTACCTGTGCATTTAAGGACTTGTACTCTGCTATAGCTTTTTTCCTCTTTATATGTGAGTGAAGACCCCTCACATTGTGTGATATTATTTTAAAGGCCATATTGGATGTATGTGTGGATTTATGAGATATACTATACTTAACTGTATTCCTCTGCTAGTGCCGATTTTGTTCTTACTCATATTAGAATGGATCCCAACCTTTGTGAGTTTGTCAGAGGTCTCATGCCGAGATAACCCACCAGTGACCATGGGAGAGGAGAAATGGGAAAAGAAAAGAAAAAAGTTAATAGTGAAGACAGAAAAAGAGATACTAAATCGTATCTGTAAGTGATACATAACCAACATTAATCTAATGTCGTACTTTCGCACCGGGGGTGCACAATCTTATATAGTACATTAATGTATTTAACTAAACAAGTAAATTTTAAACTGAGCAATTCGGTAGATATAACCTTAATCAAAACATTTTAGTGATCTTGTATGCAAATAACAGTGGTAAAGTTATTTAGCTCCCCTCCTTAACAAATGTGGAGCCTCCTTGTAATAATAAAAGTCGGTATTAATTTAATCGCTATTATATTCATAACTGTACTGAATACTTCTATGTAGCTGTAACTAACCAACGGGTTAGTGGAATCTCAATTTTTCTCTTAATAATTTTAAACACACCTTTAACTTTGAATTACATTGCTATATTTCTCTAAGTAGCTAATATCCTAAGAGGCATAGCTTTAGATATAACAGCATACATTTTCCCTCAATCTGATTTATCCTATCAGGGGGGAGTTCTACAGGTTTTGATCAGCTAAGCTCTCTAATCTAATTTAACCTGGATCTATATCTTCAGCTAGCTGAGACCGTTTCCTTGGAGTTTGTGGTCTTGTTTCTTTATCCCAGATTGGCTGTGTCCTTTTTTTAGGGGCTCTTTGAGGTAATGGTAAGACCATTTCTTCCATTGGTATTTTCATTTGCTTCAACATTTTGACACCTTCCTCCAAGTTAGTGCAGGAGTATGAAGTGTTAAGATATGTACAGATAAGTCGAAAGGGGAATGACCATCTGTATTTCAATTTAGCTTTCTGCAAGGCTTCGACAATTGGCTTAAGATCCCTACGTTTCTTTAGGGTGGTTGGTGACAGATCCGAATAGAACTGTAGTTTATGACCTTCAAATTCGAACTGTGGACTCTTCCTTGCGGCCTGTACAATTTTTTCTTTAGTCAGGAAGTAATGAAATTTGATTATGACATCTCTTGACGCATTAGGATTTTGAGGCCTATTTAAGGCTCTATGAGCTCTGTCCATCAGCAAAGAATCTTCCTTTATGTCAGGTAGCAATTTTCTGAAGATAGTAGGTAGCACTTCTTGGAGGTTTTCAAAAGATTCTGGAAGATTACGAACCCTAATATTAGATCTCCGAGACCTATTCTCTAAGTCTTCAATTTGGGATTGTAACGTGGAAATCTGTTTTTCTTGTTCTGTCACAATAGAGTGAACTTCCGTTAAATCATCTATCACTTCATCTACTTTATCCTCTATTACTGAGGTCCTATTGTCAATGCTCAATATGTCAGACTTCAATTCTGCTATTGCTGATCTCAGTTCCTTCTGAAATATCTCTCTAATTTGTCCTACCAAGGTGGTAGAGGGGATACCTATCTGGTCTGTTGAGGTGTCGTCCGACATACTATCCTGATCCACAGCAGAGGACAAGGCTGCCTGATTTAAGGCTTTTCGGTTCTTTTTAGCTTGGGCTCTTGATAAGCAGTCTTTAACTGTTTGGTGTTTTCCTTCCATGGTATTACTAATTCTGGCTCTGGAACAATTCTCCACGATCTCATATAGTAGTTTTAATTTAGGTAGTGTTTTATTGATATCACCACTGTATGGTTTAGCTCTATTTTAGATGCTCTCTATTTGTCTTGCTTATGGCATTTACTTGTAAGCTTACATTGTGCGCCCCCCCTGACAGGAGCAGCTTATTCAACAATCATTTTTTCTAAGCTATTGATCAGGAGAAGCAACAGGGTACTCTCTTATTAGAACACTTTTCCTCTTTTGTACCTTAATCTCTAAGCTACTGTTGCTATGGGAGATCAAGAAAGGGCTCATGTTCCAATCAACTAGTTATATGAGAGTATAGTTGCAAAAAGTGAAATAAATCAATCACATTACAATATTACATGCTCGTGATTCATCTAATGTATACCTCAGAGAAGGAGGAAAGTGTTTGCATTATAACCTTTACACTTAACAATCTGCCTCTTGGCTCGGGGAACAGGGATACGACACCAGGGAAGGGAAAAGGGGCAGTGGAAGTGACCAGCCCAGACTAGCTGGGCCGGAAAGGGAGAGCCTTGAGGTGTTGTTGTTCTAATAGATATACATTCAGTTTACAGCTTTAAGCTAATCTTTATGGTGATAACCTGTGAAAAGAAAAAGGTTAGGAAAACACTTAAAGCAATGAAGTCTGTCAATACTTCATCTATTGATATACCCTCTCATGTGCTTATTTTGTGGTTGTAGCACAGGTATGATAGTGTGGGTAGAGAACCTGTAAAAGAAAAGTGCAGGTTAAACCATATATATGTAGCTGCAAGAAAAATGACATTGCATTCTGGACACAGAATCAGGGACAACCTAAGCTGGCGCAGCAGCCTTATCCTTTGTTATATTGCGTAACAAAATAGTCCTAATCTCTGCTGTTCAGGCTATTTAGGCGTATTTGTGAAAGTTTTATGTCCCAAATTCAGATTTCCTTAAAAGTATAGGTAGTCTCCGCTGTGGTTAATGTATTTGACAGTTCAGGGTATGGTGAAGTTGTCCCTTTTAGGAAATACTGCGTCCCTAGTCAAATTTAAAAAAGTCTCCAGTTATTTATTTAAATGTCCTGCCAGGGCCAAAGGTCAATAGTGGGCACCTGAATATTTGGGCTCTTCTTGCAGATATTCAGAGTAGCTGCGGTCCTGCAAAAGGCCTTTAAGTGGATGTAAAAGTTCTCTAGTCCTTTCTGGTGGGCAACTGGTGGGGGTGAGCCCTAGGTAGTTACTAGTCCCATTAGGACCTAAGGAGATCTCTTGAATGTACTAGCGTAGTTGCACAAATTGAGAAACTTATTCCAAAATCCCAAAATGGCGGGTATTCGCGCCTTTTCGCTACTTAGTAGCGCAGCTAGTAGGCCTCACTATAGCCCGCGTGTATTCCTTTTATTTTATCTCCTTTTCAATGGTGCAGGCTTTCACCCCCTAATGCCCCCAATGCAGGCAGCACTAACCTTAGAGGGTCGTTGGCGTATGCGGGTAAGGCCTCCAGCTGTATTAATCCCCTCTTTCCTCTCTGTCTGTGGCTCCGGAGCGGGTCCCCGGCCCTCCGGAGCAAATCAGGTGGAGGATGGTTGTTGGCTGATCCCAGCCGGAAAGAAGCAAGGCTCCGTCGGCACTCCTAGACGGAAGACACGGCCCTCCGATCACCGCCGAGATGGAAGCTGGGTCTCTGGGTAAGTGCTCCGGAGCGGGTCCCCGTCCCTCCGGAGCAGTGTGGTATGGAGCTGGCGGCCGATGGCAATAATGGCTTGTTCTCCGGAACGAAGGTCAAACCTCACAAAGATAGTAGTCTTCTGCTGCACGTCCTGGTGAGCGATTTTAGTGGCCGCCAGAGACCTAGATTTCCTCAGAGCAGCGTAGATTGCGGTCGGCCCACACTCGATCTCGCAGCTCCTGTTGGGCTCTAATGTCAGGCCACAAGTTGCAGGTCCGGCTCTCAAAGTTCTCAAAAAGTGAGCCAGACTGTAGCTCAGGACACGTCCAAACACTTTTACTTTCTTTTATCGCCTTTTAATCGATTAAATAAGTATTAAATCTTTTGTCTCTCAGGAGCTAAGCTCACACACGTCTGAGCTGTGTGATGGCTAGCCCCGCCCTCTGATCTTACTTTTTTTATACGTCTTAACATCTGATAACAATTCATCACATATCTTTCTTCATATACTGATTATCTAAAATCACAATCCCTCCTCCCTTATCCACATGTTTAAAAACAATGTCCTCATTTCTTTCCAATTGACTTATTAGATTATTTTGTTTTTTAGATAAATTACATTTTACATTATTAATTTTCTTTTCAGGGATATTTTTAATGTTTTGTAGTATTAGCTTCTCAAAAGTTTCAATAACAGGACCTTTCTCATGTTTTGGATAGAATACAGATTTGTTCTTTAATCCTGAATGTCTAAATCCATTATGATCTTTATTTGGTCTGAGAACTTGTTGTTGAACCTCTCTTTCTATAGCTGATTTATTAAAATATCTTTTTAGAGTTAGGGATTTTATAAATTTATTTGCATCTATATGTGCATTGAATTTATATAATTTAGCAGTTGGAGCAAATGATAAACCTTTTGATAAAATACTTTTTTCTTCTTTCTTTAAAGTATAACTACTTAAATTATAGATCTCATTTTCCTTATTAGTCTCTATTTTTTTCTTTTTGTCTGATGTTTTTTGTAAGCCCCTCCCCTGTTTTCCTCTTCTCCTGATAGATTTATTTTTCTTTGTCCCTGTCTGGGTCCTATTTCTCCTCTTATTGGATCTTTGTTTATCAAATATTATTTGTAGAAGAGGTGGGGTTAGGTTGCTCATGGTTCCTTTCCTCTCTATGATGATAGGTATGTCCTCTATTTTCCTCAGAAAAATATTCTTTATTTGTATTTTGACCCCTTTCTTGGAAATGTCTATGACTAGTTGGGGGAAAAGGTTTGTACTATTCATAATTTCTATCTTCTCTATAATGATGATTGTAAGTTCTATCTTGATTATATTGGCCCTCATAGTCTCTTATTAAAGGGGTATACCGATTCTGTGAATGCAAATTTCCATTATTATATGTATGGTGGTTCCATCTTCTTTTTGGTGTATATATTTGAGTGTTACCTTGTTGGAAATTAGACCTATCATCATTATAATGGCCTCTATTGTATCGGACCGTTATCCAATCACTCTGGTAATTTCCCCGTTTATCTTGATCTGTCTCTTCCTGAATTATTGGTTTTTCTAACTCCTTCCTTGATGTATTGGTTTTATTTTCCCTAGGTCTATTGAATCTCCATCTATGGGTGGTATATGAGTCTGCATAATTGCCCTCTTCAAAATTCTTATAATCTTGTTCATCTCTTTCCAATTTATCCATTTTAAATTTTAAGAGATATGTTTTCATTTAATCTATATTCTGTTTTATATTCATCTCACTATTTTTATATTCTAAATGGTCTTTAAATTTGTTAAGTTTAGATTCCAATTCATTAATTTCATCACCTAATTTGATTAGTATGTCAACTCTATAGTCTTTAATTAGGCCCATGAGTTTCATAGATGCGTCTTCTAAAATTTCCCTCCATTTTCTCTTAAAATTTTCATCATCTGTTTTAAATGAACATACTTTCTTTATTCTGAGACCTCTTGGTACTCGTTTAACTTCTAGATATTTTTCCAAGAATAAATATTCTGTTTTATATTTAAGTTCCATAGTCATCTTTTTTTTCCAGTAAACTCATTAGATCATCCAATGTTTCTTTTTTAGTTTCTGAAGTTTTAAGAAATTAAGTTTTATCCTTATTTATTAATTTCTTTAAATCTGTATACATATCTGACCTAAGGTCAAATATATTGTTTCTGCTTGTCATTATTTCTGCAGCAAAAGAAATTCCAAAAAAGTATTGAAAGTCAAAAGTTTAGATCAAGTGGTGTATAGAATTAACTTGCGCTGAATTATACTTAAACTAAGCTTTACATAAAAAAAAAGGCAATCCTAAAACCTGTCACAATTGGATAGTTTGTATAGTAAAGGTATTAATGTAAAGTGCCTAGAAGATAGGCGTAAAATCTAAAAATGTCAAGCAGTAAAAAAGAGAAAGAAAAAAAGACAATATAATATTATATATATAAATATTTAACCATATGGTAAATATTGGTCTGCCTCAAAAAAGTAAAAAAGATATATAATTAAATATAAATGATATAGAAATAAGAATAATAATGGATATATCCTCCACACAATATATATAATTATAGGTACTATTAAGGATACATAATCCACACAATATGTGTATATGATAAAAGATACAATTTTATTAAACATATGAAACACAAAAACTAACTAAATCATGCATGATTTTTTTGTATATAAAATGCTTCTCTGGAAAGCCTTAAAAGTAATTAAAATAAGAGAAATGTCCTCAGATGGTCTGAAAAAGTCCAAATGGTTATACAGTTCAGCTGTTAGAGTATAAATGTCAATAGGACAGTCAATGTAAAAGTAGCCGTTGATGTTTGCTACAAACAGTCATCCGTTTTTAATAATATATCACTTCCTTTGATACGTGGTATGTGGTGATTATAGTCAAATCCTTACTGGACTTTCTGTAGAACAATACAGTGTAGTTTACCAATGTAATTTGCAGGTTAGAAGATAGGTCCGTTAACCTGTCAAGCTCACATCCAAAAACGATTTCTCCAAAACTTGATTCAAAAATCCTGTGCACACCCACCTATGTGGGATGACATCACCTTCTAGTTGGTGATCCATTACGGCAACGTGTTTCAGCTCGTCAGAGCCTTTCTCAAGCCTATTCTGATCAAATGAAGGGAGTCCTTTTAAAGCCCCAAGTGGGGGCAGGATATTATAAAACACTTTACTATATGATTTTAAAGGTCTTTCCTTTTTATGCACTTCAGGAGCAATCTATAGAAACTACTAGACAAAAAGTGGGGGTTATTGAAAGAAATTATTTATTAAAAAGTAGACAGAAAATTAAAAAGCAAAATAGAGATGATGTTTTAAAGATTCCATTCATTTCAAACTATACCAATAACTATAAATTAACAGAAGGGATTTTTAAAAGACACTGGCATGTCCTGAAAAAAGATAAAGTTTTAGGACCCTTAATTACAGAAATGATCAATTTTATATATAGAAAAGCAAATAACTTAAAAAATAGACTGGCCCCAACTGTAAAAAATAAACAAAAGATAACTGATAGAGATCTGATGGGTAAAGATGTAAAAGGATTTTTTCCATGCCTTATTTGTAAGGCATGTAGACACTCAAAGAAGACTACATCAATGTTTTCAAATGCAAACAAAAAAGAATTTAAGATTAACGACTGCATAAGGTGTACTGATAAAGATATTGTATATGCCACCCAATGTAAATGTGGAATGCAATACTTTGGTGAGTCTGAAAGACCCCTAAGAGAAAGAATCTGTGAACATATCTTATCTATAGAAAATATGGAACAAGAAAGAAATAAGGACTTGCCAGTGCCCAAACATTTTAAAGAATGTAATGGTGGAAATCTTAAGTATTTTTATTACACAGGATTAGCAAAACATAAAAAACAAACAAGAGGAGGGGATAAGCGCAAGCACCTATTACAATTGGAGAGTAAATGGATATACAACTTAGACACTCTAAGTCCAATTGGTCTAAATCTTGAAATTGAATTAGTTTGTTTTCTAAAATAAGATATATTTTTTAAAATAAGAAATTTTTTAAAGTCTATATATACATATATGTATATAAAAATATACATGTATATTTTATACATTTTTTTATTATTAATATATTTTTTATTATTATTAATAGTATTTATTATATATATTTTTTTATAAGCCTATTTTGCATATTTATATATATTTTATATAAAAAATTTGGTAACTGATCCTGGATATTATGGCCCCGCTTCTATAAGCAACATATATTGGTTGGTGCATAAGAGATATTTTCTATGCATATTTTATTTTATTTACAGAGTTGAAAAGACGTTTTTAATAGTATTGAATTAGTAAAGATTGACTGCGAACGAAGTGCATACAAAGGAAAGACCTTTAAAATCATATAGTAAAGTGTTTTATAAGATCCTGCCCCCACTTGGGGCTTTAAAAGACTCCTTACATTTGATCCGTATTGGCTTGAGAAAGGCTCTGGCAAGCTGAAACGCGTTGCTGTAACGGATCACCAACTAGAAGGTGACGTCATCCCGCATAGGTGGGTGTGCAGGAGGCTGCACGGACGCTAGGATGCACCAGATTTTTGAATCAAGTTTTGGAGAAATCGATTTTGGATGTGAGCTTGACAGGTTAACAGACCTATCTTCTAACCTGCAAATTACATTGCTAAACTACACCGTACTGTTCTACACAAAGTCCTGTAAGGATTTGACTATAATCACCACATACCACGAATCAAAGGAAGTGATATCTCATTAAAAACGGATCACTGTTTGTAGCAAACATCAATGGCTATTTTTACATTGACTGTCCTATTGACATTTATACTCTAACAGCTGAACTGTATAACCATTTGGACTTTTTCAGACCATCTTAGGAAATTTCTCTTATTTTAATTACTTTTAAGGCTTTCCAGAGAAGCATTTTATATACAAAAAAATCATGCATGATTTAGTTAGTTTTTGTGTTTCATATGTTTAATAAAATTGTATCTTTTATCATATACACATTGTGTGGATTATGTATCCTTAATAGTACCTATACTTATTTATACACATATATCATCCACACAGATTGTGTGGATGATATATCCATTATAGTTCTTATTTCTATATCATTTATATTTAATTATATATCTTTTTTACTTATTTGAGGCAGATTCCAATATTTATCATATGGTTAAATATTTATATATATAATATTATATTGCCTTTATTTTTTTCTCTTTTTTTACTGCTTGACATTTTTAGATTTTACGCCTATCTTCTAGGTGCTTTACATTAATACCTTTACTATACATGATTGTTAGATTTCCCTGTTATATTGAATGTGTGTCACTTTCAGCATATAGCGTTCTATAGCAAAAGAGCTTAAAACACACATATATTCCTTTCACATACAAGAATCTGGAAAGCTATGCCTTAATAATCAGATTGTTCAAAGAGAAATTATTTAAAACAGATCAAATTAGAACTCCTGATGGAATCCCATGCAACTAGGGGCCCATAAAACCAGAATCTTATGTGACCAGCTGTTCATTTACCAGGGACTTGCATAACCAAGAGCCCATTTTGCAGCAGTCTGGGTAACAAGGTGCCCATTTAGAAAGAGCTCATGTATCCGGGTGCCTATTTACCAGGAGCCCATGTAACCAGTATCTTGTGTAATCTGATGCCAGCTTACCAGGAGCCCATGTAACCAGTATTTTGTGTAATCTGATGCCAGTTTACAAGGAGCACATGTAACCAGAATCTTGTGCAAACCAATGCCAATTTACCAGAAGACCATGTAACCAAAAGACCATGTAACCAGAATCTTGTGTTACCTGATGCCAGTGTACCAGGATCCCATGTAACCAGTAGACCATGTAACCAGAGTCTTGCATTACCTGATGCCAATTTACCAGGAGACAGAGGCATCTATTTATCAAGCTGTCAACCGCAGCTTGATAAAGTTCAATCCTATTGGCTGATTGCATCAACCAATAGGATTTTTCCTACCTTAATTCCGATTGGCTGATAGAATTCTATCAGCCAATCGGAATTGAAGGGACGCCATCTTGGATGACGTCACTTAAAGGACCCATCATTGTTGAAGAAGACTCCGGATGAAGAGGATGCTCCACGTCGGATGTCTTGAAGATGGACCCGCTCTGCGCCGGACGGATGAAGATAGAAGATGCAGCATCCACGCATTCGTCACTCTTAGAGTGGTATGCGCTCTGTGTTCTTTCTTTCTCTGCACCGCCTGGATGAGGACTTCTGCCCATCTGGAGGACCTCTTCTGCCCGGCTTGGATGAAGACTTCTGCCCATCTGGAGGACCACTTCACCCGGCTTCGTTGAGGACTTCAGCCCGGTTGGGTGAAGACGTTTCAAGTTAGGGTGATCTTCAAAGAGTTAGTGTTAGGTTTTTTATTAAGGGGAAATTGGGTGGGTTTTAGAGTAGGGTTGGTTGGGTGGGTGGTGGGTTTTAATGTTGGGGGGGTTGTAATTTTTTTTTAAAGGTAAAAGAGCTGATTACTTTGGGGCAATGCCCCGCAAAAGGCCCTTTTAAGGGCTATTTGTAATTTAGTGTAGGGTAGGGCTTTTTTTATTTTGGGGGGCTTTTTTATTTTGTTAGGGGGATTAGATTAGGTGTAATTAATTTAAAAATCTTGTAATTATTTTATTATTTTCTGTAATTTAGTGGGGTTTTGTTTTTGTACTTTAGATAATTTTATTTAATTTTATTTAATTGTAGTAAATTTAATATAGTGGCGGTGGTATAAGGGGGCAGATTAGGGGTTAATAAATTTAATATAGTGGCGGCGGTGTAGGGGGGGCAGATTAGGGGTTAATAAATGTAATATAGTGGCGGCAGTGTAGGGGGGGCAGATTAGGGGGTTAATAATTTTAATATAGTGGCGGCGGTGTAGGGGGACAAATTAGGGGTTAATAAATTTAATATAGTGGCGGCGGTGTAGGGGGGCAGATTAGGGGTTAATAAATTTAATATAGTGGCGGCGGTGTAAGGGGGGCAGATTAGGGGTTAATAAATTTAATATAGTGGCAGCGGTGAAGGGGGGGCAGATTAGGGGTTAATAAGTATAATGTAGGTGGCGGTGGGCTCCGGGAGCGGCGGTTTAGGGGATAAACAATTTATTTAGTTGCAGTGGACTCCGGGAGCGGTGGTTTAGGGGTTAAACTGTATAGTATAGTGTGGGTGTTTAGTGACAGGGTACCAAGAAAGCTGTAAAAAGCCAAAGAGCAGCGAGATCGATGACTGTTAGTTGACAACAGTCCGCTGCTTATCACACCGTACTTGGTGCGCGGCTTTTTGACCGCTTTTTTGATCATTTTGGAGAGCATATTCAGGTCCGCGGCAGCGATGTTAAGCGATCTTAGGTGAGCGTATTGGTGCCGTCGAATGCAGGTAAGTTGATGGCTTGATAAATAGATGCCCATGTAACCAGAATCTTGTGTTACCTGATGCCAGTGTACCAGGATCCCATGTAACCAGAAGACCATGTAACCAGAATCTTGTGTTAACTGATGCCAGTGTACCAGGATCCCATGTAATCAGTAGACCATGTAACCAGAGTCTTGTGTTACCTGATGCCAGTGTACCAGGATCCCATGTAGTCAGTAGTGATGTCGCGAACAGTTCGCCGGAGAACAGTTCCCGCGATCTTAGCTTGTTCGCATTCGCCGCGGCGGGCGAACATATGCGATGTTCGATCCGCCCCCTATTCGTCATCATTGAGGACATTTTGACCCTGTATCTCACAGTCTGCAGACACAGTTCAGCCAATCAGCAGCAGACACTCCCTCACAGACCCTCCCAGCTCCTGGGCAGCAGCCATTTTAGATTCATTACGATCCTGTTTTCTTAGTAAGAGGAGGTTTAGTGCTGCTGCTGATTTTATAGGGAAATAGATAGCTAGGCTAGTGTATTTAGTGTCCACTACAGTCCTGAAGGACTCATCTAATCTCTGCTGTAAGGACAGCACCCCAAAAAGCCCTTTTTAGGGCTAGAACTTCAGCCCAAAAAGCCCTTTTTAGGGCTAGAACTTCAGTCGTTTTTTTTTTTTTTTTTGTAATTGCATTTGCCTGGCTGTCAGCCTGTGTGTGAGGCTCACAGCATATACTGTGATTAGTTCCACCACTGATATCTGCTTAACATTAGTGTAAATTTTAAAAAAAAACTTTTACCTCATTTTGCTAGTGTAATCTAATTTCATTTTCCATCAGGCCTGTGTGTGAGGCTCACAGCATATACTGTGATTAATTCTTCTGTGCCACCACTGATATCTGGTGTAACATTAGTGTAATTTAAAAAAAAAAAAAAAAAAAAACGTTTACATTATTTTGCTAGTGTAATTTAATTTCATTTTCTATCAGGCCTGTGTGCCAGGCCCACATCATATACTGTGATTAATTGCTCTGTGCCACCACTGATATCTGGTGTAACATTAGTGTAAATTTAAAAAAAAAAAAAAATTACATTATTTTGCTAGTGTAATTTAATTTAATTTTCTATCAGGCCTGTGTGTCAGGCCCACATCATATACTGTGATTAATTGCTCTGTGCCACCACTGATATCTGGTGTAACATTAGTGTAAATTTAAACAAAAATTTTTTTTACATCATTTTGCTAGTGTAATCTAATTTCATTTTCTATCAGGCCTGTGTGTCAGACCCACATCATATACTGATATTAATTCTTCTGTGCCACCACTGATATCTGGTTAACATTTGTGTAAATTAAAAAAAAAAAAAAAACTTTTACATCATTTTACTAGTGTAATCTAATTTCATTTTCCATCAGGCCTGTGTGTCAGGCCCACATCATATACTGTGATTAATAGCTCTGTTTTCCACCACTTATATCTGGTGTAACATTAGTGTAATTTTTTTTTAAAAAAAACTTTTACATCAGTCCTCTTCTAATGTTATTTAATTTTAGTTGCCAGGGCTGGCTGCGCCTGCCACTAGTGCCAGCCTGTGTGTCAGGCTGCCAGCATATACTGTGCCTACTTCCATCCTCAGTGCCACCACTCCTATCTGGTGTAACATTAGTTTAATTTTTTTTTAAAAAAACTTTTACATCAGTCTTCTAGTGTTATTTAATTTTAGTTGCCAGGCCAGCCTGCCACTACTAGTGCCAGCCTGTGTGTCAGGCTGCCAGCATATACTGTGCCTACTTCCATCCTCAGTGCCACCACTCCTATCTGCTGTAACATTAGTGTAACTTTTTTTAAAAAAAACTTTTACATCAGTCTGCTAGTGGTATTTAATTGCAGTTGCCTGTCTGCCAGAGTGTGTGCCAGGCCCACTTTCCAACTAGTGCCACAAATCATATTTGTTATAACAGTAGTGTAAATATTTTAAATAAAAACTTTTTTGACTGTGAATCATCAGTCTTCTAGTGCAATTGAATTGCAGTTGCCTGCCTGCCAGCGTGTGTGCCAGGCCCACTTGCCAACTAGTGCCACCAATCACATTTGTTATAACAGTATTGTAAATCTTTAAAAAAAAACTTTTTTAAGTGAATCATCAGTCTGCTAGTGCAATTGAATTGCAGTTGCCTGCCTGCCAGCGTGTGTGCCAGGCCCACTTGCCAACTAGTGCCAACCAATCATATTTGTTATAATAGTATTGTAAATATTTTAAAAAAATAATTTTTTGACTGTGAAACATCAGTCAGCTAGTGTAATCTAATTGCAGTTGCCTGCCTCCCAGCGTGTGTGCCAGGCCCACTTGCCAACTAGTGCCACCAATCATATTTGTTATAACAGTAGTGTAAATATTTAAAAAAAAATATATATCTATCAAATCTGTCTATTTATCTATCGAATCTATGTAACTATCAATCGTATCTATCAAATATAAATTGCATCTATTGATCTATGTAATTCGTATCTATCAAATGTATATTGCATCTTTTGATCTATGTAATTCGTATCTATCAAATGTATATTGCATCGATTGATCTATGTAATTCGTATCTATCATATGTATATTGCATCTATTGATCTATGTAATCTATGTATCTATCTATCAAATCTATCTATCTCGTGGTTGTGCAAATGGACTGTTTGCAGTTGTTTGCGGTGCGTTATACGGGGAGTTTGGTGTGTCACTGTGAAGCGGGCGTAACCCTTACACTACCTGATCGATACAACATCATACCTGATGTTTTAAAGCACGTTATTCAAAAAAAAATTAGGAATGTTAGGTGATTAAGGCCCTTTATCGGTTAAAACCAGACTCTGCATCAACTATGTAATTTTCTGTGGAAGTTTTGCCATGGATCCCCCTCCGGCATGCCACAGTCCAGGTGTTAGTCCCCTTGAAACAACTTTTCCATCACTATTGTGGCCAGAAAGAGTCCTTGTGGGTTTTAAAGTTTGCCTGCCTATTGAAGTCAATAGCGGTTCGCCGGTTCGCGAACAGTAGCGGAAGTTCGAGTCCGCCGTTCCCGAACCGAAATTTTAAGGTTCGCGATATCACTAGTAATCAGTAGACCATGTAACCAGAGTCTTGTGTTACCTGATGCCAGTTTACCAGATCCCATGTAACCAGAATCTTGTGCAACCTGATGCTGATTTACCAGGAGCCCCTTGTAACCAAAATCTCATGTAACCAGATGCCAGTTTACCAGGATCCCATGTAACCAGGTGCCTGAGAAATTGAGAATCATAAGAATAGGGACATGAAACCCAAAAATGTAAACATTCCAATTCCAATTTACTTCTAGTATCGAATTTGCTTTTTCTCTTAGTATCCTAAAAAAAATGCCTAGGTAGGTTCAGGAGCTGGGAGATAGATGCTGATTGGTGGCTTCACATATATGCATCTTGTCATTGGTTTACTGATGTGTTCAGCTAGTTCCCAGTAGTGCACTGCTGCATCTTCAATAAAGGAAATAAAGAGAATGAAGCAAAGTAGAAGTAAATTGGAAAGTTGTTTAAAATGACATGATCTATCTGAATCAGGAAAGACAATATCTGGGTTGTATGTCCCTTTAAGCACAATAACAGCATCTATAGCTCATCTATTAAAAAATAAAAAATAAATGTTCTCTTTGAATGAACTTGCACAAAAGTCCCAGTATTCTGTTTCTGAAAACTGTTCTGTGTTGTGCACCGTTGTATTTTCCAAATTTACTTTGAAGTCCCTTTAATGGGCCATTTAACCCCTTGTTTGTCAGTGAGAGTTACAATGCATTGTTTAAGGGTTGATAATTATTATTATTATTATTATCGGTTATTTGTAGAGCGCCAACAGATTCTGCAGCGATAAGTTATATTGCATCTCTTTTGTGAATTATATTTAGAGAATAAAGAAAGATACACAGTCAGTGAGCAGGGAGGGGTCTAATTTGTGCACTGTGTCTCTCTGCCTCTCTCTCACTGTGGGTGCTGCTGGCACAATAATACACCGCACTGTCTTTGGCTGTGACATTAGAGATGGTTAGAAAACTTTTCTGATCAGTGTCAGACTTGATCTGAAACCTCTCTTTTGTGAACCCAGGCTCCATATTTGGATTTCCACCATAGTATGTGTATCCCATAAGGACCAGACCTTGCCCTATCTCCTGGTGGTACCAGAATTTATTGTTATAGCTGATATCCTGGTGTTCACATGTTATGGTCATGCTCTCCTCAGGATAAGACAGAATTAACTCAGGTTTCTGGATAACATCAGCGGCAAAACAGCCTGTTGGGACAACATACAAAAAGTAACTGACTGTAAATCATCTGACATGTGTCACTGTAACATTTATTTGGGGTTAGCTCTGGGTTCTTTTCTGCAAAGACATAAAACTATAACACACAGAGATATACAAACAGAAACATGCACTGCTATAGTCATAGTTAAAATAATGTTTCGTTTTTTACCCACAGTGCAGCCAGCAAAGGCGGAGAAAAAGACACATAATGTTTCTCATCTTCAAGGAATTGCTATACAAGTCCACACTAGATGCCTAAGTAACACCTGAGCAGGAAATGACATCACAGAGGACCTTACTTAAGTAGAACACTATTTAATGCTTGCGCTAAGTGTTAACTCCTCCAGAGGTAAGTTTTTATATTGCATAAATATGTTTTTACATGTTTTTATCTACTTAACTGAAAAGGGGTCCAATGTACTTCTATATATGTCTATATGTGTACATGTGTATCTGTTTTTATATGTGTATATATGTCTGTAAATACATAAATACAAATATAAATACATAAATACATCTCTACACACATATAAACATATATATTTATACATACATATATATCTTTAGACATATATATGTATGTATCTTTATGATAAAGCCTTTTGGCTGCCTTTTTTTCTAACCCCTGAGACCTCATTTCTTTGAGTCCTTATAACATTTTTTGTGCAATATTTGTTTGAATAATTTTTATTAGATGGTGTCGTAATGAGTGTACTTTTCAATGTATTTCTTATGTGTTTTGTCACTCTTTTTTGTGTTGTGAAACAATACCCCAGATCCCTGAGGTCGTGCTAACCCAACTCACGTTAACTTTAATTGTGCCCAAGCAATCGCGTTTTACTTTCAACTTGTAATACGAGCAAAAAAACCTGACAAACAGACAAACCCCTTGTAATCTAGGCCTATATGTCCTAAAAGTCTAACACCAGAGACATTGGAACATGTTGTCCTAGATTTAAAGGATAGTGGTATTCTGTGTGTGAAAGTGCTACCGCGAGTATATTTTGAGCTCTTGCGCAGTGGTCTTACAAGTTAAAAGTAAAGTTTTCTTACTCAAGCGTTAGCATCACTTGAGTGCAACTTACTAGAGTTGAAAGTAATGCCATTGTGAAGTTAGCTGAGACCTACCAGTTACACCTCATACAAACGCAAATCACCAATGCAATGGCCATTCAGCATGAATATCCCTTACAAGTGTTTACTTCAATTCCTTTGTACAGTGTGAAAGGACAATAGCGATTTACATGTGTGAAATAACTACCAAAAGAATAGCACAACTTGTAAATGAATTAGTCATACATTTGAGCTGTGGCATTATGGGTACACATTACATGTGTCTATGAGGTGTAATTTATATGCATGTTGAAATTATTATTATTGTTATCAGATATTTGTAGAGTTCCAACAGATTCCGCAGCTCTAATGTTCATTATATATTTTTTTCTACGTTTGAAAATATTAATTAGGAGAAGTAAAATAGTGAGCTGCAAGAAGAAACAATAATATGGTATTATACGGTTCACAACCGGAAATGACAACATAGGGAAGTTCACTCTCAGTTTTATCATTTTTAGCTCCAAAATTATTTTAATACATATTAAAAGATACTATTTAAGTCATTGTTTTTTCAAATACTGTTCTTTGTTTTTGACTACAGTGTCCCTTTAAGTACTAGTTACAGAAAAGCTGTGCAAACTAGAAAGTTTAGAAGAAATCAAGCTCTTCGTGGGGATAGGGGGCAGAGAAATAATAAAATGTTAATGTTTCCATTGTTCTCTCAAAGTACTGGTCTCACTGGTTCCACTTGGTGCTCGTCATTGAGAGTAAATAAAGCGTTAGTTGCCACGATTTTGTGCAAGTGAGGCTGTGCTATGTTTTTCATGCACAACTTGTAATACGGAATCTAGCAGTAATAATATTATGCCCTTGCGATCACGTTTGCGATTCTTGCTGTAACGATTGCGCTCCACTTGTATGCTAAGCCATAATATGTTAAAGGCTTAGGGGTAGATTTATTAAGCAGTGGATGCTGCAATCTACCCCTGAAGTTTCTGGCTCGCCGGAAACAGAAGTTAAGAAGCAGCGGTCGGCGGACAGCAATCATCCCGATCAGATACAATGAGGATGATTGACACCCCCTGCTAGCAGCCGATTGAACGTGAATGTGCAGGGGGCGACATTGCACATTAATTTCACCATAACTGCTTGTGCAATGTTAAATGCTGACAGCATTACTGTTGGCATTTAGCGATGTCGGGCGGACATGATTCGCTACATGGATTTAGTAGGGCAGCTAGTTTTGCCCAGCTTGAAGTCTTCCAACTGCAATGCTCTCAAAATGTTTTATTTACTAATTTATTACTAATAAATGACATCCTGACTGTCTAGTGGGGTTAATTCCCCCTCTATTTATATCTGGCCTCTGCTTATGAGAAATCTATGCACAAATTGTTTCCCAGTGCCTAGGGCAGCACAATAACCAACTACACCCCTGATACATATATACAAATGAACTCATACTGTGCATTATATTATAGTATCACAGAAAATGTAAATGTGCTGAAGTATCTGAAATCAGCAATATGTTTGTTACAGCGAGAGAAAAGACAATACATATCTATTGTATATTACTGAGTGACAGAGCAGTGTGTTCCTCTGTCACTGAGAATGCTGCACAGTAATACACAACACTGTCTCTATCTGTCATTACTGAGTGCCAGAGCAGGGGGTCTCTCAGTTCTGCACAGTCTCTCTATGTCCCTCTGTCACTGAGAATGCTGCACAGTAATACACAACACTGTCGCTATCTGTCATTACTGAGTGCCAGAGCAGGGGTCTCTCTCTGCACAGTCTCTCTATGTTCCTCTGTCACTGAGAATGGTGCACAGTAATACACAGCACTGTCCCTATCTGTCATTAATGAGTGCCAGAGCAGGGGTCTCTCTCTGCACAGTCTCTCTGTGTCCCTCTGTCACTGAGAATGCTGCACAGTAATACACAACACTGTCGCTATCTGTCATTACTGAGTGCCAGAGCAGGGGTCTCTCTCTGCACAGTCTCTCTATGTCCCTCTGTCACTGAGGATGCTGCACTGTAATACACAGCACTGTCCCTATCTGTCATTACTGAGTGCCAGAGCAGGGGGTCTCTCTCTGCACAGTCTCTCTATGTCCCTCTGTCACTGTGGATGCTGCACAGTAATACAGAGCACTGTCCCTATCTGTCATTAATGAGTGCCAGAGCAGGGGTCTCTCTCTGCACAGTCTTTGTGTCCCTCTGTCACTGAGAATGCTGCACAGTAATACATAGCACTGTCTCTATCTGTCATTAATGAGTGCCAGAGCAGGGGTCTCTCTCTGCACAGTCTCTCTATGTCCCTCTGTCACTGAGGATGCTGCACTGTAATACACAGCACTGTCCCTATCTGTCATTACTGAGTGCCAGAGCAGGGGGTCTCTCTCTGCACAGTCTCTCTATGTCCCTCTGTCACTGTGGATGCTAGCACAGTAATACAGAGCACTGTCCCTATCTGTCATTACTGAGTGCCAGAGCAGGGGTCTCTCTCTGCACAGTCTCTCTGTGTCCCTCTGTTACTGAGAATGCTGCACAGTAATACATAGCACTGTCTCTATCTGTCATTAATGAGTGCCAGAGCAGGGGGTCTCTCAGTTCTACACAGTCTCTCTGTGTCCCTCTGTCACTGAGAATGGTGCACAGTAATACACAGCACTGCCCCTATCTGTCATTAATGAGTGCCAGAGCAGGGGTCTCTCTCTGCACAGTCTCTCTGTGTCCCTCTGTCACTGAGGATGCTGCACAGTAATACATAGCACTGTCCCTATCTGTCATTAATGAGTGCCAGAGCAGGGGTCTCTCTCTGCACAGTCTCTCTATGTCCCTCTGTCACTGTGGATGCTGCACTGTAATACACAGCACTGCCCCTATCTGTCATTACTGAGTGCCAGAGCAGGGGTCTCTCTCTGCACAGTCTCTCTGTGTCCCTCTGTCACTGTGGATGCTGCACAGTAATACACAGCACTGTCCCTATCTGTCATTACTGAGTGCCAGAGCAGGGGTCTCTCTCTGCACAGTCTATCTGTGTTCCTCTGTCACTGAGAATGGTGCACAGTAATACACAGCACTGTCTCTATCTGTCATTAATGAATGCCAGAGCAGGGGTCTCTCAGTTCTACACAGTCTCTCTGTGTCCCTCTGTCACTGTGGATGCTGCACAGTAATACACAGCACTGCCCCTATCTGTCATTACTGAGTGCCAGAGCAGGGGGTCTCTCTGTTCTACACAGTCTCTCTGTGTCCCTCTGTCACTGTGGATGCTGCACAGTAATACACAGCACTGCCCCTATCTGTCATTACTGAGTGCCAGAGCAGGGGTCTCTCTCTGCACAGTCTCTCTGTGTCCCTCTGTCACTGAGGATGGTGCACAGTAATACACAGCACTGCCCCTATCTGTCATTACTGAGTGCCAGAGCAGGTGTGTCTCTCAGTTCTACACAGTCTCTCTGTGTCCCTCTGTCACTGTGGATGCTGCTAGCACAGTAATACATAGCACTGTCTCCGGCAGTGAGGCTGGATATTGTTAAGATGCTACTGGTTATAGCCTCTGGCTTTATATTTATTTCTTTCCTATCAAATGTTGACTCCATAGTTGGGCTGTCTGTACTGTATGTGTAGCCCATAAGCACCAGTGGTTGCCCCCTCTCCTGGCGGTACCAATATTTATAGAGGTAGCTGGTTTCCTCATGTTTACATGTGATGGACGCATTGCCCTCAAGGTGAGACACAATCAATTTAGGTTCTTGGACAACATCAGCGGCAAAAGACACTGCAGCAAAACAAACCAACATAATTAATGCATCAGACCTCTCTGTCTTTAGATATAAGTGTTTCTGTTTTTTTCTAATAACTGTTATTTAGTTTTTTCATTGAACACACTCAGCCCTATATATATAACTGTGTCAAATAATACATTAGTGTGCAGTCAACTACTCAAAACTGCATATAACATAGTAACATAGTATCATATGGGGAGAGATATCTTATTTTGGAATGATTCAATTACAAGAAATCAAATGCACTAATACCACATATGTATCCTTTAACATATACCTTATAGAATATAAATACATTAGTATATTATACAATGAGAGGCGAAGCACTGAGCAGTGATACTTATGTATCCATTCACATATACCTTATAGAATATAAATAAGTATATTATACAATAAGAGGCGAAGCACTGCACAGTGACACATATGTATCTATTCACATATACCTTATAGAATATAAATAAGTATATTATACAATAAGAGGCGAAGCACTGCACAGTGACACATATGTATCCATTCACATATACCTTATAGAATATAAATAAGTTAGAATATTATACGATAAGAGGCGAAGCACTGCATAGTGACACATATGTATCCATTCACATATACCTTATAGAATATAAATAAGTATATTATACAATGAGAGGAGAAGCACTGAGCAGTGATACTTATCTATCCATTCACATATACCTTATAGAATATAAATACATTAGAATATTATACAATAAGAGGCGAAGCACTGCATAGTGACACATATGTATCCGTTCACATATACCTTATAGAATATAAATACATTAGTATATTATACAGTGAGAGGAGAAGCACTGAGCAGTGATACTTATGTATCCATTCACATATACCTTATAGAATATAAATAAGTATATTATATAATGAGAGGAGAAGCAGTGAGCAGTGATACTTATCTATCCATTCACATATACCTTATAGAATATAAATACATTAGAATATTATACAATAAGAGGCGAAGCACTGCATAGTGACACATATGTATCCATTCACATATACCTTATAGAATATAAATACATTAGTATATTATACAATGAGAGGCGAAGCACTGCACAGTGACACATATGTATCTATTCACATATACCTTATAGAATATAAATAAGTTAGAATATTATACAATAAGAGGCGAAGCACATAATATTGCACCACAATGGATGAGAGTGTGAAACAACAAAATATACCAAATAATGCTTAATGACAAAAAACAACAATGTATAATATATTCACAATTAAACTCTGCAATACTACACTGTCATATAGCGCTCCCTCACATTCAGCCATAAGACTACAGGTATGTGTGATAACATCACACACTAATACATTGCATAGCATCACAATGACACACTGTGCTGATTTGCCGTCCTTACATGGCAGACACCATAGGGTTCTGAGCAGAAGCGCAGTGTGTGTCATCTCACTGAGTTGCAGTGCCACTGGTGACCCGTCACAGGTCAGGGCCGGTAACACCTTGGCAGGAAGTGACACATTGCAAGCCAGACCTTTATATTGGTAAGGAACTCAGCTGCCGCCTCCCACCATATATAATCTCATATCATACACTTGAATCATTCTGCTTGTTCCTGGCATCAGTGAGAAACCTTAACTTTAGCTTTTTATAGGTTTAGCTTAAAAGTTAAGAACTCACATCTTGGTGTATCTAAGTGAGCTGCTTATTACACTATAAGGGTGACTGATACATAGATTTAAATCAATTAGATATTTAATAGAAGACAGGGGGACATATTTATCAATGTGCGAACGGACATGATACGAAGTCGCATATCATGTCTGTCGCACATCAATATATTTATCATTGCACCAGCAGTTCTTGTGAATGCTGCCCCCTGCAGTTTTGCGGCCAATCTGCTGATAGCAGGGGTGTCAATCAACCCGATCGTATTCAATTGGGTTGATTTCTGTCCGTGGCCTCAGAGCAGGCGGACAAGTTATGGAGCAGCGGTTTTTAGAAACACTCCATACGGAGCTTGATAAATATGCCCCAGGGTCTCTTATTCTTTCAAATCCAGATGTGCGGATTTTATTTATAGTTTAGAACAATAAGGGCCAGATTAACAAATGAATGCTCCTGTTGTGCTAGAAGTAAGCTTTTTGTGCTTGTCGTGTTGCGCTCATATTATGAGTTAAAAGTAAACTGTTTTCACTCTTGCGCTTACCCGACAAGTGCAAAAAGCCGAAGTTAGAATATTGCATGTACATTCACGTATTCCCCCATAGAAACCTGATCACATATTCTCATCTGTGCTTACCCAACATGAAAATATGAATATTTCACATTCCAATGTTCTTCACATAGCAGAATATTCTCTATTTATATATAGATATATGTTTTGTTTTGTACCATATATATATATATATATAAATACATGATTATATAAAGTACAGATATACTGTATATAGGAATATCTATTTAGAAAGACTTATAACATATTACCTTAACACTTTATAAAAAATGAATAGTGCATACATTTTTTTTTACATGTTTTCATTTACTTGACTGCAAAGGACTCCAATGCATATATATATATATATATATATATATATATATATATATATATATATATATACAAATGTATTTATGTGTTTTTATATAAATATTTATATACATACAGTATGTATACACACACACATATATATATATATATATATATATATATACACATACATATACATCTTTAGACATGTATATGTATGTATCTTAATGGTAAATCCCTTTGCCTGCCCTCACACATGAAACTTCATATCTTTAAGCCCTTATAACTTTTGTGTGCAATATTCTTTTAAAATAATTTTTATCACATAGTGTTATTATGAGTGTAACTGTACTTTGTAATTTTTTTGTTTCGCAGAAGAGTTAACCAGAGTTCTGAAGTTGCAGTAATCATTCTAGCCTAAATTGTGATTGTGCTCAAGTGATGACGTTTACTTTGTAATACTAGCAGTAAGTGTGACAAGCACAAACACTTGTGATAAACTAACTTATCGCTCGGACGCTCCACTCGTGATCTGGCCCTAAATCTGTTACTGTGTATACCCAGATATTAACGGGCTCTATCTCTACCACAGGCATTTGTACCAGTTTTCATTTTACTCATTACTGCACATAAAGAACTAGACCTTAAGGCATGCTACACATCAAATTCACTCACAAACAAGGGTTAAATGTAGATTACATTGTCTAGAGGTACCAGAACTATTGTGTACAACAAGGGCGTACGTTTTTCTTTGCTCTTTAACATTCTGCCTTATGTTGCAGCCTTTCTGATTGGCTGAAGGGTGTGGGGCAACATAGAATGAGGCCTTTTTACTTCTTGTACATTCCATATAGCCCAGGTTGAAGTGGATAGATCTATAAAATATGTGGATCTTTATATGCTTTAATTTGCTCCTTAAAGCCAACAAACTAATTATTCCCATTCAGGTCAAGATAGGAGCCAACAGGTAATGGCTTTATTGATATGCAACAACTAATTTACATTTTGTCTGTAACTTCCTTTAAAGAATGAGTAGAAGGAAGAGGGCAGTCTATTTCTAAAATATGAAACCTTATATTTAAATTTAAAAAAGCAACTGGAAGTGATGGACAGACAATATTTCCCTTTATATCCCTTTAAGTAACTATACATTTTATATAAGTATGAAAAACAGTGATATTTCACTTAGCCTCTATTAATATGATGGAAAGGCAGTGCCCCCTGGAGGTATGGCTGAAACATAGCTCCCTCCTCCCCCGCTGAGCTCAGATACAGGTTTTCTGCAGGCTCCTGACATAGTATTTGCTACTGTGTACTCGCTGCACAGAAATACACTGCTGAGTCCTGAGGCTTTGCTTCATGTAATATGAGAGTTGAATTGAGAATATCTTGTCTCTCCAGATCCCACTGATTAGCTTTATCTTCAATAGTCTTATCGTCTTTTCCTACTGAGAGGGCAATAAGCTTCATCCCCTGTCCTTCAATTTGCTGGTACCAGAGCATGGTGAGGTAGTTTGTATCGTCGTGTTCACAGGGAATTCTCACTGATTCTCCAGATTTTCCTATTAAAAGCTTTATTTCCTGAGTCACAGTTACAGCCCGGCTGAGATCTGCAAAGATATAAGAGAAAACAACAGATAGAATCTTTACTGAATGTGAGAAGGCGACTGAGAAATAAACAAATCCCTGCCTGTTGGCGCCAGCAGCAAAACCTGACTCTGTAGAAGTTCTCATATAAAAATGTTTCATTATAGCAAGTCGCTCCATATAATCCCTGCATCTCTGTCATATTACACAAGTTCTGTACTTCAACATTCAACAAAATCTGCACAAATAGCCTTCCCCATGTGAGTTGGTCTGGTGCAGTCTCCCTGACACTCTCCGATGTATAAAGTGTTTCTGACTTAAAACATTAAACTAATACTTTGTGTGTCATTCTTACGTGGAAACAGATGCAGACAAATAAATAGTGACAGATACTGCTTCATTGCACTGATGCAAATTGTCCTCTTGTAAAAGGGAAGGAAATTCTCCATCTCTGTGTCTCCCTCTGTTTGTGGCTATTGACTCCCTCGGTATCTGACAAGCTCCTCTGTCTCCCTCTGTTTGTGGCTATTGACTCCCTCTGTATCTGACAAGCTCCTGTGTCTCCCTCTGTTTGTGGCTATTGACTCCCTCTGTATCTGACAAGCTCCTGTGTCTCCCTCTGTTTGTGGCTATTGACTCCCTCTGTATCTGACAAGCTCCTCTGTCTCCCTCTGTTTGTGGCTATTGACTCCCTCTGTATCTGATAAGCTCCTGTGTCTCCCTCTGTTTGTGGCTATTGACTCCCTCTGTATCTGACAAGCTCCTCTGTCTCCCTCTGTTTGTGGCTATTGACTCCCTCTGTATCTGACAAGCTCCTCTGTCTCCCTCTGTTTGTGGCTATTGACTCCCTCTGTATCTGACAAGCTCCTGTGTCTCCCTCTGTTTGTGGCTATTGACTCCCTCTGTATCTGACAAGCTCCTGTGTCTCCCTCTGTTTGTTGCTATTGACTCCCTCTGTATCTGACAAGCTCCTCTGTCTCCCTCTGTTTGTGGCTATTGACTCCCTCTGTATCTGACAAGCTCCTATGTCTCCCTCTGTTTGTGGCTATTGACTCCCTCTATATCTGACAAGCTCCTCTGTCTCCCTCTGATTGTGGCTATTGACTCCCTCTGTATCTGACAAGCTCCTGTGTCTCCCTCTGTGGCTATTGACTCCCTCTGTATCTGACAAGCTCCTCTGTCTCCCTCTGATTGTGGCTATTGACTCCCTCTGTATCTGACAAGCTCCTCTGTCTCCCTCTGATTGTGGCTATTCACTCCCTCTGTATCTGACAAGCTCCTGTGTCTCCCTCTGTTTGTGGCTATTGACTCCCTCTGTATCTGACAAGCTCCTGTGTCTCCCTCTGTGGCTATTGACTCCCTCTGTATCTGACAAGCTCCTCTGTCTCCCTCTGTTTGTGGCTATTGACTCCCTCTGTATCTGACAAGCTCCTGTGTCTCCCTCTGTTTGTGGCTATTGACTCCCTCTGTATCTGACAAGCTCCTGTGTCTCCCTCTGTTTGTGGCTATTGACTCCCTCTGTATCTGATAAGCTCCTGTGTCTCCCTCTGTTTGTGGCTATTGACTCCCTCTGTATCTGACAAGCTCCTCTGTCTCCCTCTGATTGTGGCTATTGACTCCCTCTGTATCTGACAAGCTCCTGTGTCTCCCTCTGTTTGTGGCTATTGACTCCCTCTGTATCTGACAAGCTCCTGTGTCTCCCTCTGTGGCTATTGACTCCCTCTGTATCTGACAAGCTCCTCTGTCTCCCTCTGTTTGTGGCTATTGACTCCCTCTGTATCTGACAAGCTCCGTTAGTAGCTTATTTCCTGTTTCCGGGATCACAACAGATTAGGGCTCTCTCTGTATGTGCCCACAGTTATGCCCCCAACCTTGCCCTGCATACACATGGGTAGGAGCACACAGCAAAATATTAGATGTTTAGATACAAAGTCATATTGTACAAAAGTAGATGAGGTTCAAACAAATAAAAAGTCCAGCTTGTATAAAAATTCCCAGCTCTGGGCTAACTTGGCTCCTTGTTCAAAAAGTGTAATTACTCCAGTTTAAGGATTTAACCTTGCAAGAATGGGAAGCCTGAAGCTTAGTGCAAGGCAGCGATGGTGGGCGTAGGTATGTGAATGATGGATAGGTCTAGGTGAGATAAGGAGGTATTGTGTTACAGGGGAAGGGTTTAGGAAGGTATAAAACAAGGTGCACACAGGAAGTGGGCAGATAAACTGACCTTTGTTCTTTTTCCCTCCCTAGGTTTAATGAGGTTAGCCACTCTGAAGAGTTCACAGCAAGATCGAGCGACAAAACCGCACGGATAGGGACATCAGAGGTGGCTAGTCAGTCACACTGTGATAAGACGCCCATATTATTAGATATTAGATACCACATAGTATGCAACTGGCTTTTTGTCTGTTGCTCAGAGTGAGTGGAGTGCGATAATAAATGTATGTGTGATTTATTGTCTGTCATGCTTATGCAACAAAATTTGTGGCCTGGCACGTAGGTGAGGTGATGTTGGGGGGGTGGAATATGAGGACTTAGAGTGGTGGTCTTTTGATCATCAAACTCTTGTGCCCTACTAGTCTTCCGACTACCTTTCCACACATTTGCCATTTACACCCCTGAGTAGTGTGGAGTCACGTCATGTGAGGCTGTTTGATTTCTTGTCACTGCTGATACATTATTATTATGATGTGATTTTGTTTTCATCTAATTTGATTTATGATTTGATAACTTTGAGGGTCGCTCTTAATTCTGCCATAAAGGCAATGAATATGGTCTTATGTGAATAAATCCATGACTTTTTTAAACCGTCTATACATGTCTCTGTCTTAATTTATTATCTTTTATAAAGGGGAGCTTGTTTTCTATCTGGTAATGAAAGGCTAAGGTATAAAATCCTTAGAAAACTGAAGATTCCCCTGTTGATCACTTTCATTTTGGTTTCCTGCCACTTTGGACGATTGCACGGTCAGCTGGTCAGTCATTTATCCTGGTCAGGTTAGAAACCTGTAACTAAAGATATGTCAAGAAATAAAAACAATATCTGGGCCTTTATATTTATCAACCCGACCCATAAAGCCCACATTCAGATGAGAGCTAACAGGTTAAGGAATATGAAACCTAAAGACTTTTCTTTTAGATTCAGACAGAACACTGAATTTAAAATAATGCACTTCTATTATCAATGTTGCTTCATTCCCATGATATTCTTTGTTAAAGAGATACCTAGGTAGGTGTCTGGAGCACTACATGACAGGAAATTGTTTTTTAACAAAAGATACCAAGAGAACAATTACAAATTTATAATAGAATTAAATTAGAAAGTTGTTTATAATCGCATGCTCTATCTGAAGCAAGAAAGAAACATTTTGGGTTGCATATCAGTTTATTCGGGCCTATCTATCCGTATGGAGCTTGTGGGCCGTGTTTCTAGCGAGTCTTCAGACTCGCCAGAAAAAGCAGTTATGAAGCAGTGGTCACAAAGATCACTGCTCCATAACCTGTCCACCTGCTCTGATGAGGCAGACAGGAATCGTCGGAATTCAAGACGATCGAGTACGATCGGGTTGATTGACACCCCCCTGCTGGCGGCCCATTGGCCGCGAGTCTGCAGGGGGTGGCGTTGCACCAGCAGCTCTTGTGAGCTGCTGGTGCAATGTTAAATGCAGAGAGCGTATTGCTCTTCGTATTCAGCGAGGTCTTGCGGACCTGATCCGCACTGTCGGATCAGGTCCACAAGACCTTTAATAAATTGGCCTCATTGGCTCTATTGATAAACTACAAATGATTTGCTCTTTGTCTCCAACCCTCATTTTATATTAATAAATAAATAAACAATTATGCTCATTTGTATTGTTTTGTGTTGTAATATGTGGACTGGAAATGATGGATAGTCAAGGCACTACTGTACGTACCTTTAACTTGCTAGAAACTTCATACATCAGTGTAAACCGAGTGGTATTTCCTAGATTTCACTTAGCCTCTATTAATGTGATGGAACAGCAGTGCCCCCTGGAGGTATGGCTGAAACATAGCTCCTCCCCCGCTGAGCTCAGATACAGGTTTTCTGCCGGATCCTGACATAGTATTTGCTACTGTGTACTCGCTGCACAGAAATACACTGCGGAGTGCTGAGGTTTTGCTTCATGTAATATGAGAGTTGAATTGAGAGTTGTTGGTCTCTCCAGATCCCACTGATTAGCTTTATCTTCTATAGTCTTATCTCCTTCTCCCGTTGAAAGAGCAATAAGCTTCATCCCCTGTCCTGCTATTTGCTGGTACCAGAGCATGGTGAGGTAGCTTGAATCATCGTGTTTACAGGGAATTCTCACTGATTCTCCAGAATTTACTATTAAGAGCTTTTTTTCCTGAGTGACAGTTACAGCCTGGTTGAGATCTGCAGAGAAACAGAGGGGGGATAGAGAAATTATTTACTGGATCAGAGAAGGCTCATGAGGTAGATAAAATCCCTATCTATTTGCAGTGGCAAAACCTTATTAGCCCTAATTAACTTTCACATCCCATGTGATTTAGTCAGGTACAGTCTCTCTGACACTCTGAGAGGTATAAAGTGTTTCTGACTTAATATAAAAAACTAATAGAATGTGTTTCATGCTTACATGGTAAAAGATGTAGGAAAAAGAACAGCAACAGATGCTTCTTCATTGCACTGATGCAAATTCTCTTCTTGTAAAAAGGAATGAACTTCTCAATCTCTGTGTCTCCCTCTAACTGTTTGTGGCTATTAGCTCCCTCTGTATCTGACAATCTGATTCCTTCATGTTTCAGTTAGTAGCTTATTTCCTGTTTCCGGGGTTACAACAGATGAGGACTCTCTCCTTATGCACCTGCAGCTATGCCCCAACTCTGCCCTTGGCACTCATGGCTAGGAGCGCACAGCAGCGTATCAGACTACAAGTCATATGGTAGGAAAGTAGATGAAGTTCAACAAGAGTCAGCTCTGAACTAACCTGTGTGAAACTGAAGACATTCACTTGGGACTCCTAAAGCAAACTGGTCAGTCATTTATTCCGGTTAGGTTAGGGTATTTGTAGCTATAAATATGTTAGATCTCTAACAAAAAAACAAGTGGACTTCTATATATGTCAATGTGGCCCATAAAATGTATAATCATATAATACAAATGTACATTTAGATATTAGGTTAGGAGGTTAATGGCTCTATTGAAATACAACTGATTGCCTCTTTGTCTCCATCCTTCTATGTTCAGGAGGAAGAGGGCTGCCAAGGTCTGGAGAATCATATAAATTTATATATTACAAAACAAAAAATGATGTTCAGTTCTAATTTTAGTTTGTCTTGTGTTGTACTCCAGACGCTGCATTATGCCCCTTTCAAGTGATGGTAAACTTGACATGTTGTAAGACCAGGTCCAAAATCTAAGGGATATTTTAGATGGACTTTAATTAATCACTTCTAATAAAGATGCGCTGTAACTTACTTTTTAATCTAGTCGTGACATTCTAATAACCTGCGCTCTGACCGCCCACTTCAAAACTCATATTTTTTTGTGAGCTAATGGTTTGAAATTTTCTCCAATCGGTGCTGTATTCATACGGCACTTTTTTGTAGCTAGAGCGCTGTTCGGAGAACAATTTCAAACTGTTAGCTCACAAAAAATATGAGTTTTTAAGTGGCCTGCCGAAACACGGGGTATTAGAAAGGCACAGCTAAATTTAAAAGTAAGTTACAGCCCATCTTCATTAGATGTGATCAATTGAAGTCCATCTAAAATATGGCTTAGATTCCAAACTTTGAAACGTAACGTTTACCATCACTTCTATATATAAACAGCTGATTTCATTTAGATTTTACTTAACCTTTATTAATGTGATGGAACAGCAGTGACCCCTGGAGGCACGGCTGGAAAATGTCTCCATCTCCCCCTCCCATGCTGAGCTGAGGTACAGGTTTTCTGCAGCCTCCTGACATAGTGTTTGCTACTGTGTACTAGTTGCACAGAAATACACTGCTGAGTTTTGAGGTTTTGGTTCATTCAATATGAGCGTAGAAGTGAGAATATCTAGTCTCTCCAGATCCCACTTGTCATTTGTATCTTCTATAGTCTTATCGCCTTTGCCTGTTGAGTAGACGATAAGCTTCATCCCCTGTCCTGCTATTTGCTGGTACCAGAGCATGTAGAAGTAGGTTGTATCATCGTGTTTACAAGGAATTCTCACTGATTCTCCAGACTTTACTATTAAAAGCTTTTCTTCCTGAGTCACAGTTACAGCCTGACTGAGACCTGCAGAGAAAAAAAGGAAGAAAACAGACTCATTCTTTATCTGAGAAGACCCCTGAGAAAGAAACGTATTATTTTGTATTGACACCAACGGCAAGACCAGCGGGAGGTCTAGGTATAGAAATGTGTTAGTTACACTACAGTAAGTCATAATGCCCCCTGTCATATTATACCAGGTCTGTATTTATCCTCTTGTATTTCAGCTTTTTATGAGGCCTGCCCAAGTGCACGCGCCATTCCTGTGGTTTGGTCTGGTGCAGCCTGACACTCTGAGAGGTCTAAAGTGTTTCTGACAATATAAGAAACTAATAGTGTGTGTGTCATTCTTACATGGCAAAAGGAGAATAAATAGTGACAGATGCTTCTTCGCTGCACTGATGCTGCACATTCTCCTCTTATAAAAAGGAATGCAATTCTCCATCTCTGTGTGTCCCCTAGAGCGGTTTGTGGCTTTGACTCCCTCTGTACCTGACAAGCTGATTCTTTCATGTTTCAGTTCCTAGTTTATTTCCTGTTTCCGGAATTAAAGCAGACGAGGGCTCTCTCTGTTCGCAGCTGCAGTTTTGTCCCCAACACATGGTTAGGAGCGCACAGCAGTGTATCAGATGTTTAGCTACAAAGTCACATGAGTAGGAAAGTAAACCAAGTCAAAAGTACATTAAATTCAACCAGGGTCAGCTCTGAGCAAACTAAGCTCCCTGTGCAAAAACTGAAGATGGCATTTTTACTCTACACATCTCAGACACAGATATATTTGAGATAAAAACACATCTGAGCCCTTTATAAAGTTATACACTGAGGGCCAGATTACAAGTGGAGTGGTATTTAGCACGCCTGCTCTCATGCTAACTCCGCTAGAAGTAAGCTTTTTATGCGCGTCAGGTAGCACTCATATTACAATTTGAATGTAAACTATTTTTGCATTTTTATATATAGATCTGATAGTATTTTGGTACAATATATCTATAACTATAACTATATATATATATGATTATATAAAGGTATAGATATATACATATATTTACAGTACACATCTCACATTTTTGTAAATATTTTATTATATCGTTTCATGTGACAACACTGAAGAAATGATACTTTGGTACAATGTAAAGTAGTGAGTGTACAGCCTGTATAACAGTGTAAATGTGCTGTCCCTTCAAAATAACTCAACACACAGGGGATATTTATCAAAGCCTCAACTATGCTGCATTCGCCGGCACCAATATGCTCGCCTAACATCGCCTAACATCGCCTAACATCAGACCTGAATACAATCTCCATATTTATAAAAAAAAGCCGGCAAAAAGCAGCGCACCAAGTATGGGGCAATGAGCATTGTACTGTTGTTAACTAGCAGTCATCGATCTCGCGCTGCTATTCGGCTTTTTACCAACTTTATTTATACCCAGTCACTAAACGCCGCCACTATACTAAAATGTTTAACCCCTATCCCACCTCTCCCGGACCCCGCCGCAACCTAAATAAAGTTATTAACCCCTATTCCGCCACTCCCGGACCCCACCGCCACCTAAATAAAGTTATTAACCCCTATTCCACCGCTCCCGAACCCCACCGCCACTAAATAAATTTTATTAACCCCATCCCTCCGCTCCCGGACCCCGCCGCCACCTAAATAAATGTATTAACCCCTAAACCTCTGGCCTCCCACATCACTACCATTAACTAAACATATTAACCCCTAAACTGCCAGCCCCCCACATCACCATACACTAAATTAAGCTATTAACCCCTAAGCCTAACAACCTGCTAACTTTACATTAAAATTACCACATTAATTTATAATAAATTAAAACTTACCTGTAGAATTAAAATAAACTATATTAAAATATTAATTAACCTACCCTAACTATTTTACTAAAATTACATTAAACTAGCAATTAAATAAACTATATTACATATTAAAAAACTCTGCTGGGGAGTGTTTGTATTTTTTTTTTACAGGTGAAAGAGCTGATTTAAAAGGCCCTTTTAAGGGCTATTGGTAGTTTATTGTAGGCTATGGGTTTTTTTTATTTTGGGGGGGGGCTTTTTATTTTGATAGGGCTATTAGATTAGGTGTAGTTCGTTTTTATTTTTGATACTGTGGTTTGTTTTTTCTCGTAATTTAGTGTGGGGGGGTTTGTAACAGCATTTCTTTTTATTGTAATTTAGTAATTTTTAATAGTAGATTTAAATAATTTGAGTAGGGTTAGTGTTTTTTAATATGTAATATAGTTAATTTAATTGCTAGTTTAATGTAATTTTAGTATAATAGTTAGTGTAGGTTAATTAATAGTTTAATATATTTTATTTTAATTCTACAGGTAAGTTTTAATTTATTATAAGATAGGGATGTTGTAATTTTAATGTAAAGTTAGCGGGTTGTTAGGTTTAGGGGTTAATAGCTTAATTTAGTTTATGGTGATGTGGGGGGCTGGCAGTTTAGGGGTTAATATGTTTACTTAATGGTAGTGATGTGGGAGGCCAGAGGTTTAGGGGTTAATACGTTTATTTAGGTGGTGGCGGGGTCCAGGAGCGGCGGGATAGGGGTTAATAACTTTATTTAGGTTGCGGCGGGGTCTGGGAGCGGCGGGATAGGGGTTAATACTTTTATTTAGTTGCAGCAGTGTCAGGGAGCGGCGGGATAGGTGTTAATAACTTTATGTAGGTGGCGGCGATGTTGGGGCGGCAGATTAGGGGTCTTTAGACTCAGGGCTTATGTTAGGGTGTTAGCTGTAAACGTAACTGGTTTTCTACCATAGAAATCAATGGGATATCTGGCAGCATTGAACATAAGCTTTCACTGCTTTCAGACTACCTTTGATTCCTATGGCATCCGCGGCCTCCAGGGTGGCGGATTGAAAACCAGGTACGCTGGGCTGGAATAGCCGCAAGCATACCGGTTAACTATTTGATAACTTTTAAAAAGTGTCAAATAGTGCCGAATGTGTATTCGGAACATCTATAATGATGTAAGCATCGATCTGTGTCGGATTGAGTCCTGCGGATCGTATGTTACGTCACAGATTTCAACTTTTGCCGGTCTGTAGGCTTTGATAACTAGGTCGAATCAAGCTCGCCACAATTACGCTGCGGAATTCCAGCGTATTTGCGGTTGACGACTTGATAAATATCCCACACAGTGTATATATATATATATATATATATATATATATATATATATATATATATATATATATATATATATATATATAGGAATATCTATTTAAAAATACATAGAACATATTCTGCTATGTGCAGAACATTGGAATGTGAAATATTTACAATTAATACACAGTATAACTCTTTATTAAATATGAATATTGCATAAATATGTTTTTTTGTTTTGTTTTCATGTACTTAAATGCAAAGGGCTCCAATGCACATATATATGTGTGTGTGTGTAAATATGTATTTATGTGTTTATATATGTCTGTAAATTCATATATGCACATATAAATACATAAATACCTATGTACACATATATAGACACACATATATATTTATATATATACACACACACACATACATCTATATCTTTAGACATGTATATGTATGTATCTCAGTGTTAAAGCCCTTTGCCTGCCTTTTTTTCCTAGCACCTGAGACCTCATATCTTTGAGCCCTTATAACTTTTTGTACAATATTTGTCTTAAATATTTTTTGTTAGATGGTGTTATTATAAGTGTAACTGTACTGTGTAATGTATATTTATTAGATAGTCATATTATATGTGTAACTGTACTGTGTAATGTATATTTATTAGATAGTGTTATTATGTGTGTTACTGTACTGTGTAATGTATATTTATTAGATGGTGTTATTATGAGTGTAACTGTATATTGTAAAGTATTTTTGATGTGTTTTGTGACACTTTTTTGTTTTGCAAAAGAGTTAACCAGAGCTATGAGGACACGCTAAGCCGATGCACGTTAACTTAAATTGCGCTCAAGCGATTGCATTTCCTTTCAACTTGTAATACGAGCAAAAAACCTGATGCTCACAAACAGTAACTATTAGTGCTTCACTGTTCCTGAGCCTTTAGTCAATGCCTCTGTGGGCAGTGAGTTCTGCAGCTTGACTGCTCTTTTTGTGAACAAACCCTTCAGCTAGTATGAAATGTACTAAAGACGTGCAACTAGACTTTATATATATACTAACATATGCTACTGAAAATGTAACCCACCCATTTGTCTTTTTCCACCTGATTTATCTGTTATTTTATTTATTTTGAGCACTATATTGTAATGTATGTCAACCTCGTACATATCCAGAACCGTGCTTAATGTCTAAGGGTCTTGTTCAAAAGCTCCCAGCTCCGGTGAGCTGATCTAAGATGTCTCGTCAGTACGGAGAGGTCCTTAAAAAAAATGTTAGAAACACAAATTTTAGTTCAAAAGATGCTCATCTCACTATGCAGGGTTTATGATGTGAAGGAGAGACTCCGACGTTTTCAATATAAGGAGAAAAAAAAAATCCTAAAGATTTTGTCAGCAAGCTTTTGAATATCAGGTCCTAAATAAGACAGATATCTCAAGCTAAAGTTTGTCTTTCTAAAATTGTTTAAAGGTTAATGAAACCAGAATTTGTTCTTTCACAACTTTCCAATTCATTTATATGGTCAAATTTGCTTTGCTCTCTTGATATCGTTTGTTGAAGGAACAACAATGTATGGTGAACCAATGGCAGAGGCATATATGTGCAGCCACCTAGCTCTCTGTAGGTTATAGCTGCTCCTGAGTCTGCCTAGGTATGCTTTTCAACAAAGGATACCAAGAGAATAAAGCAAATTAGACCATAGACGTAAACTGGAAAGTTGTTTAAAATTGCTGCTCTATCTGAATCATGACAGTTTAACTTTAGCTTTACTGTCTCTTTAATAGGATAAACAGCTCTCACGCTACAATGATGTAAGGGACCACACTGTACTGCTGAGACTTTAGAGATTCGGGGCTTTGGTTTTAAACATTTCACAAACCTCTGAAGTTAGATTATTTCTTTAACATCATCAGATTTTGCAAGTGCTGTTTGCAAATTTGTAAAAGAAAAAGATGTACAGCTGTGTAACGTTTTCATTTTGTTCTGTTTTTGTTTTGCAATTTAAAATCAATTCCATTCAGTAAGTGAAAGTGTCTAAACAGTCTAATAAAACACCAAGGTCTAGATTACAAGTGGAGCGCTAAATTATTTGCTCGTTTGCAGGTGCACAATAATTAACCAGCGATTACAAGTGGCTGATTACTGCTACCGTGACCTTGCACTAGCAATTAGCTCTCCGAAAACTAACCAGAGATTAGGGGCGAGATTACATATGCGGTGTCGCCCGCAAAAGTCTGCATCGCCAGTTTTTAGTTGGGTATTGTTATCACATATATGGCACCACATATAAATGCGGCTCATATATTTCACTCATAGCCCGCTAGTTTTACTCCCATAAACTAACATAGAACCGCGTCGCAATTCGGTATCACATAATCAGCGCAAGGACTTATGTGGCGAAAATTGAGAAATTGTACTCTATTTTCACCTCGCCACACATAGGCAGACACAGCAAGCCTTGCGCTGAGTATATGAGCACCGTAACTCCCTGAAAGGATTAACAAACACCTATATCAATATCTACCAGTCAACAACCATCCCCCCACCGCAAAAACGAATAAAATATGTTAACCTCTAAACTGCCATTCCTCACAATGCAATATACCTAATAAATGTATTAATCCCTAATCCCCCATCCCCCCACAACGCAATAAACCTTATTAATGTATTATCCCTTAAACCGCCATTCCTCACAACGCAATAAATCTAATTAATGTATTAACCCCTAAACCGCCATCCTGCAATGCAATAAACCTAATTAAACTATTAACCCCTAAACCACCATCTCCCCACAATGCAATAAACCTAATTAAACTATTAACCCCTTAAAAGGGCAATCAGCTCTTTTGCAGCCCATTAAAATAAAAAAAATACCTATTCTAAAAAAAAAACACCCCCAAAAAAAAAAAAGCCTAAGGCCTAAGTCTAACCCCGAAATAGGTACTCACCCTTCCTGAAGTCCGGCAGTGAAGATCTTCTTTCTTCATCCAGGGCAAAGGCAGAGTGTAGTGAAGCTGGCCGCGGAACCATCCAGTGTGGAGAATTCTCTTCATGCGATTGTCGCCGCACACTGAAGCTTGAATGCAAGGTACCCGTTTTATATTTATATTTATAATGTTTGTAATGCTTCCCTGCAGGCCTGTCACACAGGCTGTTCAGGGGTTAACTGCCTGGGTTGCTGGGAACTATGCAGCTGTCTGTCGGTGTTCAGGGCTGTGGAGTTAACAGTGGCTTAGCATGTGTACCCAGTCCAGTCTGTGAGTGCGGTCCATTTCTGTGTTTTGTATTTACATAGGGGAGATTACAAAAGCCTGTGTCACCCTGGGAGGTTCCCAGTTGGTTTGTTTGAAAGCATGCATTTTGTGGGTGCTGGTTTAGGGTCCCAGGAAGGGGGAGACCTTGACATGTTCCTGGGCTTGATCCTTTTCCGCCAAATGTAACTGACTTCCCCCAGTTTTGCTTTTAAATATTACTGAGTATCTGCTGCCGAGTGCCAGGTTTCCTGTGTGTTGTGTTTATAATGTTTGTAATGTTTCCCTGCGGGCCTGTCACCCAGGCTATTCAGGGGTTAACTGCCTGGGTTGCTAGGAACTATGCAGCTGTCTGTCAGTGTTCATGGCTGTGGAGTTAACAGTGGCTTAGGATGTGTACCCAGTCCAGTCTGTGAGTGCGGTCCATTCCTGTGTTTCGTTTTATATTTGGGGTACCTTGCATTCCTATTGGCTGAAAAATTCAAATCAACCAATAGGATGAGAGCTACTGAAATCCTATTTGCTGATTTAAACAGCAAATAGGATTTCAGTATCTCTCATCCTATTGGCTGATTTGAATTTTGGTTAGCTTAGTTTTTTTTAGTGTTAGGTTTTTTATTTGGGGGGGTTTGGTGGGTTGGGGGTTTACTGTTAGGGGTTAATTTGTATTTTTGAGGTAAAAGAACTTAGGGCAATGCCCTACAAAAAGCCCTTTTAGTGTTAGTTTAGGGGGTGTTTTTATTTGGGGGGGGGGGGGCTTTTTATTTTTATAGGGCTATTAGATTAGGTTTATTTTTTATTTTTGATAATTTGGTTTATTTCTGTAATTTTAGACTTTTTATTTTTTGTAATTTTAGATTTATTTATTTATTTTAATTTAATCTTAGGGGTATTTTTAAGCAATGTTAGGATTTTTTATTTTAATTTTAATTTAATATTTTTTTATTTTAAGTAATTGGGCTTAATTTAGGGGGTGTTAGGTTAGGAGGCTAAGTGATTAAATTAGTTGTTTGCTTTTTGGGGGGATGGCAGTTTAGAGGTTAATAGTTTATTTTGGTGTATTGCATTGTTGGGGGTGGCGGTTTAGGGGTTAATAATGTAATTAGGTTTATTGCATTGTGGGGAGTGGCGGTTTAGGTGTTATTAGTGTAATTAGATACTTTGCGATGTGGGGGATGGTGGATTAGGGGTTAATACTTTAATTAGGTTATTTGCATTGTGGGTGAATGGCGGATTAGGGTTTAATACATTAAGTAGTTGCGATGTTGGGTTTGGGTATTAGGGGTTCATCTCATTTATTAGGTATATAGCCTTGTGGGGGGGTGGTGGTTTAGAGCTTAATACATTTATTATTATTTGCGATGTGGTGTGATGGCGGATATAGGGGTTTTGAAGTGTCAGGGGTTTTTTTGGTAGCTGGGTTAGGCTTTTACGGGTGATGTAACTTTTTTTTTTCTTAGACCCCGGCAGTTTATAAACTGCCGTAAGTCACTAGTGACTCCAGAAATGTGTATTTACGCTTATTTGTGGACATCGCCAGTTTATTCGACTTACGGCAGTATATGAACTGCCGGCACAGTTTATGTGATTCCCCGATGTGTGTGTTAGAAAAAAATGGCACTGAAACGTCTAAAATGGCACTGAAAAGCGGTCTATGTGAACTGTGTGTTCCCGGTAAATATATATGCTGCGCTACTTACCCCCTTCACTGCACTGAAGTTCTGAGGATATCTCTGACGGCATCAGAACGAGGCTCCCATAGGCGCCTATGGAAGCATGCTCTCGTGAGCGCAATGCTTCCTAGAAATGCAAACGCAAGTTTGTGAGCGCATTGCGATTTACTTGTAATACCAGTGCACATTATCGCAAGCAATATTTAGCGCTCCACTTGTAATCTAGCCCCAACGCTTTGTTCTTTCAGGTTTTTGAGGGAATTTTGCTTCCAAGTTCCTCAAAACTCGCAACAACAGCAAAAACCAACGGAAAATTGTAACATTGATGGGTGCAAAAGATACTTCTGTGTTCAAAACCAAAGATAGCAATGAAATAGAAAGAATTCAGTAGTAATAAGGAGTGAATAATATGTTTGTAAATAGCCTTTGTTTCACTTAAACAATAAAAATAATGTGTGCAAATAATCATTTTGTATAATGTGGATAAATGTTACATTTTTAAAGGGACAGTCAAGTCAAAATGAAACTGTTATGATTCAGATAGGGCGTGTCATTTTAAATAACGTTCCAATTTACTTTTTTCATCAAATTTGCTTTGTTCTCTTGGTATTCTTTACTACCTATTCCTAGATAGGCTCGTTTGCTAATTTCTAAGCCTCTTATCTCAATGCATTTGACAGTTTTTCATAGCTAGACAGTGCTAGTTCACAAAGCCATATAAATAACATTGTGCTCACTCCTGTGGAGTTATTTATGAGTCAACACTGATTGGCTAAAATGCAAGTCTGTCAAAAGCACTGAGATAAGGGGCAGTCTGCAGAGGCTTAGATACAAGTATGTTTAGCATCTGCATATTAAACTAAAAACACCACACATGTGCATGGTCACTAAAGTATTAAATGACAAAGCGACAATATTACAACAATTAGACATTATCTGTAAGGAGAGCTGCTACTTACACATAGTGTTATCATAACCTTAAAGGGACAGTCAATACTTAGAGGCCCATTTATCAAGCTCTGAACGGAGCTTGAAGGGCCGTGTTTCTGGCGAGCCTGCAGGCTCGCCAGAAACAGCAGTTATGAAGCAACAGTCACAAAGACCGCTGCTCCATAACCTGTCAGCCTGCTCTAATGAGGCGGACAGGAATTGCCGGAATTCAACCCGATTGAGCATGATCGGGTTGATTGACACCCCCTGCTGGCGGCCGATTGGCCATGAGTCTGCAGGGGGCAGCGTTTCACCAGCAGCTCACAAGAGCTGCTGGTGCAATGCTGAATATGGAGAGCGTATTGCTCTCCGCATTCAGAGATGTCTGTCGGACCTGATCCGCACTGTCGGATCAGGTCTGACAGACATTGGTTAAATAGGCCTCTTATTCTTTATTACTAATTGTTACACATCAGACAAGCATCTTGCGATGGGTTATCTGTAATCTTGTAAGAAGTACAGGAAACGTTTAAGTAATCATTGTTTGTTAGCAACTGAAAATGGCCACCAAGCTCCGCTTACGGCTTTCTTCTTTTCCATATTGCACAAATCAGTGTTTGAGAGTAGGAAAACTTATACGCAAGTCGATCGTGATTGGAGAAACTTAAAGGGACATTGTACACTAGATTTTTTTTGCATAAATGTTTTGTAGATGACTATTTATATAGCCCATCTGGGGGTGTTTTTGTAACAATGTACAGTTTTATTTTATTTTTAAATAGCATTGTGCTGATTCCCAAACTCCTAACCAAGCCCCAATGTTTTAGATGTATACTAAAGTCTACAGACTCCCTGTCATGTAATGAATCTTTTCATATGCAGAGGAGGGGGGAGGGGGCAGTATCTGCTCTTCTTGCTTTCCCAGCCCCTTTCATTGGGTGGCCCAGCCTAATCTCATCAACAGAGCTAAACTATGAGTTTCTAAGTAAGTTTTTAAAAGGTTGCATACTGGATTTTTTTATCAGTATCTGTGCATATTCTTCTTTATAGTAGTGTCTATTACATGCAGTTATTTGTATAAGTCCCTTTAACATACCATAATATACACGCAATAGGTAGGTGGAGCTTGACGACCATTTTTTCTCCTAAAAACGATGAATATTTAAATGTTTCATGCACTTCTTTCAAGCTTATAGATGTGGGACCTGTTGCAGGATTCTTCTCTGGTATGTAGCAATAAGTAATCAAAATTATGTATTGGGTCCAGACTGTGCCTTTAAAGGGACATAACCCCCTTTTTTCCCTTGTATTATTCAGATACAGAATATCATTTTAAACAAGTAGCTAGCTGAAAACATCAGGTTAGTCAATGAAACAGGGCACATATGTGCAGCCATCAATCAGCAGCTAGTTCCCAATAGTGCACAACTTCTCCTGAGACTACCTAGGTATGTTTTTCAGCAAAAGATAAGAAGAAAATGAAACAAAATTAGGTAACAGAAGTAATTTAAAAAGTTTTTTTTTTAAATTGTATGTTCTTTGTAAATCATAAAAGAAAAAGGTTGGGTTTCATTCTTACATGACCTCTCTCTGTATCATTTGCCTGATTCACTAATCAGCAGAAGCAAAATCTAAAATATAATTATAAAGTCCTCCATAACACAAAATGTTCTGCCTGGCTGTATACAAATCTATACAACTTTATTTTATCTTATTCAAGCCCTTACTAAATGGCATTTACGTAAAAAAAATTGTTTACATGAGCAGAAAAGCACCTGCCGTACTGCAAAAACTAAAGCACACTGCCAGTTCCCATTCAGCACATGAGTGACATCTACAGGAATCATTTATCAGAAAAAAGGAGATAAACCTGGCTATGAATTTTGAACAAATATTTTCATTTAAACAGTGTAAAGTTACATGTGCATAGTAACTTTAGTATTATGTGCCTAGTATCTTTAGTAACATGTGCACGGTAATTTTAGTAACATGTGCATAATAACTTTAGTAACGTGCATAGTATCTTTAGTAACAGGTGCATAGTAACTTTAGTATTATGTGCATAGTATCTTCAGTAACATGTGCATAGTAATTTTAGTAACATGTACATAGTAACTTTAGTAACATGTGCATAGTAACTTTAGTATTATGTGCATAGTATCTTTAGAAACATGTGCATAGTAATTTTAGTAACATGTGCATAGTAACTTTAGTAACGTGAATAGTAACTTTAGTAACATTTGCATAGTAATTTTAGTAACATGTGCATAGTAACTTTAGTAACATGTGCATAGTAACTTTAGTAACATGTGCATAGTAATTTTAGTAACATGTGCATAGTAACTTTAGTAACATGTGCCTAGTAACTTTAGTAACAGGTGCATAGTAACTTTAGTATTATGTGCATAGTATCTTCAGTAACATGTGCATAGTAATTTTAGTAACATGTGCATAGTAATTTTAGTAACATGTGCATATTAACTTTAGTAACATATGCATAGTAACTTTAGTAACATGTGCATAGTAACTTTAGTAACGTGCATAGTAATTTTAGTAGCAGGTGCATAGTAACTTTATTAATATGTGCATAGTAACTTTAGTAACATGTGCATAGTAACTTTATTAATATGTGCATAGTAACTTTCGTAACATGTGCATAGTAACTTTAGTAACATGTGCATAGTAACTTTATTCATATGTGCATAGTAACTTTAATAACATGTGCATAGTAACTGTATTAATATGTGCATAGTAACTTTATTAACATGTGCATATTAACTTTAGTAACATGTGCATAGTAATTTTATTAACATGTGCATAGTAACTTTAGTAACATGTGCATAGTAACTTTATTAACATGTGCATAGTAACTGTAGTAACATATGCATAGTAACTTTAGTAACATGCCTAGTAACTTTATTAATATGTACATAGTAACTTTAGTAACATGTGCATAGTAACTTTATTAATATGTGCATAGTAACTTTAGTAACATGTGCATAATAATTTTATTAACATGTCCATAGTAATTTTATTAACATGTGCATAGTAACTTTATTAATATGTGCATAGTAATATTAGTAACATGTGCATAGTAACTTTAGTAACATGTGCATAGTAACTTTAGTAACGTGCATAGTAATATTAGTAACATGTGCATAGTAACTTTAGTAACATGTGTATAGTAACTTTAGTAACATGTGCATAGTAATATTAGTAACATGTGCATAGTAACTTTATTAATATGTGCATAGTAATATTAGTAACATGTGCATAGTAACTTTAGTAACATGTGCATAGTAACTTTAGTAACATGTGCATAGTAATATTAGTAACATGTGCATAGTAACTTTAGTAACATGTGCATAGTAATATTAGTAACATGTGCATAGTAACTTTAGTAACATGTGCATAGTAACTTTAGTAACGTGCATAGTAATTTTAGTAACATGTGCATGAGTTAGAAGCAGAATTCGGTGAGGAGGGGGCTAGCAGATTTTGAGGAGTAGTTCTAGAACATGATACATTGTTCCCAAATCCATGCTCCCTAAATAGTTTATTTATTCATTTTAAAGTTGTATTTTTATTACAAATCAGTGATCCCTGGATGCATGGTGAAGGTGCACAGCTCTTCCATGTGTCCTGGCTTAGTTTATGAGACATAGATGAAGTAAAATGAGGGAACAGATTTCTCAGTGCCCAGGGAATCACAAAAACATAATAAACGGCAGGCCAGGAGGGTTATATGTCCTCTCCCCCCTCCCCCCCTCCCCCACCACCACCACCACCACCACCACCAGTGGATATAGCTGTTCTCCTGGTATTTACATATAACTCACACACACTCCACAGAGTGAGAGAACAAGGACATTTAGTTAGCGCTATACTGAGCTGATGAGCAGATACAAAGTGCCCAATAAAATATAGACCAATGGCACCACATCAAACACCCCTTTATTACTGATATTTTAATTGTAAGTCTCTAAATAAATAGTGGAATCTGCTATGTAATTACAACATTCATAACCTGTTCCAGAGTGAGAGATGGAAAGAGTAAATCTAGGCACACATGGCATTGGTGTGTATATTTAAATATGATTGGAAATTACAACATAGTAGAAATAAAACTTAACTTTTATTGTATAACTGTTTTAAAACCTGGTGAAATCACAATTAGAGACCATGCAAAGTCTCATGGTATTTCTAAAATAGGTTCTTTATTTGTCTGTCTTTGCTTCTGGGAGGGGTCTGTCTCTAATTTCTGCACAGTCCCCCTGTATCCTTCTGTCACTGTGGATGCTGCTGGCACAGTAATACACTGCTCTGTCCTGGATAGAGATGCTCCTAATCTGTAGGATACTTTTCTGGTCAGTCTGGGACTGGATGATCATTCTGTCTTTAAAATCTTTTTCCATCTCAGGAGGATTTTCCCTATATTTGTATCCAATAAGTGTAAGCGGCTGTCCCTTCTTCTGAAAGTACCAGAGCTTGGTGTTGAAAGTGTTGTCATGATGCTCACAGGTCAGGGAGATGTTCAGCTTTGGATTAGAAATTAGCAGAGGTGGCTTCTGCAGAACATCAGCTGCAAAACACACACCTGAGAGGAGAGAGACACATCTGAGCAGATAAACACACACCTGAGAGGAGGAAGACACACCTGAGCAGATAAACACACACCTGAGAGGAGGAAGACACACCTGAGCAGAGAAACACACACCTGAGAGGAGAGAGACACATCTGAGCAGAGAAACACAAACCTGAGAGGAGGAAGACACACCTGAGCAGAGAAACACACACCTGAGAGGAGGAAGACACACCAGAGCAGAGAAACACACACCTGAGAGGAGGAAGACACATCTGAGCAGAGAAACACATACCTGAGAAGAGGAGGAAGACACAACTGAGCAGAGAAACACACACCTGAGAGGAGGAAGACACACCTGAGCAGAGAAACACATACCTGAGAGGAGGAAGACACAACTGAGCAGAGAAACACACACTTGAGAGGAGGAAGACACAACTGAGCAGAAATACACACACCTGAGAGGAGGAAGACACAACTGAGCAGAGAAACACACACTTGAGAGGAGAGAGACACAGCTGAGCAGAAAAACACACACCTGAGAGGAGAGAGACACATCTGAGCAGATAAACACACACCTGAGAGGAGGAAGACACACCTGAGCAGAGAAACACACACCTGAGAGGAGGAAGACACATCTGAGCAGAGAAACACCTACCTGAGAGGAGGAAGACACAACTGAGCAGAGAAACACACACTTGAGAGGAGGAAAACACAACTGAGCAGAGAAACACACACTTGAGAGGAGGAAGACACATCTGAGCAGAAATAACCACACCTGAGAGGAGAGAGACACACCTGAGCAGAGAAACACACACCTGAGAGGAGGGAGACACATCTGAGCAGAGAAACACACACCTGAGAGGAGGGAGACACATCTGAGCAGAGAAACACACACCTGAGAGGAGAGAGACACATCTGAGCAGAGAAACGCACACCTGAGAGGAGGAATACATATCTGAGCAGAGAAATACACACCTGAGAGGAGGAAGACACATCTTAACAGAGAAACACACACCTGAGAGGAGAGAGACACACTTGAGCAGAGAAACACACACCTGAGAGGAGGAAGACACATCTGAGCAGAGAAATACATACCTGAGAGGAGGAAGACACATCTGAGCAGAGAAACACACACCTGAGAGGAGGAAGACACATCTGAGCAGAGAAACACACACCTGAGAGGAGGAAGACACATCTGAGCAGAGAAACACATACCTGAGAGGAGGAAGACACAACTGAGCAGAGAAACACACACTTGAGAGGAGGAAGACACATCTGAGCAGAGAAACACACACCTGAGAGGAGTGAGACACATCTGAGCAGAAATACACACACCTGAGAGGAGAGAGACACACCTGAGCAGAGAAACACACACCTGAGAGGAGGGAGACACATCTGAGCAGAGAAACACACACCTGAGAGGAGAGAGACACATCTGAGCAGAGAAACGCACACCTGAGAGGAGGAATACATATCTGAGCAGAGAAATACACACCTGAGAGGAGGAAGACACATCTTAACAGAGAAACACACACCTGAGAGGACAGAGACACACTTGAACAGAGAAACACACACCTGAGAGGAGGAAGACACATCTGAGCAGAGAAACACACACCTGAGAGGAGGGAGGCATATCTGAGCAGAGAAACACACACCTGAGAGGAGGAAGACAACCCTATATAGCGAGCCACACCAAAGGGTCAAGACCCAAAACCGAGAGGAGACACACAAACCTACTTTAAATGGGGGAGATCTGAGACATCTCATATCAGCAACACAACAGAGAAACACACACTGAGGCACATACACTCAGACACACACACAGATGTACACACATGCAGACAAACACACATTAGCACACATATACATACAGTATACAGACATAGATACAGACATGTACATGCAGACAAACACATTAACACACACACATATATAAATACACACACAACAACATACACATAGACTTTCACACACACACATATATATATAAAGATACACACACACACAGGAACATACACATATTATCACACAAACACACATATATACACATATACAGTCATACATACACATGTACATACACATATAATCACAAAAACACACATATATGCACATATACAGTCATACATACACACACAGGAACATACAGATATAATCACACACACATATATGCAGACATAAACACACACAGGAACATGCACATAGAATCACACAAACACACATATATACACATATACAGTCATACATACACACACAGGAACATACACATATAATCACACACACATATATACAGACATAAACACACACAGGAACATGCACATAGAATCACATAAACACGCATATATACACATATACAGTCATACATACACACACCGGAACATACACATATAATCACGCACACATATATACAGACATAAACACACAGGAACATGCACATAGAATCACACACATATATACACATATACAGTCATACATACACACACACACAGGAACATGCACATATAATCACACACACATATATACAGACATAAACACACACAGGAACATACACATAGAATCACACAAATATATACACATATACAGTCCTACATACACACACAGGAACATGCACATATAATCACACACACATATATACAGACATAAACACACACAGGAACATGCACATAGAATCACACAAACACGCATATATACACATATACAGTCATACATACACACACCGGAACATACACATATAATCACACACACATATATACAGACATAAACACACACAGGAACATACACATAGAATCACACACATATATACACATATACAGTCATACATACACACACAGGAACATGCACATATAATCACACACACATATATACAAACATAAACACACACAGGAACATACACATAGAATCACACACACAAACACACATATATACACATATACAGACATACATACACACACAGGAACATACACATATAATCACACAAACACACATATATTCACATATACCGTCATACATACTGTACACACACAGGAACATACACATAGAATCACACACACACACATATATATACACATATACAGTCATACATACACACACAGGAACATACACATAGAATCACACACATATATACACATATACAGTCATACATACACACACAGGAACATGCACATAGAATCACACACACACAAACACACATATATACACATATACAGTCATACATACTGTACACACACAGGAACATACACATATAATCACACACACATATATACAGACATAAACACACAGGAACATGCACATAGAATCACACACACAAACACACATATATACACATATACAGTCATACATACACACACAGGAACATACACATATAATCACACAAACACACATATATACACATATATGTATATACATACTGTACACACACAGGAACATACACATATAATCACGCACACATATATACAGACATAAACACACAGGAACATGCACATAGAATCAAACACACACAAACACATATATACACATATACAGTCATACATACACACACAGGAACATACACATATAATCACACACACATATATACAGACATAAACACACACAGGAACATACACATAGAATCACACACACAAACACACATATATACACATATACAGTCATACATACACACACACACACAGGAACATACACATATAATCACGCACACATATATACAGACATAAACACACAGGAACATGCACATAGAATCACACAAACACACATATATACACATATACAATCATACATACACACACAGGAACATACACATATAATCACACAAACACACATATATACAGACATAAACACACAGGAACATGCACATAGAATCACACAAACGCACATATATACACATATACAGTGATACATACACACACACACAGGAACATACACATATAATCACACAAACACACACATATACACATATATAGTCATACATACACACACAGGAACATACACATATAATCACACACACACATATATACAGACATAACCACACACAGGAACATGCACATAGAATCACACAAACACACATATATACACATAAACAGTCATACATACACACACAGGAACATACACATATAATCAGACACACACATATATACACATATACAGTCATACATACACACACAGGAACATGCACATAGAATCACACAAACACACATATATACACATATACAATCATACATACACACACAGGAACATACACATATAATCACACAAACACACATATATACAGACATAAACACACAAGAACATGCACATAGAATCACACAAACGCACATATATACACATATACAGTCATACATACACACACAGGAACATACACATATAATCACACAAACACACATATATACACATATACAGTCATACATACACACACAGGAACATACACATATAATCACACACACACACATATATACAGACATAAACACACACAGGAACATGCACATAGAATCACACAAACACACATATATACACATATACAGTCATACATACACACACAGGAACATACACATATAATCAGACACACATATATACACATATACAGTCATACATACACACACAGGAACATACACAGTCCAGCAATATTACACACAGCTTCACAATGAGCTGCAATCCTTACAGTGCAACCACCTCAGGGTTAGAAACAGTCGCAGCACATGTCCCATCTCCTTGCTATGAGAACTGTAAGACAGGGGCACACAGATGTGCAGCCCAAAACAGGAAATGACTTCACAAGGAACAGGCGTCAATGGGCACTAATACAGGTTTAACCCCTTGTCTGCCAAAGAAAACACAGCATCCTCTTTTTAAAAATTCCTTGTTAAACTTATAATATGCAACACCAGAACACAAATATTATTAAAAAAAGAGAAAAAAGAGATAAACACAGTGTAATTCACACAGGGCTAGATTACGAGTGGCGCATTTATGCACAAGCAATATCAGGTTTATCACAGCTGTTTGTGTGCATCAGATGTAGCGCTCATATTACAAAACGTGATCACTTGAGCTCAATTTAATTTAACATGCGTTGTCATGATGCTCACAAGTCACAGAAATGCTCCGTGTCATAAAACACATCAAAAATACATTGAAAAGTACAGTTACTCTAATATTAACACAATGTAATAAAATTATTTTAAAACATTATTGCAGAAAAAAAGTTATAAGGGCTCAATTAAAGATATGAGGTTTGAGGTGTTAGAAAAAAGGCAGGCAAATGACTTTAACATAGAGATACATACAGGGGTCAAGTCCTACAAAGAAAGTGTGGGAACTCACCATGACTTCCACTCCCCCACAATTAATATTGTTTTATACACACACACAATTACATACATATACACACACACACTGTATTTATATGTATATAATCTATACACTTTGGTTAATAAAAGCAAATTAAAACCTATGAAGGGTTGAATGGTTGCCTTTGGGCCTGAGACTCCTTCTCTGTCACAGAGTCTCACCCACTTAAGGTGCCATTGTCCTATTTCTGCTGAGGGGGGCTAAATAACCCCAGAACAAGCCACAATGAAACATAAGCACCATGTGTTCCACGCAGTGTGGGGTGATCACACAGCAAGACCGCTGACAGGCTTGCATTTATGGTGTTGTAGGAAGTGTTACTGCCCATTACTAGAAGATTTCACTATCCCTTTAACGAGACTGTGCTCCAGCTCCTCCCACCAGCAGCAGCAGTGTTTACTGAAGTGTTTATGTTCTCTGTCCAGGGGGAACTTATTTTCTCCTGCAAAAATAGTGCAGGAACTCCATTCCCATGCGTTCCCGTTGGACTTGACCCCTGGATTCATACATATACATGTATGAATCCAGGGGTATCTGTTCCCCCTAAAATGTTCAGGGATGGGTCCCCAGGTGGTAGTAGGGCTCCTGCAAAGGAGAAAAGAGTGGTTAGTGGGGAGAGGCCCCTTCCTACGCAGGAGGGCATGATTCCATGTGGTCAGGGTTCTAGGGCCCCCTCTCCTGTCCCCCCAGGCTCTCCCTCATTATATGAGGTTGCAGAGTCGAGCGTGGGAGATACTGAGGTGGGGGATGTAGTAGATAGGCAGGAGGATGGAGAGTTTGAGGAGGCCTCAGGCCCTGGGCCTAGTGGCTCAGGGCCTGAGGCCTATCCGGTGGTAGTAACACCCATGCCGAGCAGTGCCTCGGTACAGAGTGTACAGGCCTTTCCGGCTGAGGCAGCTGCAGGAGTGATGTCCCTCCTGCAGGCCTTGGTGGCGGCAGTTATGCCCGGGGGTCCGGCAGGCCTTGGGCCTGTTTCTGGGCCTAGTATTGGAGCATGCCTCGGGCCTGGTTTTGGGCCTATCGGGCCTGGGATTGGGCCCTCTCTTGGCTCAAAAAGCGGCCGAGAGTATGGGGGACGCAGTCCTCAGCCCGGGCTTGGTTCCAGGCCCCTGTGGCCTAGTTCCGTGCCTGAGGCAGTTTCAGGATGGCAGGCGGTGGCTAGCGGGGGATCCAGTGCAGGGCAGGGTCGGCCTAGTGCCGGTTCTTACCTGGCCCCATCGTGGGAGCGTTGTGGCGGTGCGGTTGGGCCTTTGGGCCTTGCTGCACAGCCTGATCCGGAAAGGCCTGTAGCCAGCAGCAGCCCATACGAGGTGGCCCCGGGTGCAGGCCTTCCGGTGACGTCGTGTGCAAGTGGCGTGTGTCGTGGCCCTGCCCCTTCCGGTGACGCACTTCTGGTGCGGCGTCTGTAACCGGAAACACCCCTGAGAGGCCACGGCAGTGAGCGCGGTCGCAGGGGGAAGCACCAAGGAGCTGGCAGGAGCGGGTCCTCGCGTGGTACCCGAACAGGTAAGTCGGGAGTACCAGGGCCAAGGGCCTGTCCTGCTGGAGGTGCTGGGGGCAGTGAGTTTGTCCCAGTGAGTGGCAGTGGTGCTAGGCCGGTGATGCAGCAGCAGAGGTAGTTGGAGTATGGTGGCAATGTTGTTATGGCAGCGTCTGGGGTAGCATGCATGAGGTGGCTTTCCTGGATAGGAGAGGACAGGGTGTACAGGGCCCTAGGGTGGATCAGCAGGTGGCAGATGGGTCCAGTGGGAGCATGAATGAGTGGCGCCTTGGGAAGCCAAGGGGTCAGCAAGGGCATGCAATGCAACCAGCAGGGCAGCAAGTTATCCCACCTGCTTTGATGCAGCTACTGCAGCCTCTATTGAACAATTGGGGCACGTTTGGGGGGCAGACGACAGGAGGGGGTACGCATGTGGCTGGGGGTGGGAGTGCAGGTGGGGCAATGCTCCGAGGCCCTGGTACTCACGATGTTTCTGCTGTTTTACAGGTTCCAGTTGCAGCAGGTTGCCGTGTGGAAGATTCCAGGACAGCCAGGTCCCTCTCGCTGGCCCACGCAAATAAAGAAGCAGCCGGGATGTCTGAGGCAGTACCCTCTATGTCGACTGGTGGATCGGCCCCGTCAGGCGGAGCAGCTGGGGAGGTGGTTCAGATTCATCGTCAGACTCAGGGTCAGATAGGGATCAGTCTTTGGAACTTGAGGGCAAGCGCAGGATGTTCAGGCTGTTGAAAAAGTTAGTGTCCAATCAGGGGGTGCAGGCGGTAAGGCAGATGAGGGTGGCTAGGCAGGCGGAGCAGGCAGAACCCCTTAGTCATTTAGTGGAGCAGGCAGGTCCCCCTCAAGGGAGTGTAGGGCACAGGGCGGCATTGCTTGGGGATACTTCCCCGTGTCAGGTGCATTGTCTTTATGGGCACCTGAAATCTAAGATTGTGCAGAGAATACAGGCAGGCAAGTTCGTTAACGTGTTTGAACTGTCGGTTGAGGGAGAGAGGCAGAAAGAGCGGAGTAAAGATGGAACAGGCCCAAAGAAGTTTAAGCGCCCAGATACCTACTTGGAATGGCATCGCTGTTTCAGAGTCCTGGGAGTCCTGAGCGCTTGCTACTTGGAGAAGCACCCTGATCAGATGCAGGCAGTCATCAAATATATGGATACGATTGACTGGATCTGTCAGAGGTACAAAGAGGGGGCGTGGCGCGATTACGATGATGAGTATTGCAGGAGGATGGTAGGGAACCCCCTCTTGAATTTCGGTATGACCGATATGCACCTGTGGGCTAGGCCGGGGGCTGAGTGGTCTATCTCTACCCCAGGCTCACCTGCAGGTGTGCAGAAGCCCTTTGCCAAGGTCCGTCGTAGAGGCTGTGAGTGCTGGACGTTCCAGGACCGGCAGTGTGATAGGGACACAGCGTGCTCCTTTCGTCGGGGGTCACCCGTGCTGCGAGTGTAAAAAGAGGGACCTCGGGGCTGACAGAGGGCAGACTAAGGGAGGAGCTGGGGCTAAGGGCGCCCGTTCTTGAGCTTTGGCTACAGTTATACCCAGACCGTCATGCAACAGGTGTGCTGCTGGCGGGGTTGCGGGAGGGTTTCCAGATCCCCACCACGGGTTACGTGAGGGGGTCGGTGACTCACCGCAATTTGAAGTCGGTTAAGGAGTATCCTGAGGTGGTGTGGGAGAAACTTATGAAAGAGGTGCGTCTCGGTAGAATGTTGGGCCCCTTTGCAGAGTTACCAATAGTAGATTTGGTTGTGTCCCCTTGGGTGTAGTACCCAAGAAAGAGCCAGGCAAGTTTCGGCTGATTCAGCACCTGTCCTAACCGGCGGGTGCGTCGGTCAACGATGCCATTGATCCAGAGTTGGCTTCAGTGCATTACCAGTCCTTTGGCCAGGCACTGGAAGTGGTGTTGGGGGCTGGGAGGGGTGCTGAATTGGCAAAAGTAGACATCGAGTCGGCATTTCGGTTGCTGCCATTGCACCCGGCGTCCTTTAGGTTAATGGGGTGCAAGTTGTAGGGGGAGTATTTTGTGGATAGGTGTTTGCCCATGGGGTGTTCCCTGCCGTGCGCATTATTTGAGATGTTCAGTTCCTTTCTGCACTGGGCGGTGGTCACGGTGTCAGGAAATAATGCTGTGGTGCATTATCTGGACGTTTTCCTCCTGGTGGGCTCACCAGGCGCAGGAAGTTGTGCCAGGCTGATGGGTGCCATGTGTTTCATGATGGCCAAGTTTGGGGTTCTGCTTGTCGAGGATAAGACTCAGGGGCCGTGTACGTGCCTGATGTACCTCGGCATAGAAATTGACACAGAGGCCGCGTTGTGCCGCCTGCCGACCGATAAGGTCCTTAAACTCCTGTAAGCGGTTAGGGTGGCTGCTGCAGGAGAATGGTTGCAGAAGAAAGAGCTGCAGTCATTATTGGGAATGTTGAATTTTGCCTGTAGGGTTATACCCATGGGCAGAGTATTCAACAGACAGATGAAAGGGTGTCTGGGGCCGGCTAGGGCAGGTAGGGTGCGGATCTCCAGTGATATCATGGAGGATCTGCAGGTATGGGATAAGTTTCTGACAGACTTCAATGGGGTCCGGCTGTGGCCTCGGCAGAGGGTCACCAGCCAGGAGTTGCAGCTCTTTACTGACGCTGCTGGGGCATTTGGTTTCGGCATCTTTGACGGAGAGTGGTGCGTGGGGCATTATGAGAAATTTGACCCTGCTCGAGCTATTCCCTATCGTAGTGGCGGTAGAGCTACGGGCCGAATGCTTTGAGGATAGGGTAGTCACGTTTTGGTCCAATAACCTGAGCATGGTGCACGCTGTTAGTGGTAGTGCGGTATCTGCGCTTCGTGGTATTGTGTTGCCTTAACAGAAATATTAATTTCTCGGCACGTCACGTGCCGGGGGTGGATAATGTGGTGGTGGATGCTTTGTCACGTTTCCAGTGGGATCAGTTTAGGAAGTTAGTACCAGAGGCTGCGGCGGTGGGGTTGACTTGTCCTCCTTTTCTCTGGCAGCTGGCGGATCTGGGGGAGCCATTCTGTCGTTAGTGGGCTCAGCTTTAGCTCCGGCGACTTGGGTGGCCTACGTGTCCTACTGGAGAGCTTGGGATGAATTCTGCGGGAACCAGCAGGTTTCTGTATGGATGGGTCTCAGGTTATGTTATTTGAATGGTTATCTGTGCTTAGAAGGCAAGGGATGCGCAAGGGGGCCGTGCAGGCACGTTTAGCAGCCCATACATATTTTTATAAGCTGGCAGGTGGTCCTGACCCGGTGGGGTCATTTCTATTGAGACAGATAGCGCGGGGTTGGGGTCGCACGTAAATCAAGGTACCAGATGTGAGGGAACCTATAACTAGCGAGAGGCTGGAGTAGCTTTTGCTTGGGCTGGAGGGGGTGTGTTCATCCCCCTATGAATGCTCGCTGTTTCGGGCGGATTTTGTGCTGGCATTCGCAGGCACGTTGCGCGTGAGCGAACTGGTAGCACCGGCAGCTAGGATCTCAGGGAAAGGTGTTCTGCTTCAGCACGTCAGAAAGTATGAGTCGGCAGTTCTACTTTATGTCCCCTAGTCTAAGACGGACCAGGAGGGTAAGGGTGCTTGGATGACTTTGGCTGGGAAAAGTGGCGGTGTAGCCTGTCCAGTCCGTGTGTTGTCTGAGTTTTTAAGGGTATGTCCCATGGGAGGGAGTCAATTGTTGGTACATGAGGACGGTTCATCGCTGTCGGTCTATCAGTTCAAGAAGGTATTGAAAGCAGTGGCAGGCAGCGTTGGCATCAATCCAAATAGCATAGGGACGCATTCCTTTAGGATTGGCGCAGCCACATCCGCAGCAGCAGAGGGGCAGTCGGCATCAGGCATTAAGCGGCTAGGCAGGTGGCGCTCAAATAGGTACAGGTTGTACGTTAGGCCATTGCCGCAATAGATGTTAGTATTGGTTGCATTGATGGTTAGCAAGTTTACTGTTGTGTTTCAGGTTCTGCTGCTGCTGTTCAAGTCTGGATTGTGGGGCATTCTTATGTCCACTGGGTGGCCATTTGGGCTGCCGCTTCAGCTGGGGGGCAGCAATTAGGTTTCCCTACGGCCAGGGCATCTGTTAGATGGTTGGGTCGGAGGGGTATGCGCTGGCGCGAGCTCCCGACGTTTCTGCAGGATGCGCATTGACGCTGGGGTAGACCCCAGATAATTGTGCTGCACCTGGGGGGGAATGATGTGGGTGAGACTCCGGTGTTGGATCTCATTAAGATCATTCAGGCAGACATAGCGTGGCTGCGTACTTGGTCCCTGGGGGTCCGTGTAGGGTGGTCCAATATGGTGACCAGGCTGCATTGGAGGCATTTAGGTTCGTTGGGTGCCGGTTACAGGATCAGGAAAAAAATGAATAGAGAAGTGGGGAAGATTGTTTGTGGGTCACAAGGGTTTGTGTTTCGGCACCCTAATGGCCGACCAGAAGGCGTTGTACCGCCCTGATGGTGTGTATCTCTCTGATGTGGGTCTGGACCTATTTTTAGGTAATTTGAGAGAGGCGTTGGACACCCAACTTTAAGTTGTGTGAAGGGTGGTGGCAAGAGTCTCTTGTGGATAGGGTGGTGAGAGGTAGTGGCCTAAATTTGAAGCCTTGGGGTGGAGTGATTGGTCAGGCTGGAGGAAAGGCGACGTCACTAGGTCCAAGCCTAGGGTGCCTTTTCCTCGCAGGTAGGCAGACCGGAAAAAAGTCATCCTAACCCCCTTGACTAACACCTGATGGGGCGGAGTCATCCAGGGGACTCTGTCATATCCCGAATCGAAATTGGGCCGCTACCTCCCAAAGTAGGAGTTATGGATAGGGACTCATGCACGCCGGCATATTTGCATATGCTGTTGGTTACTAAGTAACCTGCTAGTGTGATCATGCACACTAGCCGTTTAAATAAATGGAACCTACGGGTCTTTCTCCCAACTTTGTGTTATGTTTTTTATTTCAGGGATTTAAGAAGGGGAGTAATAAAGTTTTGTTAGGTGTGTGTCACTTTACTGGTATCCTGAAGTAGGCCATTCAGTCCTTATGATAGTGTAGTGACCCCTAGTGGGAATGAAACGTATTAAGGGCTGTGGCCTGGCAAGGATAGGAATGTAAAGGAAAGATGGAGATGCAACAATGTTGCAGCTTAAGGGGAGTGACTCACCGAGGGGTTTAAGAACCGATGTTCTGGAGAGTTCTGCCTCTTTCCTCTGGTTTTCTTCAAGAAGTTGGAGTTGCCCACCCTCCCTTCTCTAAAAGAGACATAAGTGGGGCGGCATGAGTAGCGGCTGTGTTTCGGCTTTAGTCAACACGGCAGGGGTAGGTTTAGTCAAACTAGCCTTTGGTAAGCCCGTGTTTGTAATGTTTGGGCCTCCTCCAGCATCTTATTCGGCTCTTTCGGCTGTCAAGATCTGGGCCCCTTAAGGGCGGGAGTTATAGTTGCTCTAGCGGCGAGAGGTAGTGGCCTAAATTTGAAGCCTTGGGGTGGAGTGATTGGTCAGGCTGGAGGAAAGGCGACGTCACTAGGTCCGAGCCTAGGGTGCCTTTTCCTCGCAGGTAGGCAGACCGGAAAAAAATCATCCTAACCCCCTTGACTAACACCTGATGGGGCGGAGTCATCCAGGGGACTCCGTCATATCCCGAATCGAAATTGGGCCGCTACCTCCCAAAGTAGGAGTTATGGATAGGGACTCATGCACGCCGGCATATTTGCATATGCTGTTGGTTACTAAGTAACCTGCTAGTGTGATCATGCACACTAGCCGTTTAAATAAATGCGACCTACGGGTCTTCCTCCCAACTTTGTGTTATGTTTTTTATTTCAGGGATTTAAGAAGGGGAGTAATAAAGTTTGGTTAGGTGTGTGTCACTTTACTGCTATCCTGAAGTAGGCCATTCAGTCCTTAAGGTTCAGTCAATTCTACAGATAGCAGCATTCAAGTTGTTTGCAGTCAGATTGGACACACTAGCTTATCTGCTTCTGTTCTTTTACTCTTAGGATTGTTAACATTCAGTGTGGGGTACTACAGAGCTTACACATCTCTCTTTTGCTTTATATATATATATATATATATATATATATAACTTCTAGCAGAGTTAGTGTGTGAGCGGGAGTGGTAAACCCCATTGTCTGATTATCCCAATCTAAAATGCACTGTACAAAAAGAGCTGTAAAACCATCTATTACAATCACAAATACTGCAAATTAACACCTAGATTACGAGTTTTTGTCGGTAAGGCTGTGCGGGGCTAACAAGCCTTTTTTTCTTACTGCTTACTTAAGCCAACGCTGGTATTACAAGTTTTCTTCAAGCCGGCGTTAGACTCAGAAAAGTGGGCGTTGAGCAAAATTTAGCTCCACATCTCACTGTAATACCAGCATTGCTTACGGTAGCGGTAAGCTGGCAAAACGTGCTCATGCACGATTTCCCCATAGGAAACAATGGGGCTGAGCTGGCTGAAAAAAAAAGCAAAAAATCAGCGTTCAGCTCCTAACGCAGCCCCATTGTTTCCTATGGGGAAACAAAAGTTATGTCTACACCTAACACCCTAACATGAACCCCGAGTCTAAACACCCCTAATCTTCCACTTATTAACCCCTAATCTGCCGCCCCCGCTATCACTGACACCTACATTATATTATTAACCCCTAATCTGCCGCTCCGGACACCGCCGCCACCTACATTATACTTATGAACCCCTAATCTACTGCCCCCAACATCGCCGACACCTACATTATAGTTATTAACCCCTAATCTGCCCCCCCAACGTCACTGCAAATATATTCAATTTATTAACCCCTATTCTGCCGCCGCCAACGTCGCCGCCACTATAATAAATTTATTAACCCCTAAAGTCTAACCCTAACCCTAACACCCCCCTAACTTAAATATAATTTAAATACATCTAAATAAATTTACTACAATTAAATAAATTATTCCTATTTAAAACTAAATACTTACCTATAAAATAAACCCTAAGCTAGCTACAATATAACTAATAGTTACATTGTAGCTAGTTTAGGATTTATATTTATTTTACAGGCAACCTTGTATTTATTTTAACTAGGTACAATAGTTATTAAATAGTTATTAACTATTTAATAACTTCCTAGTTAAAATAAATACAAATTTACCTGTAAAATAAACCCTAACCTAAGTTACAATTACACCTAACACTACACTATAATTAAACTAATTACCTAAACTACCTACAATTAATTACAATTAAATAAAATAAACTAAATTACGAAAAAAACAAACACTAAATTACAGAAAATAAAAAAAGAATTACAAGCATTTTAAACTAATTACATCTAATCTAATCCCCCTAATATAATAAAAAAGACCCCCAAAATAATAAAATTCCCTACCCTATACTAAATTACAAATAGCCCTTAAAAGGGCCTTTTGCGGGGCATTGCCCCAAAGTAATCAGCTCTTTTAGCTGTAAAAAAAAAAATACAATACCCCCCCAACATTAAACCCACCACCCACACACCCAACCCTACTCTAAAACCCACCCAATCCCCCCTTAAAAAAACCTAACATTACCCCCTTGAAAATCACCCTACCTTGAGACGTCTTCACCCAGCCGGGCACAAGTGGTCCTCCAGAGGGTCCGAAGTCTTCATCCTATCCGGCCAGAAGAGGACATCCAGACCGGCAGAAGGCTTTATCCAGGCGGCATCTTCTATCTTCATCCTTCCGGAGCGGAGCGGGTCCATCTTCAAGACATCCGATGCGGAGCATCCTCTTCATCCGACGGCCGACGACTAAATGACTGGTCCTTTAAGTGACGTCATCCAAGATGGCGTCCCTTGAATTCCGATTGGCTGATAGAATCAGCCAATCAGAATTAAGGTAGGAAAAATCCTATTGGCTGATGCAATCAGCCAATAGGATTGAAGTTAAATCCGATTGGCTGATCCAATCAGCCAATAGGATTGAGCTTGCATTCTATTGGCTGTTCCAATCAGCCAATAGAATGCGAGCTCAATCCTATTGGCTGATTGCTTCAGCCAATAGGATTTTTCCTACCTTAATTCCGATTGGCTGATAGGATTCTATCAGCCAATCGGAATTCAAGAGACGCCATCTTGGATGACGTCACTTAAAGGACCAGTCATTCAGTCGTCGGGCGTCGGATGAAGAGGATGCTCTGCGTCGGATGTCTTGAAGATGGACCTGCTCTGCTCCGGAAGGATGAAGATAGAAGATGCCGCCTGGATGAAGCCTTCTGCCGGTCTAGATGTTCTCTTCTGGCCGGATAGGATGAAGACTTCGGACCCTCTGGAGGACCACTTGTACCCGGCTGGGTGAAGACGTCTCAAGGTAGGGTGATCTTCAAGGGGGTAGTGTTAGGTTTTTTAAAGGGGGGATTGGGTGGGTTTTAGAGTAGGGTTGGGTGTGTGGGTTGGTGGTTTTAATGTTGGGGGGTATTGTATTATTTTTTACAGGTGAAAGAGCTGATTACTTTGGGGTAATGCCCCGCAAAAGGCCCTTTTAAGGGCTATTTGTAACTTAGTATAGGGTAGGGAATGTTATTATTTTGGGGGGCTTTTATTTTATTAGGCGGATTAGATTAGGTGTAATTAGTTTAAAATTCTTGTAATTCTTTTTTTATTTTCTGTAATTTAGTGTTTTTTTTTCTTCGTAATTTAGTTTATTTAATTTAATTGTAATTAATTGTAGGTAGTTTTGGTAATTAGTTTAATTATAGTGTAGTGTTAGGTGTAATTGTAACTTAGGTTAGGGTTTATTTTACAGGTTTTTTTGTACTTATTATAGCTAGGTAGTTATTAAATAGTTAATAACTATTTAATAACTATTGTACCTAGTTAAAATAAATACAAAGTTGCCTGTAAAATAAAAATAAACCCTAAGATGGCTACAATGTAATTATTAATTATATTGTAGCTATCTAAGGGTTTATTTTATAAGTAAGTATTTAGTTTAAATAGGAATAATTTATTTAATTGTAGTAAATTTATTTAGATGTAGGGTTTATTTTATAGGTAAGTATTTAGTTTAATTTAATTGTAGTAATTTAATTTTGTTTTATTTAAATTATATTTAAGTTAGGGGGCGTTAGGGTTAGGGTTAGATTTAGATTTAGGGGTTAATAAATTTAATATAGTAGCGACGTTGGGGCGACGTTGGGATTGGCAGATTAGGGGTTAATAAATGTAGGTAGGTGTCGGCGATGTTAGGGATGGCAGATTAGGGGTTAATAAAATGCAACTAGTGTTTGCGAGGCGGGAGTGCGGCAGTTTAGGGGTTAATATATTTATTAAAGTGGCGGCGATGTCCGGTCGGCAAATTAGGGGTTAAACATTTTAGTTAAGTGTTTCCGATATGGGGGGGGGGCTCGGTTTAGGGTTTAATAGGTAGTTTATGGGTGTTAGTGTACTTTTTAGCACTTTAGTTAAGAGTTTTATGTTCCGGCGTTAGCCCATAAAACTATTGACTTTTATATGCGTTAGAAGTCTTGACAGGAGAGGGTCTACCGCTCACTTTTTCAGGCGATCGTAATACTGGCGTTAGGCAAATCCCATTAAAAAGATAGGATACGCAATTTACGTAAGGGGATTTGCGGTAAGCTAAAATTGTGGAAAAAAAGTGAGCGGTAGACCCTCTCCTGCCTGACTTGTAATACCAGCGGGCGTTAAAAACGCTGCTTTTTAAGGCTAACGCAAGACTCGTAATCTCGCCGTAAGAGACTAAGGGCAAGATTACATATGCGGTGTTGCCCGCAAAAGCCGGCAACGCAGTTGTTTACGCGGTTTTGGTGTCACATATATATGGCGCATATAAGCGGCGCATATGTTTCACCCGTCGCCCGCAATTTTTATTCCCATAAACTAACATAGAACCGCATCGCAAATCGGTATCACATATTCAGCGCAAGGACTTACGCGGCGAAAATTGAGAAATTTTACTTCATTTTCACCTTGCCACACATAGGCAGGCGCAGCAAGCCTTGTGCTGAAAATGTGAGCACCGTAACTATCGTAATTGCCTGAAAATATTAACTAACACCTAACGCATGTGTAATATCTATCTACCTGTCAACCGCAATCCCCCACCTCAATAACTAATAAACTATATTTACCCCTAATCTGCCATTAACCCACATCGCAATAAACCTAATAAATGTATTAACCCCTAATCCGCAATAAACCTAATAAACGTATTAATCCCTAATCTGCCATTAACCCACATTGCAATATACCTAATAAAACTATTAACTCCTAATTCTGCAAACCCCCACAACACAATAATCCTAATAAATCTATTAACCCCTAATCCACCAAACCCCCACAAAGCAAGTACCCTAATTAACCTATTAACCCCTAATCTGCCAAACCCCCACATAACTAAATAACTAAGCCCCCTAACCTAACACCCCCTAAATTAAAGCCAATTACCTAAATTAAAAATACTAAATTACAACTTAAAAAAAATAATAATCTAAGATTACAAAATATAAAAAAGTTGAACATTACATTAAATAATAAACCAAATTATCAAAAATAAAAAAATTAAACCTAATTCCTATGAAAATAAAAAAGCCCCCCAGGGGTGTATTATGGTCTAGGCCAACAAGGCCAGTGCCTAGGGCATCAGATTTGGGAGGGGCAGCACATTTGCCCTATCCTCTCTCTAAAAGCCAGCACACAGTACAGTGAGCGATAAAGTGCAGGCTACAGAGAAGACAAGGCACGTGCGCTGATTAAGGTCACTCTTCACAGTCAGTGCTCTTTTAAACCGTTGCTTTATTTAGAGCCGCTGGCATTTTTGCAGTGGAAGCGTTCTTGGTGAGAAACTTGCCTGGGGATATGCTTACAAGGTGAGGCCGGAGGAGAAGACCTTGTGCCGATATGCTGCCTCCCCTTGTCAGCTGTGGTGGGTCTGCGAACGCAGTACTTATTGCAGGTCTTAGTAACTAACAGACAGGATGTATATGTACACTGCTTAGATCAGCTTGTGATGTCTAATCATAAACTCTCAGTGCTAATGTATGTTAGCTACTAATAGCTAGCTTTCTTTGCATTCATGAACTCACAGAGTAAATAGTAAATCAGCCAATAGTAAATCAGCCAATAGGACTTCAGTAGCTCTCATCCTACTGGCTGATATGAATTTGAAGAATCAAATTAGCCAATAGGAATGCAAGGGACGCCATATTTAAACGCGTACCTTGAATTAACTATTCAGTGTACGTCGGCGGTCGTGCGAAGAGGATCCTCCACGCTCCATAGCTCCACGGTTCCCGGTTTTGCTCCACGCTCAACTCTGCTCCGCGCCGACTTGGTCCTGGATGAAGAAGGAAGTGGTTCCCGCTTGGAAGAAGATGTCAGCCGCTTGGAAGAAGACTTTACCGCCTAGAACAGGACTTTCTCTGCTGGCCTTCAAGAATGGTGAGTACCTATTTGGGGGTTAGACTTAGGCTTTTTTGCTTTTTTTTTTTTTTTTTTTTTTTAGATTACGGATTTATTGGGCACTCTTAAAAGAGCTGAATAACCTTTCAAGGGCAGTAACAGAGCTGAATGCCATTTTAAGGGCAATGCCCATACAAATGTCCCTTTAGGGGCAATGATTAGTTTAGTTTTTTTTAGTGTTAGGTTTATTTATTTTGGGGGTTTTGGTGGGTGGTGGGTTTTACTGTTATGGGGGACTTAGAATTTTTTTTAAATGCAAAAGAGCTGTTTAACTTAGGGCAATGCCCTACAAAAAGCCATTTTAAGGGCTATTGGTAGTTTAGCATTATATAATGGGGGTGTTTTCATTTTGAGGTTTTTTTTTTATTTTCATAGGGATTAGGTTGAATTTTTTTTATTTTGGATAATTTTGTTTATTATTTTCTGTAATGTTAGACTTTTTTATTTTTAGTAATTTTAGATTAATTTATTTTAATTTAATCTTAGGTTTATTTTTCTAAGTACTGTTACAATTTTTTATTTTAATTATAATTTATTATTTTATTATTTTATGTAATTTGGGGTTAATTTAGTGGGTGTTAGGTTAGGGGGCTTATTAATTATCACGGATACCAGGCTGCCAAGGTTAAACTCCCACCCCCTACAACCTAGCCCCCTGCGATTTCTCACTGGATTTGGACTTTTGAGAGCATTCACGATCTCCCAGACACTTGGTTTCACTTGTTTTGTGTACTGTACCTTCTCACTGAAGAGCTGACCCCTGACTGTCCAATCCCTCTCCGGCTGGCCGGGCTCCTGGAACTACTGGCCGGCCGTGCCTCCCTGCATACCCGCGGAAATTTACACCAGGTCGCTCCAGCGGCCCTTCACCCCAGAGCTGTTTTTGTTTGAGAATTGGTACCCCCTAGGGAGGGCAAGAGGTGGGGTAATTGTTGGAAGGTAGCTCCCTTGGGAACTGGGGTTTTCGGACCCCCCTACAACTCCTACTTCCCCTTGGCCTTCCCGGTGTATGCTTGATCACCCGTAGCTCTGTCCCCCAGCCACGGATCACGTCGCTTTTTAGACTGTGGCATCTGGGGGCCGAGGGCTTCCTAACCACACCCTGGAAGTGCCACTGCTCCCGCAGGATCATCCCGGAATAGCCACCTCTGTACCACTGGGACTCTATAAGACAATGGACACTATGGGGGGGCAGTCTGTCTGGAGGGGCGGGAATGGCGGGAGATCTGGGGATCTGATAAGATTCCTTATCAAGATGAGTTGGTGTATAAAAGTAGTGTGTTTCCACAATAAAGTTGTTTTTTGTTTCACCCGAATACTGGTTCTGTCTGGTTATTTGGGTGGAATCCGCTATAATCACTTTGCTCCGCTACATTGCGGAATGTTCCAGGTATAGGAAGGACCCTTCTGGCGGAGCTACCCAGTTGAGGTAGCCGGTGTCCGTCACAGTAATTAAATTAGTTATTTACATTGTGGGGGTTTGGCGGATTAAGGGTTAATAGTTTAATTACGGTATTTACGTTGTGGGGGTTTGGCAGATTAGGGGTTAATAGTTTTATTAGGATTATTGCGTTGTGTGAGTTTGGCGGTTTAGGGGTTAATAGTTTTATTAGAATTATTGTGTTATGTGGGTTTGGCGGATTAGGGGCTAATAGATTTATAAGATTTGTTGTGATGTGGGTTAATGGCAGATTAGAGGTTAATAGTTTTAATAGGGACTTTGAGATGTGGGTGAATGGCGGATACATTTATTAGGTAGTTTGCGATGTTGGGGTTGGCGGATTTAGAGGTTAATACTTTTAATAGTTAGATTGCGATGTGGGTGAATGGCGGATTAGGGGTTAATAGTTTAATTAGACATATTGCGTTGTGGGGGGTTGTTGGTTTAGGGAAATTTGTATTTACGCACATTTCTGGAAATCGCTAGTTTATCCGACTTATGGCACTTTATGAACTGCCGGCGCTGTATATGTGATACCCAGATGTGTGAGGGGAAATTACTGGCGGTGCGGGTTTCAGCAGTTGCGCTGAAGCCTGCGCCGCATATGTCATTTAGCCCTAGGACGTCAATCACACGAAAATATATCTAAGGATTATCAACAGAAGTTATGGGTATTTTTGTAGATAAATTATTTTAAAAATGTTTCTTAAGGATTGTTATTGACAGCTAAATCTGTATGTTTACCAGCAAGCAGCACATGCCCAGCAATTTTCAGATTTAAAAATGATCCATAAATTCATTACAGATTTTGTGAACTCATAAAAATATTATTACAAACACAATTTTACATAGCAAATGCATTTAAAGAGAAAATAAAGTCATAATTAACCTTTTATGATTCAGATACAGCGTGCAATTTTAATCAAATTTCCAATTTATTATTATTAAATAATTTGCTTAGTTCATATCCTTTTTTGAAAAGCAAACCTAGGTAGGCTCAGGAGCAACAATGTCTTAGTGCGAGCTAGCTGCTGATTGGTGGCTGCATATATGCTTCTATGAACCAAGGATAACAATAGAATGAAGCACATTTGATAACAGATATCAATTTAAAGTTGTTTAAAAGTGTAAGCTCTATCTGATTCATGAAGGAAAACGTGTGCGTTTCATGCTTTTTTTTGCTCCGAGATGCATGAGATTTGGTTTTAGAAATGGCCACTAGTTGCTGCTCACTCACAATTTAACTAGGGAGTCCAATTATTTTTTTTAGGAAATTCAAGTCAAAATGACATTTATATGCTTCACATAGAGCAATAAAAAAATCTTCCATTATCAAAATGATACAAATCTTTTATATGCACACTTTCTGAGATACCAGCTTATATGCATTTTGTGATTGGTTGAGCTTAGGTTTTGGAGCTGGGGCAATCACAAACTAGGTCTTGCAATAGTACTGAATTTTTAAATTTAAATTCTAATCATCCAATAGAAAAGGATAATTAGAATTTAAATTTAAAAATGTTCTTGCTATTGGCTGATTAAAATCAGCCAATCGGGATTAAGTGGTACACCTATATATAGGAGTTCCACGCTTCCAGAATTTCAGTGTGTGGCAATAACGAGGGCTTGTGGAAGAGAGATGAAGAAAAGAAGATACCGAGTGGAGGCGGCGGAAGAGGCCACCAAAGTCCGCAAAGATGGGCACCCGGCGCTAGGAGCCGAGAGGAAGAGAGCCCAACGTCGGATGAAGAGTACCCAGATTTTCCAATGGTGAGTACAACTTTTGGGGTTAGCTAGTTTTTTTTTTAAAGAATAGGCTTTTTTATTTTTGGGGTTTTTATTTTGTGGGGTTACTTGTATTGTAGAGGGGGTTTGTAATTGTTTTTTGTGTAAAAGAGCTGAAATCAATGTAGGGCAAGTCCATACAAAAGGACCTTTTAAGGGCTATTGTAATTTACTTTAGTGTTAGGGTTTATGGGGTTTTTTTTGTTTTGGGTGGTTTTATATTTAATGGGGCATGTTGTAGATTAGTGTTAGGTAGGAAATTTTTATTTTGGATACTGTAGTTTATTACTTTATGTGACAGATTTTTTTTATTGTAACAGATTTTTTTTAATATAACTTAGGGACTGGGAGTTTAATTTAGAGGGGGGTTAATTTAGAAAGGATTTAGGTGTTAGTTAGAGTAGGGTTAGATTGTGTTTGGGGTTGTGGCAGCTTAGGTTTAATATTTATTATTTTCAAGTAATAGATTTTTTTTACAAAGTAACTTAGGGGGTTTAGTTTAGAGGGGGTTGGGTGTTAGGTAGAGTAGGTTAGGTTAGTATGCATTTGGGGTATGTGGCAGGTAGGGATTAATAGTTTAGATACTTGCGATGGGTATGTGGTGGAATAGGGGTTAATAGGATAGTAGTTGCAGTGGGTATGTTGCGTTTTAGGGGTTATTAGGATAGATACTTGCGGAAGTTGCGGTGGGCTAGTGGGTGTTCACAGGTTATTAGGATAGATACTTGCGGAAGTTGCGGTGGGCTAGTTGGTGTTTACAGGTTATTAGGATAGATACTTGCGGAAGTTGCGGTGGGCTAGTGGGTGTTCACAGGTTATTAGGATAGATACTTGCGGAAGTTGCGGTGGGCTAGTGGGTGTTTACAGGTTATTAGGATAGATACTTGCGGAAGTTGCGGTGGGCTAGTGGGTGTTTACAGGTTAATAGGATAGATACTTTTGGTGGGCTAGTGGTGGTTTAGGGGTTAATAGGATAGCTATTTGCTGTGGGTATGTGGCGGCATAGGGGTTAATAGGATAATACTTGCAGTGGGTATGTCGCAGTTTAGGGGTTGATAGGATAGATATTTGGGGTGGGCTAGTGATGGTTTAGGGGTTAATAGGATAGATATATGCGTGGGTATGTGGGGGTTTAGATCTTTATTAGTGTAGTTTTAGTTTGTGTTTGCTGGGTACTTAGGTCTAGGGGTATTAGGATTAGTGGTTAGGCACAGCAGTTATATTGCAAAGGATCCTTTTACAATTCATCGCTGGGTGTTATCTATATCCAGCATAGCTGACCAATGGCATGTATAGTAAACGCCAATCGTTGATGTCTGGAGCTTGCAATATTTCGACAGGCTCGCTGGACATAGCGGCAGATCCTTTGGAATATTTTGCCGCCTCATAGCACTTTCGATCATCAGGGCCAGAAAGCGTTGTGGATCTGGGGTTTCTTTTGGGCACAACACATAAAAATGCTTTACAATCCCAATGCTAGTAGTAGGCTGATGCAAGACAAATTTCAGCCACAATTTACAAACATGGGAACACAGGTAACTTGTGTGCTATCCCCACAATGATATAAAAAAGTGTGTTTTAATAACATTTATTGGCCAAACCCTGTAAGGTCACTTGCCAGCATCAAGGCTAAGGGGCCCATTTATCAAGCACCGGATGGAGCTTGAGGGCCAGTGTTTCCGGCAAGCCTGCAGACTCACCAGAAACAGCAGTTATGAAGCAGCGGTCTAAAGACCGCTGCTCCATAACCCTGTCCACCTGCTCTGAGCAGGTGGACAGACATTGCCGCAATTCAACCCGATCGAGTACGATCGGGTTGATTGACACCTCCCTGCTGGCATCTGCAGGGGGCAGCGTTGCACCAGCAGCTCACAAGAGCTGCTGGTGCAATGCTGAATACGGAGAGCGTATTGCTCTCCGCATTCAGCGAGGTCTGGCGGACCTGATCCACTCTGTTGGATCAGGTCCGCCAGACCTTTGATAAATATCCCCCTAACTATGCAGATGACCTGATGCTTATAAAATCTGTAACACTGTGCACAACATCTCTAACAGGGTTAGGCACATGACCCGATTAATAGTGATGTCGCGAATAGTTCCCGGCGAACATAGCATGTTCGCGTTCGCCACGGACGGCGAACATATGCGATGTTCAATCCGCCCCCTATTCCTCATCATTGAGTAAACTTTGACCCTGTACCTCACAGTCAGAAGACACATTACAGCCAATCAGCAGCAGACCCTCCCTCCCAGACCCTCCCACCTCCTGGACAGCATCCATTTTAGATTCATTCGGAAGCTGCATTCTTAGTGAGAGGAGGGACAGTGTAGCTGCTGCTGATTTAATAGGGAAATCGATAGCTAGGCTAGTGTATTCAGTGTCCACTACAGTCCTGAAGGACTCATCTGATCTCTGCTGTAAGGACAGCACCCCAAAAAGCCCTTTTTAGGGCTAGAACATCAGTCTGCTTTTTTTTTTTTTTTTCCTGTGTAATCTAATTGCAGTTGCCTGCCTGCCAGCGTGTGTGTCAGGCTCACAGCGTATACTGTGCCCACTTGCCCAGTGCCACCACTCATATCTGGTGTAACAGTAGTGTACATTTAAAAAAACAAAAAACACTTTTTTGACTGTGAAATAATAGCAGACAGCTGCCAGTAGCCAAGATGGCCGCCAATAAGGCAGATGGGGAGGGTTAGAGAGCTGTTTTGGGGGGGATCAGGGAGGTTGAGGGCTAAGGGGGGATGCTACACCACAGCATATGTAAATATGCTATAAAAAAAAATTACAAAAAAATTAAAAACCTTTTATTTTAGTACTGGCAGACTTTCTGCCAGTACTTAAGATGGCGGGGACAATTGTGGGGTGGGGGAGGGAAGGGAGCTGTTTGGGAGGGATCAGGGGGTCTGATGTGTCAGGTGGGAGACTGATCTCTACACTAAAGCTAAAATTAACCCTGCAAGCTCCCTACAAACTACCTAATTAACCCCTTCACTGCTAGCCATATTACACGTGTGATGCGCAGCAGCATTTAGCGGCCTTCTAATTACCAGAAAGCAACGCCAAAGTCATATATGTCTGCTATTTCTGAACAAAGTGGATCCCAGAGAAGCATTTACAACCATTTGTGCCATAATTGCACAAGCTGTTTGTAAATAATTTCAGTGAGAAACCTAAAATTGCGAAAAAAAAATTTTTTTTTTTAAATTTGATCGCATTTGGCGGTGAAATGGTGGCATTAAATTTACCAAAATGGGCCTAGATCAATACTTTGGGTTGTCTACTACACTACACTTAAGCTAAAATTAACTCTACAAGCTGCCTACATGCTCCCTAATTAACCCCTTCACTGCTGGGCATAAAACACGTGTGGTGCGCAGTGGCATTTAGCAGCCTTCTAATTACCAAAAAGCAACGCCAAAGCCATATAAGTCTGCTATTTCTGAACAAAGGGGATCCCAGAGAAGCATTTACAACCATTTATGCCATAATTGCATAAGTTGTTTGTAAATAATTTCTGTGAGAAACCTAAAGTTTGTGAAAAAGTGAACAATTTATTTTTATTTGATCGCATTTGGCGGTGAAATGGTGGCATGAAATATACCAAAATGGGCCTAGATCAATACTTTGGGTTGTCTACTACACTACACTTAAGCTAAAATTAACTCTACAAGCTGCCTACATGCTCCCTAATTAACCCCTTCACTGCTGGGCATAAAACATGTGTGGTGCGCAGTGACATTTAACAGCCTTCTAATTACCAAAAAGCAACGCCAAAGCCATATAAGTCTGCTATAATGGCATGTCTGGCACACAGTGTTGGGGCAAGGGTCCATCTGACCACTGATACCTGGTCTGCAAAGCATGGTCAGGGCAGGTATATCACCTACACTGCGCACTGTGAAGCGGGTGTAACCCTTACACTACCTGATCGATACAACATCATACCTGATGTTTTAAAGCACGTTATTCCAAACAATTTAGGAATGTTAGGTGATTTATGCCCTTTATGGATTAAAACCAGACTCTGCATCAACTATGTAATTTTCCATGGGAGTTTTGCCATGGATCCCCCTCCGGCATGCCACAGTCCAGGTGTTAGTCCCCTTGAAACAACTTTTCCATCACTATTGTGGCCAGAAAGAGTCCCTGTGGGTTTTAAAATTCGCCTGCCTATTGAAGTCTATGGCGGTTCACCCGGTTCGCCGGTTCGCCAACTTTTGCGGAAGTTCGCGTTCGCCATTCGCGAACCCAAATTTTTAGGTTTGCGACATCACTACCGATTAACCCATTGGACTCATTAGCCTATTACCCATTTCGGGGAAATAGCATGTGCATAAGCATTATCTATCTATCTCTTTTATTTATTTATTTACTTTTGTATTTCTTTTTTGCTTTTTATAGTAAGTATAATTTAGCAGCCAAGCACTTGTGTGTGCTTAAAATCATGAAAAGAGTGAGATTTAAATGAGCCTTGTCCTGTTCTTATGGCCAGATAACAGACAAATGCATAGATAAAATAAATCATTCTGGATGAATAATTTGTCAATATGAAAAAAACTTCTTTCCTTTCATCATTGTTAAGGGGAGGTTGATTGGAATTTGTTTGTTTGCTACAGGGAAAATCTTCAGGGCAGCAAATGAGTAGCTTAAACTTAAATAAAGTTAAAGTAGTAGATAGTGCTACAAGCCAACAGAAGACCAATAAAAATATGTTTTTTTATTTCCCATTAATAGGGTAATGACTGGCTAAAAACAAAAATGAAGTTTACATCATTATTGGCTGACACTAGAATTAATCTTCTGACAAGGACATTGGGGTACATTTATCAAGCACATTTACCATGACCGCTGCTCCATAACTCGTCCACCACCTCTGAGGTGGCGGGCTGCAATCATCCTGATCAGATTCGATTGGGATGATTGACACCCCCTGCTAGAGGCCGATTGGCCGGGATTGTGCAGCGTATGCTGTCAGAATATATCGATGTTGGGCGCACATGATTAGCTACAGCGAATCATGTCCGCCTGACATTTGATAAATCGGCCCCATTGTCATTAAATAGTGTAACTTTAAAATTAGAATAATAGGGGCCGAATTATCAAGCTCCGAATGGAGCTTGATGCCCCTGTTTCCGCGCAAGCCTTCAGGCCTGCCGGAAACAGTAGTTATGAAGCATCGGTCTAAAGACTTGTCCGCTGCCTCTGAGGTTGCGGTCTTCAATCCGCCCGATCCTATTCGATTAGGCTAATTGACACCCCCTGCTAGCGGCCGATTGACAGCGAATCTGCAGTTGGCGGTATTGCACAAGCAGTTCACAAGAACTGCTTGTGCAATGATAAATGCCAGCAGCATATGCTGTTGGCATTTATCGATGTGCGGCGGACATGATATGCTACATCGTATCATGTCTGCTTGCAATTTAATAAATCGGCCCATAGTCTTAACTGCACAAACTTATCAATTACAATTTTTTCTTGGTTAATTTTTTTCCCCCGTTAATGGGACATTCATTTATCGCTTTTGGACGAATGCAATGAATATGGGGAAAAAAATATTTCTTACATTCCCCCGTAAAAAAAAAAGGCGCCTGTCTAGTAGAAAGTACTGAAATATAAGTTTGTTATTGGAGTCACTCAGCATGTGTCTGACTAACCCCTTTAATAAGGTGACAGTAACAACATTAACCACAGATGACAAACAGCCAGTCCAGACAAACTGACTTTTCTGTCTGGGTAAACAAAGACTAGCATTCTATTCTAGTTGTAAATGTTTTTGGAATTTTGAACATATGTCCTGCAGTACCAGAAGTGGCCTAATTTGGTTTGCTTTGCCCCTTCATTTATTGCTTAGGAACCCCTGTTTTGTTATTGAGAGAGACTGCTGCTGAGTATCATGTGCTGTGCACGTGTCACATGACCTCCCAGCTGTCCCGCATTTTGCAGGACATTCTTGACTCTATTAAAGTTCTTGCTACCTGGTAAATGACTTGGTAGAAGTGAAACCAGGAACTATCCAGTCACACCCCCCACACATAATACATTTTTATGTGATACAAAGCATGGGGCTCTCCCATAGCCACTCCCACACCTGCACACACACCCATATTTGACTCAGTGTTAGGGGTACACTGATCTGTCTCCCTCTCTACAGCCAGTCTTCATGTATTCACTAAATGAGTTTCCCCTGTCTCTTCCTGTCCAGATCTCTATACCCTGCCTATCATTTAGCAATTGTTGGCACTCTCGCTACCTATCCAAGCAATCTCTCACAGTGTGCTTTTCCCCTTCGATGTCATCTCAGCACGGTCTGAGCTCGGTAGATTCCCTCCTCTCTCTGGATTTCTTCTGTGCCAAACCTTTAATTAGATGCTTGTTAATTACAGCCCTGTGTGAACCACAGGGAGTCTCTCAGTGGAACATTAACTCCTTAGTGCTAGAGTATTTATAATATTTAAGAGTGCTTTGAATAAATATGGTTCTCTGTCCCCAGACGCTATCATAGGGTATTGTAGTCTAGAATTTAGCAAACTAAGGAGTAACATTCTTATATTATATATATAATTATATTATATAATTATTCTTATATTATATATATAATTATAATTATTATATTTAGTCATTTTTATATGTGCAACTGCAATTAATCACTGCATTTGAAATAAAGATTTAAAAAAAACTTCAACCTGTCATTTTCGGCTAGATTACAAGTTATGGCGTTATGGCTGCTCGCTAATTCCATGTACGTTATTTTCATTGCTCACCTTTCATAGCGCTGCTATTACAGGTTTGAAAAAACCCGGCTTGCGTGGGCGATATGGTGGCGTTGAGCCCAAATACAAGCGCTGCTTTCGCATGCTCGGCATGCTGGCAAAAAAAAAGCATAACACCTGCGATCGTGGAAACAAAAGCTCCGTAACGCAGCCCCATTGATGTCTATATGGAAAGAAAAAGTTACGTTTAAACCTAACACCTTAACATAAAAACCACGTCTAAACATCCCTAATCTGCCACCCCCGACATCGCCGCCACCTACATTACAGTTATTAACCCCTAATCTGCCGCCCCTAACATCGCCGCCACCTACATTACAGTTATTAACCCCTAATCTGCTGCCCCTAACATCGCCACCACCTAAATACACTTATTAACCCTTAATCTGCTGCCCTTAACATCGCCGCAACCTACATTACAGTTATTAACCCATAATCTGCCGCCCCCAATGTCGCCACCACTATATTAAAGTTATGAACCCCTAAACCTCTGGCCTCCAACATCACTAACACTAAATAAATATATTAACCCCTAAACCTAACCTTAACTCTAACGTAACCCTAACCCTAAGCACAACCCTAACACTCCCTAATTTAAATGTAATTAAAATAAATCTAAATAAACCTTACAATTATTACCTTAATAATTCCTATTCAAAACTAAATACAAACTTACCTGTGAAATAAAACCTAATAGTTACATTATCTTAGGTTTTATTTTTATTTCACAGCTAAGTTTGTATTTATTTTAGCTAGGTAGACTAGTTAGTAAATAGTTATAAACTATTTACTAACTACCTAGCTAAAATAAATACAAAGTTACTTGTAAAATAAAACCTAACTTGCCTTACGCTAAAAACTAACATTACAATTAAATAAAATAAATTAAATTAATCAAATACAATTATCTAAATTACAAAAAAAATAAACATTAAATTGCACAAAATAAAAAACAAAATAATCAAAAATAAAAAACGATTTACTCCTAATCTAATAGCTCTATCAAAATAAAAAAGCCCCCCCCCAAAATAAAAAAAACATAGCCTACACTAAACTGCCAATGGCCCTTAAATGGGCCTTTTGCAGGCATTGCCCCAAAGAAATCAGCTCTTTTACCTGTAAAAAAAAAAAACAACAGTAAAACCCACCACCCACACAACCAAACCCCCCAAATAAAATTATATCTAAATAAACCTAAGCTTACCATTGCCCTGAAAAGGGCATTTGGATGGGCATTGCCCTTAAAAGGGCATTTAGCTCTTTTACATTGCCCATACCCTAAGCTAAAAATAAAACCCACCCAATAAACCCTTAAAAAAACTAACACTAATCCCCGATGATTCACTTACAGTTTTCGAAGACCGGACATCCATCCTCATCCAGGCAGCAGAAGTCCTCATCGAAGCCGGCAGAAGTCTTCATCCAAGCGGGCAGAAGTCTTCATCGAAGCCGGCAAAAGTCTTCATCCAAGCGGGCAGAAGTTTTTATCGAAGCCGGCAGAAGTCTTCATCCAAGCGGGCAGAAGTCTTCATCCAGACATCATCTTCTATATTCATCCATCCGGCGCGGAGCGGGTCCATCTTCAAGATATCTGGCGCGGAGCATCCTCTTCTTCCGATGGTCACTGTAGAATGAAGTTTCCCTTTAAGTGACGTCATCCAAGATGGCGTCCCTTACATTCCGATTGGCTGATAGAATTCTATTAGCCAATAGGAATTAAAGGGGAAAAAATCCTATTGGCTGTTGCAATCAGCCAATAGGATTGAGCTTTCATCCTATTGGCTGATCCAATCAGCCAATAGGATTGAGCTTGCATTCTATTGGATGATTGGAATAGCCAATCCTTACTGCCCAGTTGTACACAGAAATGTTTAAAAATAAAATAGCTTTAACCTAAAGGGATGTCAAAGTCAAAACTAAACTGTAATGGCAAAGATAGAGCATGCAACTAAGATATTTTTCAATGTACTTCTATTATTAAACTTACCTTGTTCTCATGGTATCATTTAATGAAAAGCATTTATATGTAGGCTCATGATCATCAATGCACTAGCTGATTATTGGTGGCTACACAAAATTGCCTTTTGCATTCGTTAACAGGATGTGCTCAGCTACCTCACAATAGTGAATTGCTGCACTGAAGACAACTTTGTAAGAGTCAAATAAAGAGTTATAGGCCAGCTGTATTGCAATAGTAAAATGCTCTAACACACAGGTTTTTTTGGCAGACGGTCTCCCCTCTGATGAAATTTACAAGACAGCACCCACCCAAAATAGATGTTACTTTATTTTGTCTCTTTAAAGAAATTTATGATATTTATTTTTGTTTCAATTTGCGGAATTTACTTCAGATCCAGGGTTCACTCACAGATCCTAAGAGCTGATTCTCCTCAGCCAAAAGATTAAATCACATTTCAATTTGCGCTTTGTTGTTCCTGTGTTAAATGCAAGGTTCTGTTCAAGACAACAATGTGCCTTTATTCTCCTATATTCCGCCCTTTGCCTAATTTTCACCACAAAATGGCAAATGTCATTATCGTCTCTTAAAACCTGTTCTATGTTTTGCCAAAGTCAGCTGCTGCTTGTGGTTTCCATAGGATACTGCTACTGCGCCTCCCCTTATATGCTCTAGCGCCTCCCCTTATATGCTCTAGCGCCTCCCCTTATATGCTCTAGCGCCTCCCCATATATTATCTAGTGCCTCCCCTTATATTCTCTAGCGCCTTCACTTATATGCTCTAGCGCCTCCCCTTATATGCTCTAGCGCCTTCACTTATATGCTCTAGCGCCTCCCCTTATATGCTCTAGCGCCTCCCCTTATATTCTCTAGCGCCTTCACTTATATGCTCTAGCGCCTCCCCATATATGCTCTAGTGCCTCCCCTTATATGCTCTAGTGCCTCCCCTTATATGCTCTAGTGCCTCCCCTTATATGCTCTAGTGCCTCCCCTTATATGCTCTAGTGCCTCCCACCCTTATATGCTCTAGCGCCTCCCCTTATATGCTCTAGCGCCTCCCCTTATATGCTCTTGTCCCCTAATAGGGAGGCCTCACACTTTGAAAACCACTGCTCCAACACAATGTTTCTCAACCGCAGTAGTCAAAAAGCCCTAACAAGGCAGGTTTAAAGGATTTCCCTACCTGACACAGGTGAGAGTTATAATGATTGAGCTAATGAACAGTCAGGGGGATACTTAAAAGGACATTAAATGTAAACATGAGAAATGTGCAGTATGTGAGCAATTAACTAATACAATGAGACTCTAACCTTTATAAAAAGGATGTCTCTACTTTCATCTGATTGCACCATTGAGGTAAATGTAGCGCATTCCCACACTGGATAAAGCAGCCAACAGCTTCATCCAGAGCGGAAGGAACATTCACGTCTTGAGCACAATATGCCAGCACTATTTGCAACAATGTAATAAATGTAGTGCTCAAGACACGTGCACAATTCTAAGCCTACCTAGGTATGCTTTCCAACAAATTATATCAAGAGAACTAAGTAAGACCTAGATTTGGAGTTTGGCGGTAGCCGTGAAAACCAGCGTTAGAGGCTCCTAACGCTGGTTTTAGGCTACCGCCGGTATTTAGAGTCACTCAAAATAGGGTCTAACGCTCACTTTTCAGCCGCGACTTTTCCATACCGCAGATCCCCTTACGTCAAATGCGTATCCTATCTTTTCAATGGGATCTTTCTAACTCCGGTATTTAGAGTCGTTTCTGAAGTGAGCGTTAGACATCTAACGACAAAACTCCAGCCGCAGGAAAAAAGTCAGTAGTTAAGAGCTTTCTGGGCTAACGCCGGTTTCTAAAGCTCTTAACTACTGTACTCTAAAGTACACTAACACCCATAAACTACCTATGTACCCCTAAACCGAGGTCCCCCCACATCGCCGACACTCGAATAAATTTTTTTAACCCCTAATCTGCCGACCGCCACCTACGTTATCCTTATGTACCCCTAATCTGCTGCCCCTAACACCGCCGACCCCTATATTATATTTATTAACCCCTAATCTGCCCCCCACAACGTCGCCGCCACCTGCCTACAATAATTAACCCCTAATCTGCCGAGCGGACCGCACCGCTACTATAATAAAGTTATTAACCCCTAATCCGCCTCACTAACCCTATAATAAATAGTATTAACCCCTAATCTGCCCTCCCTAACATCGCCGACACCTAACTTTAATTATTAACCACTAATCTGCCGACCGGAGCTCACCGCTATTCTAATAAATGGATTAACCCCTAAAGCTAAGTCTAACCCTAACACTAACACCCCCCTAACTTAAATATAATTTTATTCTAACGAAATAAATTAACTCTTATTAAATAAATTATTCCTATTTAAAGCTAAATACTTACCTGTAAAATAAATCCTAATATAGCTACAATATAAATTATAATTACATTGTAGCTATTTTAGGATTAATATTTATTTTACAGGCAACTTTGTAATTATTTTAACCAGGTACAATAGCTATTAAATAGTTAAGAACTATTAAATAGTTACCTAGTTAAAATAATTACAAAATTACCTGTAAAATAAATCCTAACCTAAGTTACAATTAAACCTAACACTATACTATCATTAAATTAATTAAATAAAATACCTACAATTACCTACAATTAAACCTAACACTACACTATCAATACATTAATTAAATACAATATGTACAAATAACTACAATGAAATAAACTAACTAAAGTACAAAAAATAAAAAAGAACTAAGTTACAAAAAATAAAAAAATATTTACAAACATAAGAAAAATATTACAACAATTTTAAACTAATTACACCTACTCTAAGCCCCCTAATAAAATAACAAAGCCCCCCAAAATAACAAAATGCCCTACCCTATTCTAAATTACTAAAGTTCAAAGCTCTTTTACCTTACCAGCCCTGAACAGGGCCTTTTGCGGGGCATGCCCCAAAAAGTTCAGCTCTTTTTCCTGTAAAAAAAAACATACAATACCCCCCCCCCCCAACATTACAACCCACCACCCACATACCCCTAATCTAACCCAAACCCCCCTTAAATAAACCTAACACTAAGCCCCTGAAGATCATCCTACCTTGTCTTCACCTCACCAGGTATCACCGATCCGTCCTGGCTCCAAAATCTTCATCCAACCCAAGCGGGGGTTGGCGATCCATCATCCGATGGCTGAAGAGGTCCAGAAGAGGCTCCAAAATCTTCATCCTATCCGGGAAGAAGAGGCGATCCGGACCGGCAACCATCTTGATCCAAGCGGCATCTTCTATCTTCATCCGATGACGACCGGCTCCATCCTGAAGACCTCCACCGCGGACCCATCTTCCTCCGGCGACGTCCAACTGAAGAATGACGGTTCCTTTAAGGGACGTCATCCAAGATGGCGTCCCTCGAATTCCGATTGGCTGATAGGATTCGATCAGCCAATCGGAATTAAGGTAGGAATATTCTGATTGGCTGATGGAATCAGCCAATCAGAATCAAGTTCAATCCGATTGCCTGTTCCAATCAGCCAATCAGATTGAGCTCGCATTCTATTGGCTTAAAGGAACCGTCATTCTTCAGTTGGACGTCGCCGGAGGAAGATGGGTCCGCGGTGGAGGTCTTCAGTATGGAGCCAGTCATCATCGGATGAAGATAGAAGATGCCGCTTGGATCAAGATGGTTGCCGGTCCGGATCGCCTCTTCTTCCCGGATAGGATGAAGACTTTGGAGCCTCTTCTGGACCTCTTCAGCCATCGGATGATGGATCGCCAACCCCCGCTTGGGTTGGATGAAGATTTTGGAGCCAGGACGGATCGGTGATACCTGGTGAGGTGAAGACAAGGTAGGATGATCTTCAGGGGCTTAGTGTTAGGTTTATTTAAGGGGGGTTTGGGTTAGATTAGGGGTATGTGGGTGGTGGGTTGTAATGTTGGGGGGGGGGTATTGTATGGTTTTTTTTTACAGGAAAAAGAGCTGAACTTTTTGGGGCATGCCCCGCAAAGGGCCCTGTTCAGGGCTGGTAAGGTAAAAGAGCTTTTAACTTTAGTAATTTAGAATAGGGTAGGGCATTTTTTATTTTGGGGGGCTTTGTTGTTTTATTAGGGGGCTTAGAGTAGGTGTAATTAGTTTAAAATTGTTGTAATATTTTTCTTATGTTTGTAGATATTTTTTTATTTTTTGTAACTTAGTTCTTTTTTATTTTTTGTACTTTAGTTAGTTTATTTAAATGTATTTTATTGTAGGTATTGTATTTAATTAATGTATTGATAGTGTAGTGTTAGGTTTAATTGTAGGTAATTGTAGGTATTTTATTTAATTAATTTAATGATAGTATAGTGTTAGGTTTAATTGTAACTTAGGTTAGGATTTATTTTACAGGTAATTTTGTTATTATTTTAACTAGGTAACTATTAAATAGTTCTTAACTATTTAATAGCTATTGTACCTGGTTAAAATAATTACAAAGTTGCCTGTAAAATAAATATTAATCCTAAAATAGCTACAATATAATTATAATTTATATTGTAGCTATATTAGGATTTATTTTACAGGTAAGTATTTAGCTTTAAATAGGAATAATTTATTTAATAAGAGTTAATTAATTTCGTTAGATTAAAATTATATTTAACTTAGGGGGGTGTTAGTGTTAGGGTTAGACTTAGCTTTAGGGGTTAATCCATTTATTAGAATAGCGGTGAGCTCCGGTCGGCAGATTAGGGGTTAATAATTGAAGTTAGGTGTCGGCGATGTTAGGGAGGGCAGATTAGGGGTTAATACTATTTATTATAGGGTTAGTGAGGTGGATTAGGGGTTAATAACTTTATTATAGTAGCGCTCAGGTCCGCTCGGCAGATTAGGGGTTAATTATTGTAGGTAGCTGGCTGCGACGTTGTGGGGGGCAGGTTAGGGGTTAATAAATATAATATAGGGGCCGGCGGTGTTAGGGGCAGCAGATTAGGGGTACATAAGGATAATGTAAGTAGCGGCGGTTTACGGAGCGGCAGATTAGGGGTTAAAAATAAAATGCAGGTGTCAGCGATAGCGGGGGCGGCAGAATAGGGGTTAATAAGTGTAAGGTTAGGGGTGTTTAGACTCGGGGTACATGTTAGAGTGTTAAGTGCAGACGTAGGAAGGGTTACCGCATAGCAAACAATGGGGCTGCGTTAGGAGCTGAACGCGGCTTTTTTGCAGGTGTTTGGTTTTTTTTCACCTCAAACAGCTCCATTGTTTCCTATGGGGGAATCGTGCACGAGCACGTTTTTGATGCTGGCCGCTTGCGTAAGCAACTCTGGTATCGAGAGTTGAAGCTGCGTTAAAAATGCTCTACGCTCCTTTTTTGGAGCCTAACGCAGCCATTCTTTGGACTCTCAATACCAGAGTTATTTTTATGGTGCGGCCAGAAAAAAGCCGGCGTTAGTTTTTCGGGTCGTTACCGACAAAACTCCAAATCTAGCCATAAGTTTGATAAAAGAAACGAACAAGTGTCAATTGCAATCTAACCAATGTTTTTCGACTCACAATACCCATTTTTTTACATTGGAATGATCACATTTCCATAATAAAAAAAAACATAGGATCGGATATAGGAAAAGTCACCTTTTTACTTTCAACTTGTACGACACACAAAAACCTTTTTTCTAGCGGAGGTAGCGTCAGAGCGGGAGCGATAAATAGCGCTCCACTCTTAATCTAGCCCAATATAGAGAGTAGGCGACGTTACTTGTGAGCAGTGGCAAACATGAAGAGAAAGCAGACAGTGATCACCGGCAATTATCATTAATTTACAGTGCGGAGAAAAAGAGATTGAGAGGGAATTATCAAGTTCAGCTGGGTTTGAACCTGCGAGACTGTTATCATTTTCATTTAAAAAAATCATTCAATTCCATTTTTTCAATATCGATCAAGAATTTTCAAAAGGTTGAAATCTAACGCGACCATTTAAATGCTTAAAAAAAGATTTATATTATGTGTAGCTTTTACAATTCAATGTTTAAAGGGACAGTCAAGTCAAAATTAAGATAGGGCATGTCATTTTAAACAACTTTCCAATTTACTTTTATCCTCAAATGTGCTTTATTCTCTTGGTATTCTTCGTTGAAAGCTAAACCTAGATGGGCTCATATGCTAATTTTAAAGGGACATTCAAGTCAAAATTAAAGGGATAGTAAACACCAAAAATGTTATTGTTTGAAAAAGATAGATAATCCCTTTATTTACCATTTGCCTGTTTTGCATAACCAACACTGCTATAGAAATATACCTTTTACCTCTGTAATTACCTTGTATCTAAGCTTCTCCAGACTGACTCCTTATCTCAGATCTTTTGACAGACTTGCATTTCAGGCAATAAGTGCTAACTCTTAAATAACTCCACATGCATGAACACAATGTTATCTGTATGAAACACATGAACTAATGTCCTCTAGCTGGGAAAAACTGTCAAATTCATTCAGTTAAGAGGCAAACTTTAAGGGTTTAGAAATTAGCATAAGAGTCTACCTAGGTTTAGATTTCTACTAAGAATAACAAGAGAACAAAGCAAATTTGATGATAAAAGTAAATTAGAAAGTTGTTAAAAATGACATGCCCTATCTGAATCACGACAGTTTAATTTGGACTTTACTATCCCTTTAAACTTGCATGATTCAGATAGAGCACACATTTTAAACAACTTTCCAATTTACTTCCATTAACAAAATGTGCAGTCGTTTTATATTTACAATTTTTAATCCACCAGCTCCCACTGAGCATGTGCAAGAATTCACAGAATATACATAACTTTGAAATGTGTCAGAAACAAATCTATTACTAATTTGAAGTTCAGACTAAGGCCCCTATTTATCAAGGTCTGGCGGACCTGATCCGGACCTCGCTGAATAGAGCTGCTGGTGCAACGCCGCCCCCTGTAGACTCGCAGCCAATTGGCCGCCAGCAGGGGGTGTCAATCAACCCAATTGTACTCGATCGGAGCTTGATAGATAGGCCCCAAAGGGGCCTATTTATTATAGTGGGAGCGGACATGATCCAATATTGCGGATCATGTCCGCTGCACATCGATAAATGCCGACAGCATACGCTTTCGATATTTATCATTGCACCAGCAGTTCTGGTGAACTGCTGGTGCAATGCCGCCCCCTGTAGATTTGTGGACAATCGGCCGCTAGCAGGGGGTGTCAATCAACCCGATCATATTCGATTGGGTTGATTTCTGTCCGCCGCCTCAGAGCAGGCGGACAAGTTATGGAGCGGCGGTCTTTAGACAGCTGCTTCATAACTTCTTTTTCTGGCGAGCCTGAAGGACGGAGCTTGATAAATATGCCCCCATGTGCTATTGCATTGTCTTTTTATCACGCATTTCTTGATTTTGCAAATCTACAGTATTTACTGGTCTTTTAAACACTCGAAGGCTGTCTCGTATCTCAATGCATTTGACAGTTTTTCACAGCTAGACGGCGTTAGTTCATGTGTGTCATATAGATAACATTGTGCTCATGCCTGTGGAGTTACTTATGAGAGGGCACTGATTGTCTAAAATGCAAGTCTTTCAAATAAACTGAAATAATGGGGCAGTCAGCAGAAGCTTAGATACAAGGTAATCACAGAGGTAAAAAGTATATAAATATAACTGAGATAAAGGAGCAGTCTGCAGAGGCTTAGATACAAGGTAATCACAGAGGTAAAAAGTGTATTAATATAACTGAGATAAGGGAGCAGTCTGCAGAAGCTTAGATACAAGGTAATCACAGAGGTAAAAAGTATATTAATATAACTGAGATAAGGGAGCAGTCTGCAGAAGCTTAGATACAAGGTAATCACAGAGGTAAAAAGTATATTAATATAACTGAGATAAGGAGCAGTCTGCAGAGGTTTAGATACAAGGTTATCACAGAGGTAAAAAGTATATTAATATAACTGAGGTAAGGGGCAGTCTGCAGAGGTTTAGATACAAGGTTATCACAGAGGTAAAAAGTATATTAATATAACTGAGATAAGGAGCAGTCTGCAGAGGCTTAGATACAAGGTAATCACAGAGGTAAAAAGTATATAAATATAACTGAGATAAAGGAGCAGTCTGCAGAGGCTTAGATACAAGGTTATCACAGAGGTAAAAAGTGTATTAATATAACTGAGATAAGGGAGCAGTCTGCAGAGGCTTAGATACAAGGTAATGACAGAGGTAAAAAGTATATTAATATAACTGAGATAAGGAGCAGTCTGCAGAGGCTTAGATACAGGGTAATCACAGAGGTAAAAAGTATATTAATATAACTGAAATAAGGAGGCAGTCTGCAGAGGCTTAGATACAAGGTAATCACAGGGGTAAAAAGTATATTAATATAACTGAGATAAGGAGCAGTCTGCAGAGGCGTAGATACAAGGTAATCACAGAGGTAAAAAGTATATTAATATAACTGTGTTGGTTGTGCAGAACTGGGGAATGGGTAATAAAGGGATTATCTATCTTTTTAAAAAAATAACAATTCTGGAGCAGACTGTCCCTTTAATTGCTGACTTGTGGGATTAGGTTTGAGGAATCCTTGGAAAAATTCAGGACACATGAATCAATTTCATTGCATCATCAGCTTTGTGCCTCAGTTCTCCTCCCGTTAGCTGGCTTGGGACATTCCACCTTAAATAATAACTGAGAGCTGCTAATCATTAGCGGAGAGGACTCTGCAGGTTGCTGACCTTAGTGACTCATACAGAGTTGTGCAATTTATTTCTCTGCATGCTGTGACTGTGAGACACTATCAGGTCTGTTCTCCAGATCACACTATAATCAGTAATATATAAGTTTTAGATGCGTGCAATGTTTGTTGGTTGTGCTATTTGCTATTTGTTTTGTTTCAAACTAAACAAATACTGAATATTCATAGCACATTTATATTTGTTTTCATTAAATGAATGTCAATATTCCTAAGCTACAGCTGAAAAAGTTCACTTGTGGCTTATACTTATCTTTAGCACGCCGGAGACCATGTTAATCTGCTCCTCTTCTTCACAGAGCCACAGTGCGCGGCTGTTCTAATAGGGGGCTTAGCGTGGCCTTTAGTGCAGGCCCTGGGAGCAGCCGTGCTAAGCCTCCTATTAGCGCGTCTGGGCTCTGTGAAGAAGAGGAACAAGTCAGTGCGGCTCTCCAGCGCGCAAAAGGTAAGTATTTAACCCCTTAAATGTAATTTAAAGAAAACAACAGTTTTAAAATGTTGTTGGTGTATTCATTTGAATATTCGTTTCTTATCCGAAACAAATGTACTTTTCTAACAAGTTTATTTATCAAAGTAAATTATTATTAAAATAGATAACTACATTTAAAAAAAAACTTGCTTTTTGAGACTTCCGGTGGGGGGCGGAGCTAGCTGAGGCACGCTAGCACGATGCTCTGAGGGAAAGAGCCAACTTCCATACATCCCACAGCGCATAGATTCCTTGGCCCTACCGAAACTGGGGTCTGGAATGCCTAGACAGCGCTAGGAAGTTCTTCACAGATGCCGGTTGCCCTGTCGGCTAGGGCACAGCCGAGGCGAATAAAACTTACTGGCACCCCAAGAAGACGCCGAAGAGGCAGACGCGGTAAGCTGCAGGAGGGCAGCACTGGTAACTTCCTTTCTACCGGCCTCAAGGAAAGCCGAGGCGACCTGAGGATCCAGCTGCTCTATTTATAATCAGGTCAAAAGCCAGAGGAAGAATCTGCAGCTACAGCTTGCACAGGAGCACAAAGGCAGTTGCTCACGGAACTCAGCCGGGGAAGCCTGCCACATAGCCTCACGATAACGGAGGCGAAGGAAAGTTGTCACAAGCAGTATATCTGCCGCACGAAAGCTGGGGTGGCTGCTGGAGGCGGTAGATCAAGTGGATACACGACAAACAGAGACAACCTACACAGTCATCAGGCTGGGCCCTCGTTACAATCTTGAAGTATACGCAAGATGCCACTCCAGATATGTGAGTAACTTTATTGATATTGTATTCTGTGCCTATGTGCTATTTTCCGCTGGCTTAAGTGGACTGACAGGCTGCAAGAGACTTTAAAGGAAGAGTGGGTGCTGTGCTAGCAATTTCTCTTAACACGCTGCCTGACTGCATTTAATAAGCTTTGCATGTGGCCCTACTACTAACACAATAATGCTTCAGACTGGTCTATAAGCTAATCCACTAAAGAGACTTCTAACCTGCTTATTGAGGTCCTGAATATAAAGGCAGACCAGGGGCCTGCTGGGCTATAAGTTTTCTTTAATACTGTGTATAAGGAACTCAAGTTCATTCAAAGTGCCACTGTCCATTTTCAAGGCTAATTAGTCCGTGAAGTGCCTCTTAAAAGACTGGCGGAGGTTATACGGCCCCTGGGCTTATTGCAAGTGGCTAATTAGTCTTTTGGGGGCAAGAAGGGCCATTTTCAACCAGGTGGCCCTGTATTGAGTCCTTTACAGCCTGGCTCATTTCTACAGCAGCGCCACTGCACTATATATAAAACTGCTGTAAAGATTAGCCAATTTTTGGAAGTGCCAGAGTGACATTTGGACCTGGAGGCCGACGAGATATAAGAGAATGTGAAAGCCCCTAGTAAGGAACTACTATATATCTCTGGATCCTGCCTGACTTAAACCTATACTAAAAAATTAAGATTCTAATGCACAAAGGAAAATCTATAATAGGCTGGGACAGTTCTTGGTACTAAGGGACATGGGGCGACTTGGCTGATTGTCTAATCTGCGCTCTCTCTTCCTGAAGTAACCCCATTTGCTATCTTCCCTTAATTTGTTGCAGAGACGTTGTAGATACAATCTTTTACTAATGCAATTGCAGTGAAGTTACAATTGTGAATGGTGTCTCTTAACTGTAATGGTTTCTTGTGCTTTTACTTCTTTTTGCTTTTTCTTGTTGTTTGCTTGCTCTTCTTTTTTCTTTAGCTCTTCTTAAGAACGTAAAAATATTTTGTGTACTTGCAACTATTACCAAACCAGAAAGTAGCCTTTGTGGGGGTTCTGAACACAATTGGGCAAACAGTAGTGTCAAGAAATTTCTTTTTTTTTTTTTTCTTTTTTTTTCTTGCTTTCTTGAAGCTGATCTGTCTGATTGTTGCTCTAACCCAAGCTTTATAGTGCCTCCAACCTCCTTAATTTGAAATAGGGAGGAAAAGGCACAGGGTTTCCACTGCCGGGGTCCCAAGGTTTCTTTTAGGGGCACCTATATTATAGAAATCTGGAGATTAGATTCCCGGATTTAAAAAGGGGCAAGAGTACTAACTCTCTGAATCTGTGAATTGATCTTGGTAACTGTTTATATCTTAAAGTATTATCTGTTTATGGGTACAATTCTAGGAATAACATATCCCTACACCTCTTAAAATAACCAGCTGTGGAAAGTAATTGTTTGGCGAGCTTATTTAGCCTAGAATATAGTCACAATATCCCTTAGGTGATATCGCGCACAACACTCCCTTTAACTTACACTTATTAGCACTTATAGACCACTGCCCAGTCGGATCATTCCTGACTGGTTTGATTTAATTCCTAGCACTTTTCCCTTTTTTAGTTTTTATTTTTTTCTTTTTTTTCTCTTTTCTTACACCACCACCAACCCCTCATTTTACACACTCACTACCATACACTTGTCTGGCCCACCAGTGCCTATGTGTTTAGCCCCTTTTCCTTCACCTAATCACGTGCACTTCACTATCTGGATAGAGATTTTTCCCCTATCCTCTCATGGACAAATATATGTCACAATCCAAACCCAATTCTCCAGCGACGCCTCCCAAGCAGAAAGATAAAAAGGCTAAATCTACTGATTTGGAGGCCCATAATGACTCCAACTTGAGTAACATTGACACAACAGCACTCCTGCATCAAATATCTTTACTCTTTACACCTCAGTTTGAAGGGCTGAAACAAGAAATAGCAAATTTATCGACAGAGGTTAAACAGATTGCACCTAGACTTCTAGAATTAGAAACCAGAGTTTCAGACGCTGAGGATAAAATACACACGCAAGAACAGACTACCACCGCGCAAGAGAAAATATTGCATACATTGCAGGCAAGATTAGAGGACAGATCACGCCGAAATAACCTAAGAGTTATTGGGCTACCTGAAACTGTAGAATTCTCAGACCTCCTGAAATTTGCTTCCTCTACACTCCCACAATTAGTTGGTAGCTGTATAGAGAATTTGGTAATCCCAGTGGAAAGGGCCCATAGACTAGGACCACCACGCAAACAACTAGATGGGTCCCCAAAACCCAGACCTGTAATCATAAAGTTCTTAAACTTTCAAGACAAGTTCCATTTACTTAGGCTTTATCGCAAAAACAATGGAATTAGGTTAGGCCAAACAAGGCTCCTTTTGTTCCAAGATTTTTCAGTGGAAACACAAGCAAAACGGAAGGTGATGGCACCATACTGCTCCAGACTTATTAAAGCCAATATCAAGGTGAGGCTCCTGTATCCAGCCAAGATTTTGCTGGAGAAGGATGGTGCCACACTCACATTTATCAAACCAGAGGAAATACAAGGTTTCTGCTTAGATAATGGGATCCCATAAAGTTATAAAGGTTTTTGATTTGCTCGGGATCTGCGGTTGGAGGGAAGGCTACTCCACCGCAGTCAGGTTTTACCATTTGGCGTTATTTTTTCTCTTTTTTTTTTTTTTTTTTTTTTCCTCTCTTTTTTCCTTCCTCTCTTTCCTCTCTTCCTCCCCCCATCACTAGCTAATCAATAAAGATGCACAAATTAAAGTTATTATCTTGGAATATTGGGGGGATCTCCTCACCAATCAAACGAAAATTAATGATAAAACACCTTGGGTCCTATAAACCAGATATAGCTTTTATCCAAGTGACCCACCTCCCCCCGGTAGAAGCACTGAAACTTAAAAGCAAATGGGTCGGCGAGGTTTTATACACACCTTATAGCCAAAAGAAAAGAGGTTTGGCCATTTTGCTAAATAAACAGTTAGAGTATCAGGTAGTTTCAGTAGAAAACGACCTAGAAGGAAGATATCAAATTGCTAAAATTCAAATTAACAATAACCCCTATGTGTTTTGCAACTTATACGGCCCCAATAAAACAGAAAGAGGATTCTGGGATTTTTTAAGTAAAAAGCTATATAATTTTATTGGGGAGAATATAATTATTGTTGGTGACTATAATATGACATTTTCACACACTCTAGATAGATTTAATAGTAAATCCACTGACAAAAAGGTGAGGGAAGCAAAGTTACTCGCTAAGTTCTGCCAGAAGCTGTCTCTCAAGGATATTTGGCGAATCCAACACCCAGACCATAGGGAATATACATGCGAATCTAAATCATTTAGATCCTTCTCGAGAATAGACTTCTTCCTAATCTCTAGTCAAATGTTGCGGTCAGATATTAAATCAGATATTAAAGAAATTAAATTATCTGACCATGCAATAATCTCGCTAGAAATTCAGTACAGAGTACCGCTCCGGGCTAGTAATGCGCGCTTGTTTTTTCCCCAATATCTTGCTCATAATATTAAATTCTCTACGTGGCTGCAACGGAGGTGGAAAGAGTTTTTTGATTTTAATAAGAGCTACCTGAGTAAACCTGAAATTCTTTGGGAAACGGCAAAGGCGGTTATGAGAGGCGAAATAAAAGCATACTTGATTAGGGAAAAGGCCAAAAGAAAGCAGCGAGAGGAACAGTTAGTCAACACACTTAGGAATAAATACTCTCAATATATTCAGAATCCCTCTATAGGAAACTGGAATAAATATAAAAACGCTAAATCGGAACGGGACCTTTTCTTTAAACAATTAATGTCAGTAGATGACCTGAAGCAAAAAGCTTTCTTCTCAGGAAGTCAGGGTATATCGGCTAAAACATTAGCCAGAATGGTTAAGGCTAGACAACAAAAAAATTATATCTCAGCTATTAAATACCAAGGTAAAAGATTGATCAAGAGTTCAGAGATAAGAGAAGCTTTCCTAGATTATTTTCAAAAAGTATACTCCTGTACACCAATAGATGTAGCCAATAAAGATCATTTTTGGGAACAGATTAAGTTACCACAGGTTACAACTCAGGATATACAAATACTAAATGAACCTATTACAACTAAAGAGATATCGGATGCAATAATCAATTTAAAAACAGGCAAAGCGCCCGGCCCGGACGATCTCCCGGCTGAATTCTATAAACTCTTACGCGAGCAAATTCTCCCTCTTCTCCAGTCTCTATTTAATGAATACTTTATTAATAATAAAGTACAGTCCTCTCTGTTCTCTGCTTCACATGTAGTTCTGATTTTGAAAAAAGGAAAAGACCCTGAAGCACCAGCATCCTACAGACCTATTTCTCTCCTTAATCAGGATTATAAATTGCTGACAGCTATTATCTCGAACAGACTTAAAAGTTGTTTAGACTATATAATACATCCTGATCAAATGGGGTTTATGATAGGTCGCAACCCTGTCAAAAACATTCGGAAAGCACAATTAGTCTTGGACTTTTTTGCAAATAAAACATCCCAGAAATCGCATGTCAGACCTGACCTAGCAATCTTAACGGTCGATGCCGAAAAGGCATTCGACTCAATCGGATGGGATCACCTCTTCAGGTCATTGGAAGGTTTTGGCCTCTCGGGCTGTTTTCTTCAGTTCATACAGAGGCTCTATAGCAACCCTTCATCAGCAATTATTATCAATGGAGAAACATCGAACAGATTTCCATTAGGGAGAGGGACTCGGCAGGGTTGCCCGCTATCCCCCCTATTATTTAATTTATCCTTAGAGCCCCTGGCAATATATCTGAGACAGGAAGTAAAAGGAATCAGAATAGGTACCCAAAAAATTGTACTCTCGCTTTTTGCAGACGATCTTCTTTTGTTTCTTAGTAATACTGCGCAGGCTATTCCTCAAGTTCTTCAGATATTTAGTTTGTTTGGATCCTTTTCTGGCTATAGGATTAATAATGAAAAATCCGAACTTTTATGGATATATAAACCAAGAAAAGAAGTGTTGCATCCTTTTCAGGAAACTACATGCTTGCGCTACTTAGGCGTGTTTCTAAGTAGTAACCCTAGGTTATGGTATGAAATGAATTTTCTTAAATGCATTACAGACATTCAAGATAAACTACAAAATTGGTCCAATTTATTATTAAGTATTTCTGCAAGAATCATGCTTATTAAAACTATTATGTTTCCTAAGTTATTTTACTTTTTACAGAATTTCCCACTCTTACTATACAATAAAGATATTTCTCGTATCCAGAGGATCTTTAACAATTTTATTTGGCGCGGGAAGAAACCACGTATAGCTTTTTCGACGTTAACTCTTCCTAAAGATCATGGGGGCCTGGCATGTCCGAATATTAGACTCTATAACTATGTAGCGGTGGGTAAGTTTGCGCTTGATTGGATCACCCAAAGAGAACAGGTCACGTGGTACGATTTGGAATCATTCCTAATAGCTCCTTTTGACTTAAAAGCGATACTTCACATTCCAGCGACAAAACTTCCATCTAACATTTTACAATTTTCTATTGTGAAAGATGTCGTGATCGCTTGGCAGAAGATTTGTAAAGCACTACAGAGTAACTTTCGTAAATCACAATTTCTTCCCATAATGGGTAATCACAGTTTTTTACCAGGTCTGAAGCCATCTGTATTCTCAGAATGGGCCTCAAAGGGCCTGAACTCACTCGGTCAATTATGTTTAGACAATAAGCTGGTAATAAGGTCCTTTGAGGAGCTGAAAACTAAATATAATTTAGCAAATTCATCCTTTTTTGCTTACCTACAGATAAATCACTGGATAGGGAATTTGAGACTGGAAACAGGATTAGATTTGGAGGCTGGAGAATTAGGGAGAATAATAAAGGTATATCAGGAAGGGGGTAGCAAAACTACCCATTTATACAAAACCTTGATTATCGCACAAGGGGTTCAACATATTGATAGAATAACAGCGAAATGGAAGAAAGCATTCCCCCGTGTGGAAAGGGAGTGGGTGGCGACTAGTTTGAGGTTAATATCCAAGGCCACATTCTCAGTTAGTTGGCAAGAATCTCATCTTAAGTTGGTAAATATGGCATATTTGTCACCTGCTAGAATATCAAAGTGGACCGGTTCCACAGAGCGAGGTGACTGCCCCAAATGTAGTCAGGCTATGGCAGACTTAATACACTGTGTTTGCAAATGCCCTAAAATAGTGCAATTCTGGAATAAAGTGAATTTTTGGTGTAACAAACTCTTGGATAACCAGATACAGATTACACAAAAGGAGATACTTTTTCTCTTTAATTTTGACTCACCAACAATTAATTATAGATTCCTAAATGCAGCAATATTGATAGCTAGAAATGTAATATTTACTAATTGGAAAAGCAAGGGAAGTTTAAGGTTCTCGGAATTCTTGAATAAAGCACAGTATCAATTAATAATGGAACAATACAATATGAAAGGTCTTAGTATTAAACAACTAAATCGATTTTTTGCCAAATGGAAACCTCTGATTCAGGCGCTTCCCATAAACTCCCAATTACAACTAACAGCCGCGTTTAGGAAATCTGAGTGGTTCAAACAACAGATAGACACAGGAACATTCCCAAGGATTTGGCTATCAGAACCAGCCAATTAGTGAGAGAAGGGAACTACTCTCTTTTAGACGTATCTTTTTTCCCTATCCCCCTCTCCCCCCCTCTCCCCTCCGTTTTTCCTCCTTTTTCCCCCCTTTTTTTTTTTTAAGTTGTTTTTTTTTTTAAGTTGATTTATATGCTGATTCAAGTATGTAACCATTGCCGTGACCCAGAATTATGGGATAGGAATAAGATTTATTTCTTTATGATATTAGAGATTGACGATCATATTATGCTTGCTACCAAAGTCAGTGCTATAGGAGACTGTGATGGATTATGCCAATTATGTTGTAATTAATATTTACTACGGTTGCATTCGATCTAGTTGATACTTGTTAAGTTTAATTTAACACAATGACATGTGTAAAAAGCTAAATTTGGACAGGAGGGAAAAAGAAAGAAAAACCAATACGTGACTTCTTTATGTTAGAAACTCTGTAAAGCTACTATTTGGTCAATAAAAAGTTTAAAAAAAAAAAAAAAAAAACTTGATCTCATAAAACAAAGTATTAAAAATAAGGATCTAAACAAAAAAGATTGTGTCCAACATTTAGCAGTAAAATCTTTTTCTTAAAAATATTGAAAGATTGAATTAAATATCAGCTAGATTACGAGTTGTGCGTTAAGCTGAAAAAGCAGCGTGAACAGGTACTAACGCTGCTTTTTCACTACCGCTGCTATTACGAGTCTTGCAGGTTTAGGGGCACCACACACTTCTTTGGCCTTACCACAAAACGACTTACGTAAACTTCGTAAACCCTTTTTTCTATGGGACTTCCATAGCGCTGGTATTACGAATCTGTCCTGAAAGTGAGCGGTACAGCCTCTACCTCCAAGATTCGTAACGCATTCTAAAGTCAGTAGTTATGAGTTTTACACTACAACACCGTAGCATAAAACTCATAACTTAAGTGCTAAAAAGTACACTAACACCCATAAACTACCTATTAACCCCTAAACCGAGGCCCTCCCGCATCGCAAACACTATAATACATTTTTTAACCCCTAATCTGCCGCTATGGACATCACCGCCACTAGAATAAACATATTAACCCCTAAACCGTCTCACTCCCGCCTCGCAAACACTAGTTAAATATTATTAACCCCTAATCTGCCGCCCCTAACATCGCCGCCACCTACATTATTCTTATTAACCCCTAATCTGCCGCTCCGGACACCTCCGCCACTTATTAACCCCTAATCTGCTGCCCCCAACATTGCCGACATCTACATTATATTTATTAACCCCTAATCTGCCGCCCCCAATGTCGCCGAAACCTACCTACACTTATTAACCCCTAATCTGCCGCCCCCAACGTGACCGCCACTATATTAAATTTATTAATCCCTAAACCTAAGTCTAACCCTAACTCTAACACCCCCTAACTTAAATATAATTTAAATAAATTTAAATAAAATTACTATAATTAACTAAATTATTCCTATTTAAAACTAAATACTTAACTATAAAATAAACCCTAAGCTAGCTACAATATAACTAATAGTTACATTGTAGCTAGCTTAGGTTTTATTTTTATTTTACAGGCAAGTTTGTATTTATTTTTACTAGGTAGAATAGTTATTAAATAGTTATTACCTATTTTATAACTACCTAGCTAAAATAAATACAAATTTACCTGTAAAATAAAACCTAATCTAAGTTACACTAACACCTAACACTACACTACAATTAAATAAATTAACTAAATTATAAACAATTAAATAAATTAAATTAAATTAGCTAAAGTACAAAAAACAAATTACAGAAAATAAAAAACAAATTACAGATCTTTAAACTAATTACACCTAATCTAATAGCCCTATCAAAAAAAAAAAAACATAGCCTAAACTAAACTATCAATAGCCCTTAGAAGGGCCTTTTGCGGGGCATTGCCCCAAAGTAATTAGCTATTTTACCTGTAAAAAAAAATACATACAACCCCCCAACAGTAAAACCCACCACCCACACAACCAACCCCCCCAAATAAAATCCTAACTAAAAAAACCTAAGCTCCCCATTGCCCTGTAAAGGGCATTTGGATGGGCATTGCCCTTAAAAGGGCATTTAGCTCTATTGCAGCCCAAATCCCTAACTTAAGAAATAAACCCACCCAATACACCCTTAAAAAAAACTAACACTAACCCCCTGAAGATCGACTTAAAGTTCTGAAGACCAGACATCCATCCTCAAGGAAGTGGCAGAAGTCTTCATCCAAGCCGGGCCAAGTGGTCCTCCAGACAGGCAGAAGTCTTCATCTAGACGGCATCTTCTATCTTCATCCATCCGATGTGGAGCGGGTCCATCTTTAAGACATCCGACGCGGAGCATCCTCTTCATCTGGAGTCTTCTTACTGAATGATGGTTCCTTTAAATAACGTCATCCAAGATGGCGTCCCTTAGATTCTGATTGGCTGATAGAATTCTATCAGCCAATCGGAATTAAGGTAGAAAAAATCCTATTGGCTGATGCAATTAGCCAATAGGATTGAGCTCACAATCTATTGACTGATTGGCACCGCATAGCTCCTAATGCAAAACTCGTAATCTGGCTGTATGTTTGGAATAATAATCACGTACAAACCTGCATGTGTAATATTGTATATTTATTTTTGTGACATCATCAGATATGTAAATTAAAGGGATACAAAGGTCAAAACTTAAATATGCATGTCTGCATTTCAATTTAAATTATAAGCTATTTTGCAATATACTAATGCTTCTAGTAATAGTTATTGTTTATCAGTGGTATACGCACATATCCTGTGAGGGCCTGTGCACCAGTATTTAGACATCATTCCTGTTTAGAGAGTCAGCAGTAATGTGTATTGCTTCTGTGAGGATGTATATATAAATACATTCATGGCCTATGTACAGAGATGGCAGAAGATCTATTTAGTCCAAGAAAATTGTTTGTGACAAGAGGTCACAATTTAAGGCTGGAGGAATGGGGATTTAAACTCCTGCAATGGAAACATTTTTTTTACTGTAAGAGTAATAACATTGTGGAACTCATTACCTGAGGAGGTAGTGAATGCCAATACCTTAGAAACATTTAAAAATGGTTTGGATACATTTCTGGCTAGAAACAGAATTCAGGGATATGGTTGCTTGTGTTAAATGTGTCACCTTTTAATGGGATTAATTTAAGCTCAACTGGAGCTTTTTTGCAAGTATATTAGATTTGTATAGGTTGAACTCAATGGACTTCTGTGTTTTTTTTTATCTTCATCTACAATGTTACTATGTTACTATGTTACTATGTTACTATGTCATACAAGTTACTGCTGATGTTGTAGTGTTTGAATACTGGTGCACAGGTCCTCACAGGATATTTGTGCATTGCACAGAAAAAAACAGTAATTATTTTTACTAGAAACATTTTTTGCTAATGGAAGTATATTGCAAAAATGCTAATTTTTCAAGTTTAAGTGCCCATTTGCTTTTTGACCTTTCTATGCCTTTAATGCACACTATGAAATTGTTTTCAGAGATAGCAGGTCTGGGTGTGGTATGGTGACAATGACACCCAAATATGTATCACCATTTTGGCACTTTATTCCAGAGTCCTGTGACTGGATTAACATATTTCTTTAGTTAACTGTTTTGTGTCACTGCAAGTAAAAGCAAACTTTATCAATGAGAAATTGATTATTATTATTATCAAGTATTTGTAGAGCACCAACAGATTCTGCAGCGCTATAAACATAGGGAGTATACAAGGTAACAATTATAGGGATCAAATGGGTAGAGTGCCCTGCCAAGAGTTGCACTGTTGTAGTCAGCTCTTATGAAGACGATCTACAAACAGCTGGGCTCATAGGCTTACAAGCTTAGGGGGTTCAAGGGGATAGCAAAGGAGTTAGAAAGGTTAGTGTAGGTTGTATGCATCCCTGAACAGTAGAGTCTTTAGGGAGTGCTTGAAGCTTTCAAAACTAAGGGAGAGTCTTGTGGAGTGAGGCAGGGAGTTCCACAAGATGGGAGCCAGTCTTGAGAAGTCCTGTAAACGGGAATGTGAGGAGGTAACAAGAGAGGAGGAGAGTAGGAGGTAGAGGCAGTGCGAAGGGGGCAGGCGGGAGAGTATCTGGAGACAAGGTCTGAGATATAGAGGGGAGCAGTGCAGTTGAGGGCTTTGTATGTCTACAGTCTGAGGGAGAATTGTGTGCTTAATCCTGGAGGCAAGAGGAAGCCAGTGAAGGGATTGGCAGAGAGTTGCAGCAGATGAAGAGCGACGTGTAAGGAAGATGAGTCTGGGTCATTATGGATTGTAAAGGAGCTAGGCAGCAGCTAGAGAGACCAGAGAGGATGGAGTTTCAGTAGTCGAGGCAGGAAATGATGAGAGAGTGGATTAAAATCAGTTTTTAAAAAAATAATAATAAAAAGCTTTAATAAACATGAAACTATTTTATATAGCAAGAATGAGAAATAGGAACTTAAAGTTCCTTTAGGTAAAATATATATTCTCTTCAATTTATTGTGTTAATTCCTCTCCTCGATCCCCTCACAGGATTTCTGTGCAGCTCGTCAAACACAAATGATTTCATTTGTAATATTTTCCACTTCCTAATACACAAATACTTCCTAATACACATTTTAAGGTCAGACTGATAAGCACAGAATGTATTGCCAGCTTAGATTTATGAGCGAGCGCAATACAAACCAAGTCTACCTCTCTGCACCAGACCTATCTCCTTCCTTGCTAACCCGTGTCACTAACTGTCTCCCTCATATCTCATCTTGGATATCCTCTCACTACCTTAAAGGGCCAATAAACCCAAAATCTTTCTTTCAAGATTCAGATAGAGAATACAAATTTAAAAATCATTACAATTTACTTCTATTATTTATTTTGCTTCATTTTTTAGATATCCTTAGTTGAAGAAAAATCAATGCATATGGGTGAGCCAATCACACAAGGCTTCTATGTGCAGCAACCAATCAGCAGCTACTGAGCATATCTAGATATGCTTTTCAGCAAAGAATATCAAGAGAATAAAACAAATTAGATAATAGAAGTAAATTAGAAAGATGTTTAAAATTGCATTCTCTTTCTAAATCATGAAAGAAAAAAATTGGGTTTCATGTCCCTTTAAGCTAAATCTCTCCAAAACTGAGCTCCCTATTTTCCCCCTTTCCTCCAAAATCTCCACCCCCCATTTCTCTATAACTGTTGACAACTCCATCATTACCCTTACCCCGCATGCCCGATGTCTTAGGGTCACACTTGACTCAGATCTTTCTTTCACTCCTCACATTCAGTCCTTGGCTAAAGCATGCCGCTTCCACCTTAAAAACATATCTAAAATTCCTTACTCAGGACACAACTAAGATTTCCCTGCCTGAATAAAATTACTTTTTCTTTTCATGCTTGTGGTGCAGTCACTAAGTACCAGTTTTCTCATTAGCCAATGAACAATGTGTCTCCAGAGAATATTTGTGATAAAATGATAAGTATGAATTTTGTGTGGGTTTATTTAATAGCTTTAAGCTTTACCAGTTTATGTCTATCATGTTTAACTCCTAAACTGTCATATAAATGATACAAAATGAGTTTAATGTAAATTTAAAGGGATCTGGATGACAAAATAAAGGGTTCAAGATTCAGAAAGACCATACAATTAAAAAAAAAAAAAAATGTTACTGAGTTATGGCTCAGGACTGTGCACGTGCTTTGAGCACTATATGGCTGCAATGTTTTCAACAATATTAACACAAAACTTTGTTTTTTATTTCTTTGTTTTTAATTCTTTTACACTCTTTGTGAATCACAATTTAATTCTCATTTCTATGTTCCAGATACGAGAGACAACTGTAACCCAATGAGAAGCATCACAGAAATCAGAAGGGACATCTCCCACCAGCCATGTGACATCCCTGAGCTTGCAGCATTTAGTGATGTCGCGAACCTTAAAATTTCGGTTCGCGAACGGCGGACTCAAACTTCCACTACTGTTTGCGAACCGGCGAACCGGACGAACCGCTATTGACTTCAATAGGCAGGCGAACTTTAAAACCCACAAAGACTCTTTCTGGCCACAATAGTGATGGAAAAGTTGTTTCAAGGGGACTAACACCTGGACTGTGGCATGCCGGAGGGGGATCCATGGCAAAACTCCCATGGAAAATTACATAGTTGATGCAGAGTCTGGTTTTAACCCATAAAGGGCCTAAATCACCTAACATTCCTAAAAATTTTTTGAATAACGTGCTTTAAAACATCAGGTATGATGTTGTATCGATCAGGTAGTGTAAGGGTTACGCCCGCTTCACAGTGACAGACCAAACTCCCCGTTTAACGCACCGCAAACAACCGCAAACAGTCCATTTGCACAACCACGAGATAGATAGATTTGATAGATAGATACATAGATTACATAGATCAATAGATGCAATATACATTTGATAGATACGAATTACATAGATCAATAGAGGCAATATACATATGATAGATACAAATTACATAGATCAATAGATGCAATATACATTTGATAGATACGAATTACAGAGATCAATAGATGCAATTTATATTTGATAGATACAATTGATAGTTACATAGATTCGATAGATAAATAGACAGATTTGATAGATATATAATTTCCCTGACAGAGTATAACAATAAGATATGCGGTCTGGGACCCGTGGTGTGTTAAGTAGTACTATTCTTAGCAGTTTACTACCTGTTCCTCCCCCTATCGGGGGAGGTCTATATGGCCTGCATTTTTGGAACAGGGAGATGGAAGAAGATGATTGGTCTGTCCTCCTACTTCAAATTTAGCCTAAACACAAGTGGCTGCCTCAAATCAGTCCGGCCACGAGATAGATAGATTTGATAGATAGATATACATAGATTGATAGTTAGATAGAATCGATAGAAGATAAATAGATCGATTTGATAGATATATAATTACCCTGACAAAGTATAACAACAAAACATGTGGTCTGGGACCCATGGTAACTAGGTTGTGTTAAGTAGTACTATTCTTAGCACTTTAATCCCTGTAACTCCCCCTATCGGGGGAGGTCTATATGGCCTGCGTGATTACCCTGACAAAGTATAACAACAAGACATGCGGTCTGGGACCCATGGTAACTAGGTTGTGTTAAGTATTACTGTTCTTAGCAGTTTAATACCTGTTACTCCCCCTATCGGGGGAGGTCTATATGGCCTGCATGATTACCCTGACAAAGTATAACAACAAGCCATGCGGTCTGGGACCCATGGTAACTAGGTTGTGTTAAGTATTACTGTTCTTAGCAGTTTAATACCTGTTACTCCCCCTATCGGGGGAGGTCTATATGGCCTGCATGATTACCCTGACAAAGTATAACAACAAGACATGCGATCTGGGACCCATGGTAACTAGGTTATGTTAAGTATTACTGTTCTTAGCAGTTTAATACCTGTTACTCCCCCTATCAGGGGAGGTCTATATGGCCTGCATGATTACCCTGACAAAATATAACAACAAGTTTTTTTTTTAAAATATTTACACTACTGTTATAACAAATATGATTGGTGGCACTAGTTGGCAAGTGGGCCTGGCAAACACGCTGGGAGGCAGGCAACTGCAATTAGATGACACTAGCTGACTGATGTTTCACAGTCAAAAAAGTTTATATTTTAAATATTTAGACTACTGTTATAACAAATATGATTGGTGGCACTAGTTGGCAAGTGGGCCTGGCACACACGCTGGGAGGCAGGCAACTTCAATTAGATGACACTAGCAGACTGATGATTCACAGTCAAAAAAGTTTTTATTTTAAATATTTAGACTACTGTTATAACAAATATGATTGGTGGCACTAGTTGGCAAGTGGGCCTGGCACACACGCTGACAGGCAGGCAACTTCAATTAGATGACACTAGCAGACTGATGTTTCACAGTCCAATAAGTTTTTTTTTAAAATATTTACACTACTGTTATAACAAATATGATTGGTGGCACTAGTTGGCAAGTGGGCCTGGCACACACGCTGGGAGGCAGGCAACTGCAATTAGATGACACTAGCTGACTGATGATTCACAGTCAAAAAAGTTTTTATTTTAAATATTTACAATACTGTTATAACAAATATGATTGGTGGCACTAGTTGGCAAGTGGGCCTGGCACACACGCTGGCAGGCAGGCAACTTCTATTAGATGAAACTAGCAGACTGATGATTCACAGTCAAAAAAGTTTTTATTTTAAATATTTAGACTACTTTTATAACAAATATGATTGGTGGCACTAGTTGGCAAGTGGGCCTGGCATACACGCTGGCAGGCAGGCAACTTCAATTAGATGACACTAGCAGAACTGATGTTTCACAGTCCAATAAGTTTTTTTTTTAAATACTTACACTACTGTTATAACAAATATGATTGGTGGCACTAGTTGGCAAGTGGGCCTGGCACACACGCTGGCAGGCAGGCAACTTCAATTAGATGACACTAGCAGAACTGATGTTTCACAGTCAAAAAAGTTTTTATTTTAAATATTTAGACTACTGTTATAACAAATATGATTGGTGGCACTAGTTGGCAAGTGGGCCTGGCACACACGCTGGCAGGCAGGCAACTTCAATTAGATGACACTAGCAGGCTGATGTTTCACAGTCCAAAAAGTTTTTTTTTTAAATATTTACAATACTGTTATAACAAATATGATTGGTGGCACTAGTTGGCAAGTGGGCCTGGCACACACGCTGGGAGGCAGGCAACTGCATTTAGATTACACTAGCTGACTGATGTTTCACAGTCAAAAAAGTTTTTTTTTTAAATATTTACAATACTGTTATAACAAATATGATTGGTGGCACTAGTTGGCAAGTGGACCTGGCACACACGCTGGCAGGCAGGCAACTGCAATTCAATTGCACTAGCAGACTGATGATTCACAGTCAAAAAAGTTTTTATTTTAAATATTTAGACTACTGTTATAACAAATATGATTGGTGGCACTAGTTGACAAGTGGGCCTGGCACACACGCTGGCAGGCAGGCAGGCAACTTCAATTAGATGACACTAGCAGGCTGATGTTTCACAGTCCAAAAAGTTTTTTTTTTAAATATTTACAATACTGTTATAACAAATATGATTGGTGGCACTAGTTGGCAAGTGGGCCTGGCACACAAGCTGGGAGGCAGGCAACTGCATTTAGATTACACTAGCTGACTGATGTTTCAGAGTCAAAAAAGTTTTTTTTTTAAATATTTACAATACTGTTATAACAAATATGATTGGTGGCACTAGTTGGCAAGTGGACCTGGCACACACGCTGGCAGGCAGGCAACTGCAATTCAATTGCACTAGCAGACTGATGATTCACAGTCAAAAAAGTTTTTATTTTAAATATTTAGACTACTGTTATAACAAATATGATTGGTGGCACTAGTTGGCAAGTGGGCCTGGCACACACGCTGGCAGGCAGGCAACTTCAATTAGATGACACTAGCAGACTGATGTTTCACAGTCCATAAAGTTTTTTTTTTAATATTTACACTACTGTTATAACAAATATGATTGGTGGCACTAGTTGGCAAGTGGGCCTGGCACACATGCTGGGAGGCAGGCAAATGCAATTAGATTACACTAGCTGACTGATGTTTCACAGTCAAAAAAGTATTTTTTTAAAATATTTACAATACTGTTATAACAAATATGATTGGTTGGCACTAGTTGGCAAGTGGGCCTGGCACACACGCTGGCAGACAGGCAACTGCAATTCAATTGCACTAGCAGACTGATTATTCACTTAAAAAAAAGGTTTTTTTTTAACGATTTACAATACTGTTATAACAAATATGATTGGTGGCACTAGTTGGCAAGTGGGCCTGGCACACACGCTGGCAGGCAGGCAACTGCAATTCAATTGCACTAGCAGACTGATGATTCACAGTCAAAAAAGTTTTTATTTAAAATATTTACACTACTGTTATAACAAATATGATTCATGGCACTAGTTGGAAAGTGGGCCTGGCACACATGCTGGCAGACAGGCAACTGCAATTAAATACCACTAGCAGACTGATGTAAAAGTTTTTTTTTAAAAAAGTTACACTAATGTTACAACAGATAGGAGTGGTGGCACTGAGGATGGAAGTAGGCACAGTATATGCTGGCAGCCTGACACACAGGCTGGCACTAGTAGTGGCAGGCTGGCCTGGCAACTAAAATTAAATAACACTAGAAGACTGATGTAAAAGTTTTTTTAAAAAAAATTTACACTAATGTTACACCAGATATAAGTGGTGGAAAACAGAGCTATTAATCACAGTATATGATGTGGGCCTGACACACAGGCCTGATGGAAAATTAAATTAGATAACACTAGCAAAATGATGTAAAAGTTATTTTTTTTTAAATTTACACTAATGTTAACCAGATATCAGTGGTGGCACAGAAGAATTAATCACAGTATATGATGTGGGCCTGACACACAGGCCTGATAGAAAATGAAATTAGATTACACTAGCAAAATAATGTAATTTTTTTTTTTTTTTTAAATTTACACTAATGTTACACCAGATATCAGTGGTGGCACAGAGCAATTAATCACAGTATATGATGTAGGCCTGACACACAGGCCTGATAGAAAATGAAATTAGATTACACTAGAAAAATGATGTAAAAATTTATTTTGTTTAAATTTACACTAATGTTACACCAGATATCAGTGGTGGCACAGAGCAATTATTCACAGTATATGATGTGGGCCTGACACACAGGCCTGATAGAAAATGAAATTAGATTACACTAGCAAAATAATGTAATTTTTTTTTTTTTAATTACACTAATGTTACACCAGATATCAGTGGTGGCACAGAAGAATTAATCACAGTATATGCTGTGAGCCTCACACACAGGCCTGATGGAAAATTAAATTAGATTACACTAGCAAAATGAGGTAAAAGGTTTTTTTTTAAATTTACACTAATGTTAAGCAGATATCAGTGGTGGCACTAATTACAGTATATGCTGTGAGCCTCACACACAGGCTGACAGCCAGGCAAATGCAAAAAAAAAATTACAAATATTAAAAAAAAAACGACTGAAGTTCTAGCCCTAAAAAGGGCTTTTTGGGGTGCTGTCCTTACAGCAGAGATTAGATGTGCCCTTCAGGACTGTAGTGGACACTAAATACACTAGCCTAGCTATCTATTTCCCTATAAAATCAGCAGCAGCAGCACTAAACCTCCTCTCACTAAGAAAGCAGGATCGTAATGAATCTAAAATGGCTGCTGCCCAGGAGCTGGGAGGGTCTGTGAGGGAGTGTCTGCTGCTGATTGGCTGAACTGTGTCTGCAGACTGTGAGATACAGGGTCAAAGTTTCCTCAATGATGACATCGCATATGTTCGCCCGCCGCGGCGAACGCGAACAAGCTAAGATCGCCGGGAACTGTTCTCTGGCGAACTGTTCGCGACATCACTAGCAGCATTTAGTCCAAATAGGCGGTCACCTAAGGCCTGCTTAAACAGGGGCCTCACAGTGTGTCTCTATCTTCATATGGGAATAATTGGCATGAGCATGGCAATTTAATTAGTAAAAAAAACACTGTTGGCTAGTTGACACAGAATCATAGGAAGTACCTGTGAGATCCTGCCAGTTACTACTGTTTACCCGGGAACTACATGTTCCAAATTCAGTGCTACAAGAGGAGAGGTGTGGCTGAGGGGTTATATTGTGCACCCTCCTCTCCTGCATGTCTAAATGCCACCCCTGTTGTCTCTTTAGTGTCTCCAAACATGAGTACCATCTGGGTCAGTTATGGTGCACTGTGTGAATCAAACACAGCAAGTAGACATGTGCATATGTGATTGAAAGGAAGAGAGTAGAGATTAGTGTGATCAAATAAAGAACCTAAGGATATGAGAATTAGCAACACACTGCTTGAAGAGAAGCAGGGAGCATGGGATAGTCTACATGAGGGAGCATGGGATAGTCTATGTGAGGGACCATGGGATAGTCTATGTGAGGGAGCATGGGATAATCTATGTGAGGGACCATGGGATAGTTTATGTGAGGGAGTATGGGATAGACTATGTGAGGGAGCAGGGGATAGTCTATGTGAGGGACCATGAGATAGTCTATGTGAGGGAGCATGGGATAGTCTATGTGAGGGACCTTAGGATAGTCTATGTGAGGGGGCATGGGATAGTCTATGTGAGGGAGCATGGGATAGTCTATGTGAGGGAGCATGGGACAGTCTATGTGAGGGACCATGGGATACTCTATGGGAGGGACCATGGGATAGTCTATGTGAGGGACCATGGGACAGTTTATGTGAGGGACCATGGTATAGTCTATAGAAAGGGAGCATATGATAGTCTATGTGAGGGAGCATGGGATAGTCTATATGAGGGAGCATGGGATAGTCTATGTGAGGGAGCATGGGATAGTCTATGTGAGGGAGCATGGGATAGTCTATGTGAAGGAGCATGGGACAGTCTATGCGAGGGACTATGGGATAGTCTATGTGAGGGACCATGGGATAATCTATGTGAGGGAGCATGGGATAGTCTATGTGAGGGAGCATGGGATAGTCTTTATGAGGGAGCATGGAATAGTCTGTGTGAGGGAAAATGGGATAGTCTATGTGAGGGAGTATGGGATAGTCTATGTGAGGGACCATGGGATAGTCTGTGAGATAGCATGGGACAGTCTATGTGATGGAGCATGGGATAGTCTATGTGAGGGAGTATTGGATAGTCTATGTGAGGGACCATGGGATAGTCTGTGTGAGGGAGCATGGGTTAGTCTGTGTGAGGGAGCATGGGATAGTCTATGTGAGGGAGCATGGGACGGTCTATGTGAGGGAGCATGGGATAGTTAATGTGAGGGACCATTGGATAGTCTATGTGAGGGAGCATGGGATAGTCTATGTGAGGGACCATGGGATAGTCTATGTGAGGGAGCATGGGATAGTCTATGTGAGGGAGCATTGGACAGTCTATGAGAGGGACCATGGGATATTCTACGTGAGGGACCATGGGACAGTCTATAGAAAGGGAGCATGTGATAGTCTATGTGAGGGACCATGGGATAGTCTATGTGAGAGACCATGGGATAGTCTATGTGAGGGAGCATGGGATAGTCTATGTGAGGGAGCATGGGATAGTCTTTATGAGGGAGCATGGTATAGTCTGTGCAAGGGAGCATGAACTAGTCTGTGTGAGGGACCATGGGATAGTCTATGTGAGGGAGTATGGGAAAGTACAGTGGGGAAAAAAAGTATTTAGTCAGCCACCAATTGTGCAAGTTCTCCCACTTAAGAAGATAAGAGAGGCCTGTAATTTTCATCATAGGTATACCTCAACTATGAGAGACAAAATGTGGAAACAAATCCAGACAATCACATTGTCTGATTTGAAAAGAATTTATTTGCAAATTATGGTGGAAAATAAGTATTTGGTCACCTACAAACAAGCAAGATTTCTGGCTCTCACATACCTGTATCTTCTTCTTTTAGAGGCTCCTCTGTCCTCCACTCATTACCTGTATTAATGGCACCTGTTTGAACTTGTTATCAGTATAAAAGCCACCTGTCCACAACCTCAAACAGTCACACTCCAAACTCCACTATGGTGAAGACCAAAGAGCTGTCGAAGGACACCAGAAACTAAATTGTAGACCTGCACCAGGCTGGGAAGACTGAATCTGCAATAGGCAAGCAGCTTGGTGTGAAGAAATCAACTCTGGGAGCAATAATTAGAAAATGGAAGACATACAAGACTACTGATAATCTCCCTCGATCTGGGGCTCCACGCAAGATCTCACCCCGTGGGGTCAAAATGATCACAAGAACGGTGAGCAAACATCCCAGAACCACACGGGGGGACCTAGTGAATGACCTGCAGAGAGCTGGACCAACGTAACAAAGGCTACCATCAGTAACACACTACGCTGCCAGGGACTCAGATCCTGCAGTGCCAGATGTGTCCCCCTGCTTAAGCCACTACATGTCCGGGCTTGTCTGAAGTATTATAGAGAGCAATTGGATGATCCAGAAGCGGATTGGGAGAATGTCATATGCTCAGATGAAACCAAAGTAGAACTGTTTGGTAGAAACACAACTTCTCCTGTTTGGAGGAGAGAGAACACCATACCTACTGTGAAGCATGGGGGTGGCAACATCATGCTTTGGGGCTTTTTCTCTGCAAAGGGAACAGGACGACTGATCCGTGTACATGAAAGAATGAATGGGGCCATGTATCGTGAGATTTTGAGTGCAAACCTCATTCCATCAGCAAGGGCATTGGAGATGAAATGTGGCTGGGTCTTTCAGCATGACAATGATCCCAAACACACCACCGGGGCAATGAAGGAGTGGCTTCGTAAGAAGCATTTCAAGGTCCTGGAGTGGCCTAGCCAGTCTCCAGCTCTCAACCCCATAGAAAACCTTTGGAGGGAGTTGAAAGTCCGTGTTTCCCAGCGACAGCCCCAAAACATCACTGCACTAGAGGAGATCTGCATGCAGGAATGGGCCAACATACCAGCAACAGTGTGTGACAACCTTGTGAAGACTTACAGAAAACGTTTGACCTCTGTCACTGCCAACAAAGGATATATAACAAAGTATTGAGATGAACTTTTGATATTGACCAAATACTTATTTTCCACCATAATTTGCAAATAAATTCTTTCCAAATCAGACAATGTGATTGTCTGGATTTGTTTCCACATTTTGTCTCTCATAGTTGAGGTATACCTATGATGAAAATTACAGGCCTCTCTCATCTTCTTAAGTGGGAGAACTTGCACAATTGGTGGCTGACTAAATACTTTTTTCCCCCACTGTATATGTGAGGGACCATGGGACAGTCTATGTGACGGAGCATGGGTTAGTCTGTGTGATGGAGCATGGGATAATCTATGTGAGGGCATATGGGATAGTCTATGTGAGGGACCATGGGATAGTCTATATGAGGGAGCATGGGATAGTCTATGTGAGGGAGCATGGGATAGTCTATGTGAGGGAGCATGGGATAGTCTATGTGAAGGAGCATGGGACAGTCTATGAGAGGGACTATGAGATAGTCTATGTGAGGGACCATGGGATAATCTATGTGAGGGAGCATGGGATAGTCTATGTGAGGGAGCATGGGATAGTCTTTATGAGGGAGCATGGAATAGCCTGTGTGAGGGAAAATGGGATAGTCTATGTGAGGGAGTATGGGATAGTCTATGTGAGGGACCATGGGATACTCTGTGTGAGATAGCATGGGACAGTCTATGTGACGGAGCATGGGATAGTCTATGTGAGGGAGTATGGGATAGTCTATGTGATGGACCATGGGATAGTCTGTGTGAGGGAGCATGGGTTAGTCTGTGTGAGGGAGCATGGGATAGTCTATGTGAGGGAGCATGGGACAGTCTATGTGAGGGAGCATGGGATAGTCAATGTGAGGGACCATTGGATAGTCTATGTGAGGGAGCATGGGATAGTCTATGTGAGGGACTATGGGATAGTCTATGTGAGGGAGCATGGGATAGTCTATGTGAGGGAGCATTGGACAGTCTATGTGAGGGACCATGGGATATTCTATGTGAAGGACCATGGGACAGTGTATAGAAAGGGAGCATGTGATAGTCTATGTGAGGGACCATGGGAAAGTCTATGTGACTGAGCATGGGATAGTCAATGTGAGGGAGCATGGGATAGTCTATGTAAGGGAGCATAGGAGAGTCTATGAGAGGGACCATGGGATAATCTATGTGAGAGACATTGGGATAGTCTATATGAGGGAGCATGGGATAGTCTATGTGAGGGAGCATGGGACAGTCTATGAGAGGGACCATGGTATAGTCTATGTGAGAGACCATGGGATAGTCTATGTGAGGGAGCATGGGATAGTCTATGTGAGGGAGCATGGGATAGTCTTTATGAGGGAGCATTTTATAGTCTGTGCGAGGGAGCATGAACTAGTCTGTGTGAGGGACCATGGGATAGTCTATGTGAGGGAGTATGGGAAAGTATATGTGAGGGACCATGGGACAGTCTATGTGATGGAGCATGGGTTAGTCTGTGTGAGGGAGCGTGGGATAGTCTATGTGATGGAGCATGGGATAGTCTATGTGAGGGCGTATTGGATAGTCTATGTGAGGGACCATGGGATAGTCTGTGTGAGGGAGCATGGGTAAGTCTGTGTGAGGGAGCATGGGATAGTGTATGTGAGGGAGCATCGGGTAGTCTGTGTGAGGGAGCATGGGATAGTCTTTGTGAGGGTGCATGGGATAGTCTATGTGAGGGAGCATGGAATAGTTTATGTGAGGGAGTATGGGATAGTCTATGTGACGGAGTATGGGATAGTCTATGTGACGGAGCATGGGATAGTCTATGTGAGGGAGTATGGGATAGTCTATGTGAGGGACCATGGGATAGTCTGTGTGAGGCAGCATGGGTTATTTTGTGTGAGGGAGCATAAGATAGTCTATGTAAGGGAGCATGGGACATTCTATGTGAGGGAGCATGGGATAGTCTATGTGAGGGACCATTGGATAGTCTTTGTGAGGGAGCATGGGATAGTCTATGTGAGGGACCATGGGATAGTCTATGTGAGGGAGCATGGGATAGTCTATGTGAGGGAGCAGGAGCTAGTCTATGTGAGGGAGCATTGGGCAGTCTATGTGAGGAACCATGGGATATTTTATGTGAGGGACCATAGGACAGTCTATGTGAGGGACCATGGGATAGTCTATAAAAAGGGAGCATGTGATAGTCTATGTGAGGGAGCATGGGATAGTCTATATGAGGGAGCATGGGATAGTCTATGTGAGGGACCATGGGATAGTCTATGTGAGGGAGCATGGTATAGTCTATGTGATGGAGCATGGGACAGTCTATGAGAGGGACCATGGGATAGTCTGTGTGAGGGACCATGGGATAGTGTATGTGAGGGAGCATGGGATAGTCTATGTAAGGGACCATGGGACAGTCTATGTGACGGAGCATGGGATAGTCTATGTGAGAGAGTATGGGATAGTCTATGTGAGGGACCATGGGATAGTCTGTGTGAGGGAGAATGGATTAGTCTGTGTGAGGGAGCATGGGATAGTCTATGTGACGGAGCATGGGATAGTCTATGTGAGGGCGTATGGGATAGTCTATATGAGGGACCATGGGATAGTCTGTGTGAGGGAGCATGGGTTAGTCTGTGTGAGGGAGCATGGGATAGTGTATGTGAGGGAGCATGGGATAGTCTGTGTGAGGGAGCATTTGATAGTCTGTGTGAGGGTGCATGGGATAGTCTATGTGAGGGAGCATGGAATAGTCTATGTGATGGAGTATGGGATAGTCTATGTGAGGGAGTATGGGATAATCTATGTGAGGGAGCTTGTGGTAATCTATGTGAGGGACCATGGGATAGTCTATTTGAGGGAGTAAGGGATAGTCTATGTGAGTGAGTATGGGATAGTCTGTGTGAGGGTGCATGGGATAGTCTATGTGAGGGAGCATGGAATAGTCTATGTGAGGGAGTAAGGGATAGTCTATGTGAGTGAGTATGGGATAGTCTATGTGAGGGAGCATGGGGTATTCTTTATGAGGGAGCATAGTATAGTCTGTGTGAGAGAGCATGGGATAATCTGTGTGAGGGACCATGGGCAAGTCTATGTGAGGGAGTATGGGATAGTCTATGTGTTGGAGCATGGGATATTCTTCATGAGGGAGCATAGTAAAGTCTTTGTGAGAGAGCATGGGATAGTCTGTGTGAGGGACCATGGGATAGTCTGTTTGAGGGACCATGGGATAGTCTATGTGAGGGGGCAGGGTATAGTCTATGTGAGGGAGCATGGGATAGTCTATGTGAGGGAGCATTGGATAGTCTATGTGAGGGAGCATGGGATAGTCTGTGTGTGGGACCATGTGATAATCTATGTGAGGGAGCATGGGATAGTCGGTGTGAGGGAGCATGGGATAGTATGTGTGAGGGAGCATGGGATAGTCTATGTGAGGGAGCATGGGACACTCTTTGTGAGGGAGCATTGGATAGTCAATGTGAGGGAGCACGGGACAGTCTATGTGAGGGAGCATGGGATAATCTATGTGAGGGAGCATGGGATAGTCTATGTGAGGGAGCATGGGATAGTCTATGTGAGGGAGCATGGGATAGTTGATTTGAGGGAGCATGGAATAGTCAATGCAAGGGACCATGGGATAGTCTATGTGAGGGAGCATGGGATAGTCTATGTGAGGGAGCATGGGATAATCTGTGAGGGACCATGGGATAGTCTATGTGAGGGAGCATGGGATAGTCTATGTGGGAGAGCATGGGATAGTCTATGTGAGGGAGCATGGGATAGTCTATGTGAGGGAGCATTGGATAGTTTATGTGAGGGAGCATGGGATAGTCTATGTGAGGTTGCATGGGATAGTCTATGTGAGAGAGCATGGGATAGTCTATGTGGGAGAACATAAACAGTCTATGTGAGGGACCATGGAATAGTCTATGTGAGGGAGCATGGGATAGTCTATGTGGGAGAGCATGGGACAGTCTATGTGAGGGAGCATTGGATAGTCAATGTGAGGGAGCACGAGACAGTCTATGTGAGGGAGCATGGGAAAATCTATGTGAGGGAGCATGGGATAGTCTATGTGAGGGAGCATGGGATAGTCGATGTGAGGGAGTATGGGATAATCTATGCGAGGGACCATGGAATAGTCTATGTGAGGGACCATGGGATAGTCTATGTCAGGGAGCATGGTATAGTCTATGTGAGGGAGCATGGTATAGTCTATGTGAGGGAGCATGGGATAGTCTATATGAGGGAGCATGGGATAGTCTACGTGAGGGAGCATGGGATTGTCAATGTGAGGAGCATGGGATAGTCTATGTGAGGGAGCATGGGATAGTCTATGTGAGGGAGCATGGCATAGTCTATATGAGGGAGCATGAGATAGTCTTTATGAGGGAGCATGGGATAGTCTATGTGAGGGAGTATGGGATAGTCTATGTGAGGGAGCATGGGATAGTCTATGTGAGGGAGTATGGGATAGTCTATGTGAGGGACCATGTTATAGTCTGTGTGAGGGAGCATGGGTTAGTCTGTGTGAGGGAGTAAGGGATAGTCTATGTGAGTGAGTATGGGATAGTCTGTGTGAGGGTGCATGGGATAGTCTATGTGAGGGAGCATGGAAAAGTCTATGTGAGGGAGTATGGGATAGTCTATGTGAGGGAGTAAGGGATAGTCTATGTGAGTGAGTATGGGATAGTCTATGTGAGGGAGCATGGGATATTCTTTATGAGGGAGCATAGTATAGTCTGTGTGAGAGAGCATGGGATAGTCTGTGTGAGGGACCATGGGCTAGTCTATGTGAGGGACCATGGGATAGTCTGTGTGAGGGAGCATGGGATAGTCTATGTGAGGGAGTATGGGATAGTCTATGTGTTGGAGCATGGGATATTCTTCATGAGGGAGCATAGTAAAGTCTTTGTGAGAGAGCATGGGATAGTCTGTGTGAGGGACCATGGGATAGTCTGTGTGAGGGACCATGGGATAGTCTATGTGAGGGGGCAGGGTATAGTCTATGTGAGGGAGCATGGGTTAGTCTATGTGAGGGAGCATGGGATAGTCTATGTGAGGGAGCATTGGATAGTCTATGTGAGGGATCATGGGATAGTCTGTGTGTGGGACCATGTGATAATCTATGTGAGGGAGCATGGGATAGTCGGTGTGAGGGAGCATGGGATAGTATGTGTGAGGGAGCATGGGATAGTCTATGTGAGGGAGCATGGGACACTCTATGTGAGGGAGCATTGGATAGTCAATGTGAAGGAGCACGGGATAGTCTATGTGAGGGAGCATGGGATAATCTATGTGAGGGAGCATGGGATAGTCTATGTGAGGGAGCATGGGATAGTCTATGTGAGGGAGCACGGGATAGTTGATGTGAGGGAGCATGGAATAGTCAATGCAAGGGACCATGGCATAGTCTATGTGAGGGAGCATGGGATAGTCTATGTGGGAGAGCATGGACTAGTCTATGTGAGGGAGCATGGGATAGTCTATGTGAGGGAGCATTGGATAGTTTATGTGAGGGAGCATGGGATAGTCTATGTGAGGTTGCATGGGATAGTCTATGTGAGAGAGCATGGGATAGTCTATGTGGGAGAACATAAACAGTCTATGTGAGGGACCATGGAATAGTCTATGTGAGGGAGCATGGGATAGTCTATGTGGGAGAGCATGGGACAGTCTATGTGAGGGAGCATTGGATAGTCAATGTGAGGGAGCACGAGACAGTCTATGTGAGGGAGCATGGGATAATCTATGTGAGGGAGCATGGGATAGTCTATGTGAGGGAGCATGGGATAGTCGATGTGAGGGAGCATGGGATAATCTATGCGAGGGACCATGGAATAGTCTATGTGAGGGACCATGGGATAGTCTATGTGAGGGAGCATGGTATAGTCTATGTGAGGGAGCATGGTATAGTCTATGTGAGGGAGCATGGGATAGTCTATATGAGGGAGCATGGGATAGTCTACGTGAGGGAGCATGGGATTGTCAATGTGAGGAGCATGGGATAGTCTATGTGAGGGAGCATGGGACAGTCTATGAGAGGGACCATGGGATAGTCTATGTGAGGGACCATGGGATAGTCTATGTGAGGGAGCATGGCATAGTCTATGTGAAGGAGCATGGGATAGTCTTTATGAGGGAGCATGGGATAGTCTATGTGAGGGAGTATGGGATAGTCTATGTGAGGGAGCATGGGATAGTCTATGTGAGGGAGTATGGGATAGTCTATGTGAGGGACCATGTTATAGTCTGTGTGAGGGAGCATGGGTTAGTCTGTTTGAGGGAGCATGGGATAGTCTATATGAGGGAGCATGGAACAGTCTATGTGAGGGAGCATGGGATAGTCTATGTGAGAGACCATTGGATAGTCTATGTGAGGGAGCATGAACTAGTCTGTGTGAGGGACCATGGGATAGTCTATATGAGGGAGTATGGGATAGTATATGTGAGGGACCATGGGACAGTCTATGTGATGGAGCATGGTATAGTCTATGTGAGGGAGTATGGGATAGTCTATGTGAGGGACCATGGTATAGTCTGTGTGAAGGAGCATGGGTTAATCTGTGTGAGGGAGCATGGGATAGTCTATGTGATGGAGCATGGGATAGTCTATCTGAGGGCGTATGGGATAGTCTATGTGAGGGACCATGGGATAGTCTGTGTGAGGGAGCACGGGTTGGTCTGTGTGAGGGAGCATGGGATAGAGTATGTGAGGGAGCATGGGATAGTCTGTGTGAGGGAGCATGGGATAGTCTGTGTGAGGGTGCATGGGATAGTCTATGTGAGGGAGCATGGAATAGTCTATGTGAGGGAGTATGGGATAGTCTATGTGAAGGAGTATGGGATAGTCTATGTGACGGAGCATGGGATAGTCTATGTGAGGGAGCATGGGATAGTCTATCTGAGGGAGTATGGGATAGTCTATGTGAGGGACCATGGTATAGTCTGTGTGAGGGAGCATGGGTTAGTCTGTGTGAGGGAGCATGGGATAGTCTATATGAGGGAGCATGGGACAGTCTATGTGAGGGAGCATGGGATAGTCTATGTGAGGGACCATTGGATAGTCTATGTGAGGGAGCATGGGATAGTCTATGTGAGGGAGCATGGGATAGTCTGTGTGTGGGACCATGTGATAATCTATGTGAGGGTGCATGGGATAGTCTATGTGAGGGAGCATGGGATAGTTGATGTGAGGGAGCATGGAATAGTCAATGCAAGGGAGCATGGGATAGTCTATGTGAGGGAGCATGGGATAGTCTATGTGAGGGAGCATGGGATAATCTGTGAGGGACCATGGGATAGTCTATGTGAGGGAGCATGGGATAGTCTATGTGGGAGAGCATGGGATAGTTTATGTGAGGGAGCATGGGATAGTCTATGTGAGGGAGCATTGGATAGTTTATGTGAGGGAGCATGGGATAGTCTATGTGAGGTTGCATGGGATAGTCTATGTGAGAGAGCATGGGATAGTCTATGTGGGAGAACATAAACAGTCTATGTGAGGGACCATGGAATAGTCTATGTGAGGGAGCATGGGATAGTCTATGTGGGAGAGCATGGGACAGTCTATGTGAGGGAGCATTGGATAGTCAATGTGAGGGAGCACGAGACAGTCTATGTGAGGGAGCATGGGGAAATCTATGTGAGGGAGCATGGGATAGTCTATGTGAGGGAGCATGGGATAGTCGATGTGAGGGAGTATGGGATAATCTATGAGAGGGACCATGGAATAGTCTATGTGAGGGACCATGGGATAGTCTATGTGAGGGAGCATGGTATAGTCTATGTGAGGGAGCATGGTATAGTCTATGTGAGGGAGCATGGGATAGTCTATATGAGGGAGCATGGGATAGTCTACGTGAGGGAGCATGGGATTGTCAATGTGAGGAGCATGGGATAGTCTATGTGAGGGAGCATGGGACAGTCTATGAGAGGGACCATGGGACAGTCTATGTGAGGGACTATGGGATAGTCTATGTGAGGGAGCATGGCATAGTCTATGTGAGGGAGCATGAGATAGTCTTTATGAGGGAGCATGGGATAGTCTATGTGACGGAGTATGGGATAGTCTATGTGAGGGAGCATGGGATAGTCTATGTGAGGGAGTATGGGATAGTCTATGTGAGGGACCATGTTATAGTCTGTGTGAGGGAGCATGGGTTAGTCTGTGTGAGGGAGTAAGGGATAGTCTATGTGAGTGAGTATGGGATAGTCTGTGTGAGGGTGCATGGGATAGTCTATGTGAGGGAGCATGGAAAAGTCTATGTGAGGGAGTATGGGATAGTCTATGTGAGGGAGTAAGGGATAGTCTATGTGATTGAGTATGGGATAGTCTATGTGAGGGAGCATGGGATATTCTTTATGAGGGAGCATAGTATAGTCTGTGTGAGAGAGCATGGGATAGTCTGTGTGAGGGACCATGGGCTAGTCTATGTGAGGGACCATGGGATAGTCTGTGTGAGGGAGCATGGGATAGTCTATGTGAGGGAGTATGGGATAGTCTATGTGTTGGAGCATGGGATATTCTTCATGATGGAGCATAGTAAAGTCTTTGTGAGAGAGCATGGGATAGTCTGTGTGAGGGACCATGGGATAGTCTGTGTGAGGGACCATGGGATAGTCTATGTGAGGGGGCAGGGTATAGTCTATGTGAGGGAGCATGGGTTAGTCTATGTGAGGGAGCATGGGATAGTCTATGTGAGGGAGCATTGGATAGTCTATGTGAGGGAGCATGGGATAGTCTGTGTGTGGGACCATGTGATAATCTATGTGAGGGAGCATGGGATAGTCGGTGTGAGGGAGCATGGGATAGTATGTGTGAGGGAGCATGGGATAGTCTATGTGAGGGAGCATGGGACACTCTATGTGAGGGAGCATTGGATAGTCAATGTGAGGGAGCACGGGACAGTCTATGTGAGGGAGCATGGGATAATCTATGTGAGGGAGCATGGGATAGTCTATGTGAGGGAGCATGGGATAGTCTATGTGAGGGAGCACGGGATAGTTGATGTGAGGGAGCATGGAATAGTCAATGCAAGGGACCATGGCATAGTCTATGTGAGGGAGCATGGGATAGTCTATGTGAGGGAGCATGGGATAGTCTATGTGGGAGAGCATGGGATAGTCTATGTGAGGGAGCATGGGATAGTCTATGTGAGGGAGCATTGGATAGTTTATGTGAGGGAGCATGGGATAGTCTATGTGAGGTTGCATGGGATAGTCTATGTGAGAGAGCATGGGATAGTCTATGTGGGAGAACATAAACAGTCTATGTGAGGGACCATGGAATAGTCTATGTGAGGGAGCATGGGATAGTCTATGTGGGAGAGCATGGGACAGTCTATGTGAGGGAGCATTGGATAGTCAATGTGAGGGAGCACGAGACAGTCTATGTGAGGGAGCATGGGATAATCTATGTGAGGGAGCATGGTATAGTCTATGTGAGGGAGCATGGGATAGTCGATGTGAGGGAGCATGGGATAATCTATGCGAGGGACCATGGAATAGTCTATGTGAGGGACCATGGGATAAACTATGTGAGGGAGCATGGTATATTCTATGTGAGGGAGCATGGTATAGTCTATGTGAGGGAGCATGGGATAGTCTATATGAGGGAGCATGGGATAGTCTACGTGAGGGAGCATGGGATTGTCAATGTGAGGAGCATGGGATAGTCTATGTGAGGGAGCATGGGACAGTCTATGAGGGCGACCATGGGATAGTCTATGTGAGGGACCATGGGATAGTCTATGTGAGGGAGCATGGCATAGTCTATGTGAGGGAGCATGGGATAGTCTTTATGAGGGAGCATGGGATAGTCTATGTGAGGGAGTATGGGATAGTCTATGTGAGGAAGCATGGGATAGTCTATGTGAGGGAGTATGGGATAGTCTATGTGAGGGACCATGTTATAGTCTGTGTGAGGGAGCATGGGTTAGTCTGTTTGAGGGAGCATGGGATAGTCTATATGAGGGAGCATGGAACAGTCTATGTGAGGGAGCATGGGATAGTCTATGTGAGGGACCATTGGATAGTCTATATGAGGGAGCATGAACTAGTCTGTGTGAGGGACCATGGGATAGTCTATATGAGGGAGTATGGGATAGTATATGTGAGGGACCATGGGACAGTCTATGTGATGGAGCATGGTATAGTCTATGTGAGGGAGTATGGGATAGTCTATGTGAGGGACCATGGGATAGTCTGTGTGAGGGAGCGTGGGTTAATCTGTGTGAGGGAGCATGGGATAGTCTATGTGATGGAGCATGGGATAGTCTATCTGAGGGGGTATGGGATAGTCTATGTGAGGGACCATGGGATAGTCTGTGTGAGGGAGCATGGGTTGGTCTGTGTGAGGGAGCATGGGATAGCGTATGTGAGGGAGCATGGGATAGTCTGTGTGAGGGAGCATGGGATAGTCTGTGTGAGGGTGCATGGGATAGTCTATGTGAGGGAGCATGGAATAGTCTATGTGAGGGAGTATGGGATAGTCTATGTGAAGGAGTATGGGATAGTCTATGTGACGGAGCATGGGATAGTCTATGTGAGGGAGCATGGGATAGTCTATCTGAGGGAGTATGGGATAGTCTATGTGAGGGACCATGGTATAGTCTGTGTGAGGGAGCATGGGTTAGTCTGTGTGAGGGAGCATGGGATAGTCTATATGAGGGAGCATGGGACAGTCTATGTGAGGGAGCATGGGATAGTCTATGTGAGGGACCATTGGATAGTCTATGTGAGGGAGCATGGGATAGTCTATGTGAGGGAAAATGGGATAGTCTATGTGAGGGAGCATGGGACAGTCTATGTGAGGGAGCATGGGATAGCCTATGTGAGGGAACATGGGATAGTCTATGTGAGGGTGCATGGGATAGTCTATGTGAGGGAGCATGGGATAGTCTATGTGAGGGAGCATGGGATAGTCTATGTGAGGGAGCATGGGATAGTCTATGTGAGGGAGCATGGGATAGTCTATGTGAGGTAGTAATTTATAGTCTATGTGAGGGACCATGGGATAGTCTATGTGAGGGAGCATGGTATAGTCTATGTGAGGGACCATGGGATAGTCTATGTGAGGGAGCATGGGATAATCTATGTGAGGGAGCATGGGATAGTCTATGTGAAGGAGCATGGGACAGTCTATGAGAGGGACCATGGGACAGTCTATGTGAGGGACTATGGGATAGTCTATGTGAGGGAGCATGGCATAGTCTATGTGAGGGAGCATGAGATAGTTTTTATGAGGGAGCATGGGATAGTCTATGTGACGGAGTATGGGATAGTCTATGTGAGGGAGCATGGGATAGTCTATGTGAGGGAGTATGGGATAGTCTATGTGAGGGACCATGTTATAGTCTGTGTGAGGGAGCATGGGTTAGTCTGTGTGAGGGAGTAAGGGATAGTCTATGTGAGTGAGTATGGGATAGTCTGTGTGAGGGTGCATGGGATAGTCTATGTGAGGGAGCATGGAAAAGTCTATGTGAGGGAGTATGGGATAGTCTATGTGAGGGAGTAAGGGATAGTCTATGTGATTGAGTATGGGATAGTCTATGTGAGGGAGCATGGGATATTCTTTATGAGGGAGCATAGTATAGTCTGTGTGAGAGAGCATGGGATAGTCTGTGTGAGGGACCATGGGCTAGTCTATGTGAGGGACCATGGGATAGTCTGTGTGAGGGAGCATGGGATAGTCTATGTGAGGGAGTATGGGATAGTCTATGTGTTGGAGCATGGGATATTCTTCATGAGGGAGCATAGTAAAGTCTTTGTGAGAGAGCATGGGATAGTCTGTGTGAGGGACCATGGGATAGTCTGTGTGAGGGACCATGGGATAGTCTATGTGAGGGGGCAGGGTATAGTCTATGTGAGGGAGCATGGGTTAGTCTATGTGAGGGAGCATCGGATAGTCTATGTGAGGGAGCATTGGATAGTCTATGTGAGGGAGCATGGGATAGTCTGTGTGTGGGACCATGTGATAATCTATGTGAGGGAGCATGGGATAGTCGGTGTGAGGGAGCATGGGATAGTATGTGTGAGGGAGCATGGGATAGTCTATGTGAGGGAGCATGGGATAGTCTATGTGAGGGAGCATTGGATAGTCAATGTGAGGGAGCACGGGACAGTCTATGTGAGGGAGCATGGGATAATCTATGTGAGGGAGCATGGGATAGTCTATGTGAGGGAGCATGGGATAGTCTATGTGAGGGAGCACGGGATAGTTGATGTGAGGGAGCATGGAATAGTCAATGCAAGGGACCATGGCATAGTCTATGTGAGGGAGCATGGGATAGTCTATGTGAGGGAGCATGGGATAGTCTATGTGAGGGAGCATGGGATAGTCTATGTGAGGGAGCATGGGATAGTCTATGTGAGGGAGCATGGGATAGTCTATGTGAGGGAGCATTGGATAGTTTATGTGAGGGAGCATGGGATAGTCTATGTGAGGTTGCATGGGATAGTCTATGTGAGAGAGCATGGGATAGTCTATGTGGGAGAACATAAACAGTCTATGTGATGGACCATGGAATAGTCTATGTGAGGGAGCATGGGATAGTCTATGTGGGAGAGCATGGGACAGTCTATGTGAGGGAGCATTGGATAGTCAATGTGAGGGAGCACGAGACAGTCTATGTGAGGGAGCATGGGATAATCTATGTGAGGGAGCATGGTATAGTCTATGTGAGGGAGCATGGGATAGTCGATGTGAGGGAGCATGGGATAATCTATGCGAGGGACCATGGAATAGTCTATGTGAGGGACCATGGGATAAACTATGTGAGGGAGCATGGTATAGTCTATGTGAGGGAGCATGGTATAGTCTATGTGAGGGAGCATGGGATAGTCTATATGAGGGAGCATGGGATAGTCTATGTGAGGGACCATGGTATAGTCTGTGTGAGGGAGCATGGGTTAGTCTGTGTGAGGGAGCATGGGATAGTCTATATGAGGGAGCATGGGACAGTCTATGTGAGGGAGCATGGGATAGTCTATGTGAGGGACCATTGGATAGTCTATGTGAGGGAGCATGGGATAGTCTATGTGAGGGAAAATGGGATAGTCTATGTGAGGGAGCATGGGACAGTCTATGTGAGGGAGCATGGGATAGTCTATGTGAGGGAACATGGGATAGTCTATGTGAGGGTGCATGGGATAGTCTATGTGAGGGAGCATGGGATAGTCTATGTGAGGGAGCATGGGATAGTCTATGTGAAGGAGCATGGGATAGTCTATGTGAGGTAGTAATTTATAGTCTATGTGAGGGACCATGGGATAGTCTATGTGAGGGAGCATGGTATAGTCTATGTGAGGGACCATGGGATAGTCTATGTGAGGGAGCATGGGATAATCTATGTGAGGGAGCATGGGATAGTCTATGTGAAGGAGCATGGGACAGTCTATGAGAGGGACCATGGGACAGTCTATGTGAGGGACTATGGGATAGTCTATGTGAGGGAGCATGGCATAGTCTATGTGAGGGAGCATGAGATAGTTTTTATGAGGGAGCATGGGATAGTCTATGTGAGGGAGTATGGGATAGTCTATGTGAGGGAGCATGGGATAGTCTATGTGAGGGAGTATGGGATAGTCTATGTGAGGGACCATGTTATAGTCTGTGTGAGGGAGCATGGGTTAGTCTGTGTTAGGGAGTAAGGGATAGTCTATGTGAGTGAGTATGGGATAGTCTGTGTGAGGGTGCATGGGATAGTCTATGTGAGGGAGCATGGAAAAGTCTATGTGAGGGAGTATGGGATAGTCTATGTGAGGGAGTAAGGGATAGTCTATGTGATTGAGTATGGGATAGTCTATGTGAGGGAGCATGGGATATTCTTTATGAGGGAGCATAGTATAGTCTGTGTGAGAGAGCATGGGATAGTCTGTGTGAGGGACCATGGGCTAGTCTATGTGAGGGACCATGGGATAGTCTGTGTGAGGGAGCATGGGATAGTCTATGTGAGGGAGTATGGGATAGTCTATGTGTTGGAGCATGGGATATTCTTCATGAGGGAGCATAGTAAAGTCTTTGTGAGAGAGCATGGGATAGTCTGTGTGAGGGACCATGGGATAGTCTGTGTGAGGGACCATGGGATAGTCTATGTGAGGGGGCAGGGTATAGTCTATGTGAGGGAGCATGGGTTAGTCTATGTGAGGGAGCATCGGATAGTCTATGTGAGGGAGCATTGGATAGTCTATGTGAGGGAGCATGGGATAGTCTGTGTGTGGGACCATGTGATAATCTATGTGAGGGAGCATGGGATAGTCGGTGTGAGGGAGCATGGGATAGTATGTGTGAGGGAGCATGGGATAGTCTATGTGAGGGAGCATGGGACACTCTATGTGAGGGAGCATTGGATAGTCAATGTGAGGGAGCACGGGACAGTCTATGTGAGGGAGCATGGGATAATCTATGTGAGGGAGCATGGGATAGTCTATGTGAGGGAGCATGGGATAGTCTATGTGAGGGAGCACGGGATAGTTGATGTGAGGGAGCATGGAATAGTCAATGCAAGGGACCATGGCATAGTCTATGTGAGGGAGCATGGGATAGTCTATGTGAGGGAGCATGGGATAGTCTATGTGAGGGAGCATGGGATAGTCTATGTGGGAGAGCATGGGATAGTCTATGTGAGGGAGCATGGGATAGTCTATGTGAGGGAGCATTGGATAGTTTATGTGAGGGAGCATGGGATAGTCTATGTGAGGTTGCATGGGATAGTCTATGTGAGAGAGCATGGGATAGTCTATGTGGGAGAACATAAACAGTCTATGTGAGGGACCATGGAATAGTCTATGTGAGGGAGCATGGGATAGTCTATGTGGGAGGGCATGGGACAGTCTATGTGAGGGAGCATTGGATAGTCAATGTGAGGGAGCACGAGACAGTCTATGTGAGGGAGCATGGGATAATCTATGTGAGGGAGCATGGTATAGTCTATGTGAGGGAGCATGGGATAGTCGATGTGAGGGAGCATGGGATAATCTATGCGAGGGACCATGGAATAGTCTATGTGAGGGACCATGGGATAAACTATGTGAGGGAGCATGGTATAGTCTATGTGAGGGAGCATGGTATAGTCTATGTGAGGGAGCATGGGATAGTCTATATGAGGGAGCATGGGATAGTCTACGTGAGGGAGCATGGGATTGTCAATGTGAGGAGCATGGGATAGTCTATGTGAGGGAGCATGGGACAGTCTATGAGGGCGACCATGGGATAGTCTATGTGAGGGACCATGGGATAGTCTATGTGAGGGAGCATGGCATAGTCTATGTGAGGGAGCATGGGATAGTCTTTATGAGGGAGCATGGGATAGTCTATGTGAGGGAGTATGGGATAGTCTATGTGAGGGAGCATGGGATAGTCTATGTGAGGGAGTATGGGATAGTCTATGTGAGGGACCATGTTATAGTCTGTGTGAGGGAGCATGGGTTAGTCTGTTTGAGGGAGCATGGGATAGTCTATATGAGGGAGCATGGAACAGTCTATGTGAGGGAGCATGGGATAGTCTATGTGAGGGACCATTGGATAGTCTATGTGAGGGAGCATGAACTAGTCTGTGTGAGGGACCATGGGATAGTCTATATGAGGGAGTATGGGATAGTATATGTGAGGGACCATGGGACAGTCTATGTGATGGAGCATGGTATAGTCTATGTGAGGGAGTATGGGATAGTCTATGTGAGGGACCATGGTATAGTCTGTGTGAGGGAGCATGGGTTAATCTGTGTGAGGGAGCATGGGATAGTCTATGTGATGGAGCATGGGATAGTCTATCTGAGGGCGTATGGGATAGTCTATGTGAGGGACCATGGGATAGTCTGTGTGAGGGAGCATGGGTTGGTCTGTGTGAGGGAGCATGGGATAGCGTATGTGAGGGAGCATGGGATAGTCTGTGTGAGGGAGCATGGGATAGTCTGTGTGAGGGTGCATGGGATAGTCTATGTGAGGGAGCATAGAATAGTCTATGTGAGGGAGTATGGGATAGTCTATGTGAAGGAGTATGGGATAGTTTATGTGACGGAGCATGGGATAGTCTATGTGAGGGAGCATGGGATAGTCTATCTGAGGGTGCATGGGATAGTCTATGTGAGGGAGCATGGGTTAGTCTATGTGAGGGAGCATGGGATAGTCTATGTGAGGGAGCATTGGATAGTCTATGTGAGGGAGCATGGGATAGTCTGTGTGTGGGACCATGTGATAATCTATGTGAGGGAGCATGGGATAGTCGGTGTGAGGGAGCATGGGATAGTATGTGTGAGGGAGCATGGGATAGTCTATGTGAGGGAGCATGGGACACTCTATGTGAGGGAGCATTGGATAGTCAATGTGAGGGAGCACGGGACAGTCTATGTGAGGGAGCATGGGATAATCTATGTGAGGGAGCATGGGATAGTCTATGTGAGGGAGCATGGGATAGTCTATGTGGGAGAGCATGGGATAGTCTATGTGAGGGAGCATGGGATAGTCTATGTGATGGAGCATTGGATAGTTTATGTGAGGGAGCATGGGATAGTCTATGTGAGGTTGCATGGGATAGTCTATGTGAGAGAGCATGGGATAGTCTATGTGGGAGAACATAAACAGTCTATGTGAGGGACCATGGAATAGTCTATGTGAGGGAGCATGGGATAGTCTATGTGGGAGAGCATGGGACAGTCTATGTGAGGGAGCATGGGATAGTCGATGTGAGGGAGCATGGGATAATCTATGCGAGGGACCATGGAATAGTCTATGTGAGGGACCATGGGATAAACTATGTGAGGGAGCATGGTATAGTCTATGTGAGGGAGCATGGTATAGTCTATGTGAGGGAGCATGGGATAGTCTATATGAGGGAGCATGGGATAGTCTACGTGAGGGAGCATGGGATTGTCAATGTGAGGAGCATGGGATAGTCTATGTGAGGGAGCATGGGACAGTCTATGAGGGCGACCATGGGATAGTCTATGTGAGGGACCATGGGATAGTCTATGTGAGGGAGCATGGCATAGTCTATGTGAGGGAGCATGGGATAGTCTTTATGAGGGAGCATGGGATAGTCTATGTGAGGGAGTATGGGATAGTCTATGTGAGGGAGCATGGGATAGTCTATGTGAGGGAGTATGGGATAGTCTATGTGAGGGACCATGTTATAGTCTGTGTGAGGGAGCATGGGTTAGTCTGTTTGAGGGAGCATGGGATAGTCTATATGAGGGAGCATGGAACAGTCTATGTGAGGGAGCATGGGATAGTCTATGTGAGGGACCATTGGATAGTCTATGTGAGGGAGCATGAACTAGTCTGTGTGAGGGACCATGGGATAGTCTATATGAGGGAGTATGGGATAGTATATGTGAGGGACCATGGGACAGTCTATGTGATGGAGCATGGTATAGTCTATGTGAGGGAGTATGGGATAGTCTATGTGAGGGACCATGGGATAGTCTGTGTGAGGGCGCATGGGTTAATCTGTGTGAGGGAGCATGGGATAGTCTATGTGATGGAGCATGGGATAGTCTATCTGAGGGCGTATGGGATAGTCTATGTGAGGGACCATGGGATAGTCTGTGTGAGGGAGCATGGGTTGGTCTGTGTGAGGGAGCATGGGATAGCGTATGTGAGGGAGCATGGGATAGTCTGTGTGAGGGAGCATGGGATAGTCTGTGTGAGGGTGCATGGGATAGTCTATGTGAGGGAGCATGGAATAGTCTATGTGAGGGAGTATGGGATAGTCTATGTGAAGGAGTATGGGATAGTCTATGTGACGGAGCATGGGATAGTCTATGTGAGGGAGCATGGGATAGTCTATCTGAGGGAGTATGGGATAGTCTATGTGAGGGACCATGGTATAGTCTGTGTGAGGGAGCATGGGTTAGTCTGTGTGAGGGAGCATGGGATAGTCTATATGAGGGAGCATGGGACAGTCTATGTGAGGGAGCATGGGATAGTCTATGTGAGGGACCATTGGATAGTCTATGTGAGGGAGCATGGGATAGTCTATGTGAGGGAAAATGGGATAGTCTATGTGAGGGAGCATGGGACAGTCTATGTGAGGGAGCATGGGATAGTCTATGTGAGGGAACATGGGATAGTCTATGTGAGGGTGCATGGGATAGTCTATGTGAGGGAGCATGGGATAGTCTATGTGAGGGAGCATGGGATAGTCTATGTGAGGGAGCATGGGATAGTCTATGTGAAGGAGCATGGGATAGTCTATGTGAGGTAGTAATTTATAGTCTATGTGAGGGACCATGGGATAGTCTATGTGAGGGAGCATGGTATAGTCTATGTGAGGGACCATGGGATAGTCTATGTGAGGGAGCATGGGATAATCTATGTGAGGGAGCATGGGATAGTCTATGTGAAGGAGCATGGGATAGTCTATGTGAGGGAGCATGGGACAGTCTATGTGAGGGAGCATGGGACAGTCTATGTGAGGGCGCATGTGACAGTCTATGTGAGGGAGCATGGGATAGTCTATGTGAGGGTGCATGGGACAGTCTATGTGAGGGAGCATGGGATAGTCTATGTGAGGGAGCATGGGATAGTCTATGTGTGGGAGTAAGGGATAGTCTATGTGAGGGTGCATGGGATAGTCTATGTGAGGGAGCATGGGATAGTCTATGTGAGGGAGTAAGGGATAGTCTATGTGAGGGAGCATGGGATAACCTATGTGAGGGAGCATTGGACAGTCTATGTTAGGGAGCATGGGATAGTCTATGTGAGGGAGTTTGGGATAGTCTATGTGAGGGAGTTTGGGATAGTCTATGTGAGGGAGAATGGGATAGTCTATGTGAGGAAGTTTGGGATAGTCTATGTGAGGGAGTTTGGGATAGTCTATGTGAGGGAGTTTGGGATAGTCTATGTGAGGGAGTTTGGGATAGTCTATGTGAGGGAACATGGGATAGTCTATGTGAGAGAGCATGGGATAACCTATGTGAGGGACCATGAGACAGTCTATGTGAGGGAGCATGGGATAGTGTATGTGAGGGAGCATGGGATAGTCTATGTGAGGGAGCATGGGATAGTCTATGTGAGGGAGCATGGGATAGTCGATGTGAGGGACCATGGGATAACCTATGTGAGGGAGCATGGGATAGTCTATATGAGGGAGCATGGGATAGTCGATGTGAGGGACCATGGGATAGTCTATGTGAGGGACCATGGGATATCCTATGTGAGGGAGCATGGGTTAGTCTATGTGAGGGAGCATGGGACAGTGTATGTGAGGGACCATGGGATATCCTAAATGAGGGTGCATGGGATAGTCTATGTGAGGGAGCATGGGATAGTCTATGTGAGGGAGCATGGGATAGTCTATGTGAGGAATCATGGGACAGTCTATGTGAGGGAGAATGGGATAGTCTATGTGAGGGAGCATGGGATAGTCTATGTGAGGGAGCATGGGTTAGTCTATGTGAGGGAGCATGGGACAGTCTATGTGAGGGAGCATGGGATAGTCTATGTGAGGGTGCATGGGATAGTCTATGTGAGGGAGCATGGGTTAGTCTATGTGAGGGAGCATGGGACAGTCTATGTGAGGGACCATGGGATATCCTATGTGAGGGTGCATGGGATATCCTATGTGAGGGAGTATTGGATAGTCTATGTGAGGGAGCTCCAGAGGATAATCCTGTCTGTGTTGCTGATAATGATTAAAAAAATATAATAATAAAAAAGCATTAGCCAGGTCTGCTATGACCCTCCTTTACTAGCTACATTCTCTTTCTGCATTATCCCCTTCTCTCTCTCTCTCTCTCTCTCTCTCTCTGTTTCTCTCTCTCTTTTTTATTCCTCGCTCTGTCACTTTGCCCTCTCTTTTTCTGCCCCTTGTCATGTTTTTCTCCTTTTCTCTCTCCTCCTCCCTTCTCACTCTTTTTATTCACTATCTGTTTCTCTCTTTATTCTACACTCCCTGCTCCTTCCTTTTTAATCTCTTGTTTCATGCTCTCCCTTATCTCTCTCTGCCTATCTCTATTCTACAAACACTCTCTCTCCCCTCTCCCTTTTTTTCTCCATTCTCTCTAACATCTTCCCATTCCTCAATCTACCTTCTCTTTCTCCCCTCTCTCTCTGCCCTCTCTTTTTCCCATCATTTATTTTCTCACTGTCTCCTCTCTGTTTACTTTCCCCCCTCTATACTTTCTCTTCTTCTCTAGCTCTCTTTTCACTCCCGCTCTCTTCTTCTTTATTCTTTCCCCTTTTCTCTCTATCTCTTCACTCTCCTCTCCTCTTTCTATCTTTGTACACTATCTTTTCATTCTCTCCCGTATTCTCTCTATCTCCTTTCTATTTTCTCTCTTTTATTTCCCTCTTCACTTTCTATCCACTCTCCAATTCTCACTTTTCCTTTTTCCTTCTCTCTTCTTCTCTCTTTCTCTTTATTCTCTTCTTTCTCTCTCTCTCCTCTTTATTTTCTTTCGCTTCTTTCTGTCCATTCTCTCTCTTCTTTTTGCTCTATATCTTTCACTATTCTGTTTCATCTTTCTTCATTCTCCTTCTTTCCCCTACCTCCAATCTCCCTCACCTCTTGCTTCCACCTTTCTTTACCCTCTGTATTCACTCTCCGTTTTCTCTCTTTCTACCTTTTCACTTTAAATTTTCAGCAAAATCCAGAGCAATTCATATTCAGATTTATTTGGTTCATTTGTGTTGTGTTGAGGGGACTCATATTTGAGCCTTGTCTAAGTTTTGCTACTTATAACAATGAGATAAGTGGTAAAACTCTAGTGGAATCTTTACTAGGTTTTGGAACAGACAGTTAAACAAGTCTTGGCTTAATTTTTCTTGTCTGGTTTCACTGGGGTCTCTAGGGCTGCTACAGGATACAAGACATTTTAGACATTTAGGTGCTTCCAACTTTATGGCAACAGTATAAGGAAGGATCTTTCCTGTTTCAGCATGATTGAGCCCCTATGTAAAAAGTGATGTGCATGAAGACATGTTTTGTTGAGTTTAGATTTGTCTATGGGGTCTGATCTGAGGTTCTATGTGAACATATAACTGACAGGGGCTGCAGGGCGATGAGGTACATTATGAGGTCCGAAGTGGACACACAACTGACCGGGGTTGCAGAGCCAAGGGTCTCATTTGTGGTTGGATGTGAGCATATAAATGACAGGGGCTGTAGAGCCAAGGGTCTGTTTTAATGTCTAATTTTATGCTATAGCTGACAGCGGCTGCAGGGCCAGGGGTTTCATTTGTGGTGTGATGTTAGCATATAAAAGACAGGGGTCAGATCTGATGTCTAATCTATAGCTGACAGAAGCTGTAGCAATATGGGGTCTCGATATGAACATATAACTGAAAGGGGCTGTAGGGCTATGAGGTTCAATGTAAGACCTGAAGTGGGAATATAACTGACAGGTGCTGTATGGTTGATAATGAGGGCTGCAGATCTGAGGTTTGATGTGGGCATATGGTTGATAGTGTGGCTGCAGATCCAGTGTTCTGATCTGAGGTCTGACATGGGCATATGGTTGACAGCGGTGGCTGCAGATCTAAAGTCTGATTTGGGCATATGGTTGACAGTGGGTCTGCAGAGCAGTGTTCTGATCTGGGGTCTGATGTGGGCATATGGTTGAAAGTGGGGCTGCAGAGTGGTGTTCTGATCTTAGGTCTGATCTGGATGTCTAAGTGACAGGGGTTTCAATGCCATGGGTGGGTTTTGATTTGAAATCTGATCATCACCTAACCTGGCACTTTTCACCTATCACATGTACAGTTGTCTCGGCACCCTTCATGATGCAATTCTCTCACTTACCAATTGTACAACTTACTTTCAAGGCTTTGATCCTCTGGCTTACATAGTAAGGCACATCAATCTCATTTAGATTCAAATCTGGTATCTAAACATATTGTATACCATGTTTTATTCAATATTAATGTATTTGTGTATATATTATCAGAAGCATTTCTGCCTCATTAGGAACATTAGATAAAAAACGCTATATACACTTAAATTTAAAAAATATATATACACTTATATCATGTTTAAACATTCTAGCTCATTACACATTTAATCAACAAAGCAGTTCTGTTGATAAATTAGTTAAATTAGTTGTAAACTGAAAACAATGTCTGCAAAGTGTGTAAATGGGATTACTTAGTGTCAGTTTCTTGGTATTCCACACGCAGCATTTGTTACTATAAAAGGCACTCAGGTTCAGACGCTCAGTCTGCTGACTCACACTCAGGTGGTGGAATTTGTCAAGTAATTGGGTGTGTCTGTCTTGCATATCACATTGTTTGCTTCCCTGTTAGGCTGTACTATCATTGCCCTCCAGCGTCATGTGATGCAGGGGTTGGAGACAAGTCACCTTCAGCTATAGGTATGTACATTCTGAGGTAAAGTGCAAAGTGACCTCAAAGAGGATATCATAATGTAAAAAAATAAATAGTAAAAAAATGTTTTTTATCAATGTCTGGCAGACATGATCCGCAGTATACTGGCAGTTCTGGTTAACTACTTGTGCAATGCCGCCCCCTGCAGATTTGCGGCCAATCAGCCACTAGCAGGGGGTGTCAATCAATCTGATTGTACACAATCGGGCGGATTGCAGACCGCAGCCTCAGAGGTGGAGGACGAGTTAAGGAGCAGCGGTCTTAAGACCGCTGCTTCTTAAATCCCGTTTCTGGTGAGCCTGAAGGCTCGCGCAGAAACAGGGTGATTAGGGGCCATTTGGCAGTTGTTAAATCGGCCCCTAGGTGTTAAGTCTCTTTGTTCTTAGTGACGTCTCTTCTGTTCATAGAAAGAGTAAAAGTTTATGTGCATCAGTGAGATGTGCTCCTCTTTATCAGATCGTGTGACAAGATGCTGCTTCTGAAGTTCTGAGGCAGGGGATCAGGTACCTGAGAGGGTATTAATAAGAACAAATATTTCTTTGATACATTTTGTTCACATGGCAGTTTCTGTTTGTTCCTTTGTTAATAAAAACACTGATAACTCCCTAGGTCTCATCTAGTGCCCTTCAGAGCACCCTCTTTAATGACCACCATGTCTGTGATGTTCAAGAGTATTTCTCCTTAGTCACAGTCTACATTGAGCTCTGCAATACTTAGTAGGGCATCAAATATTATTTTATATAAACTAACGCATTGCACAATGAATCCGTCTCTGCAAAGCATTGTGTCCTTCATGTATCCTTCAGCCGGCATTATCTGTCACTCTTCCCTGCAGAGCATTACACCCTACACATATTATACAGTGGGTATAATATGTCCTGCAGCACATTGCACACTTCACATATCATACAGTGGGTATTATCCTTCCTGCAGAGTAATGAATATTGCATGTATCTTGCAGTGGGAATCATATGTCAATCTACCCTGTAGAACTTTATGATTCATATCCTGCAATGAATATCTGGCCCTGCAGAGCATTGTCTTAATGTATCCTACAAATGGTATAATCTGTCACTCTGCCCTGCAGAGCATTGTCCTTATGTATCCTGCAACAGGTGTCATCTGTCACTCTGCCCTGCAGAGCATTGCTGTTCATATAATTTACAGTGGGTATCATCTGTCACTCTGCCCGCAGAGCATTGTACTTCATATAGTCTGCAGTGGGTATCATCTGTCACTCTGTCCTGCAGAGCATTTTTCTTCATGTATCCTGCAACAGGTGTCATCTGTCACTCTGCCCTGCAAAGCATTGCTCTTCATGTAGTTTGCAGTGGGTAGTTTTTGTCACTCTGTCCTGCAGAATCTTGTCTATCATGTATCCTGCATCTCTTCTATCTTACATATTGTCTAGCATAAATCTAATTGCTAGCTATCGTACATACACATCCTTCAGAGCATCACATTAATCACACTGTCCTAAAGACTATCCTCTATCACTGAGATGGCTCAAATACATCATCCCATGGTTTGAAAGCCTCATCATAGGAGGGAGGAGGGGTCAGTGGCTCTAGATGTCTCTCACCGGTGAAAACTCCCTTGAACTCATGGATGTCAGAACTGATTCTGTACAAAGTGGGGTGATGAAGTCTCAAATCTCCAACTGCCTCCATCCTACCGCTGGCTAATGCACTATATGGAGGGGGTTCAGGATCTGGGCCTGGTGGTGGTCCAAGTGTCACTGTCCATACTGTGGCTGACCTGTAAAGTATCACATCTTCATAGCGGGGGGCATCAAACTGCCTTGTGTCCCTGCAGAGAGGAACCAGAAAATGGTGAGGGACAAGATGAGACAAGAAAGGAAGGAAAGGAGGGAAAGGAAGGAGGGAAAGGAGGAAGGAAGGAAGGAAGGAAAGAAAGGAGGAAGGAAGGGATGAATGAAGGAAGGGAGGAAGGAGGAAAGGGAGGGAGGGATGAATGAAGGAAGGAAGAAAGGAAGGAAGGAAGGAAGGGAAGAAGGAGGAAAGGGAGGGAGGGAGGGTGGGGAGTGAGGAAGGTGAGGGAGGAAGGAGGGAAGGAAGGAGGGAAGGGAGGGAGGGAAGAAGGGAGGGATAGAAGAAAGGAAGGAGGGAGGGAGGGAGGAAGAAAGGAAGGAAGGAAGGAAGGAGAAGGAGGGAGGGAAGGAAGGGAGGAAGGAAGGAATGAAGGGAGGAGAAGGAGGGAGGAAGGAAGAAGGAAGGAGGAAGGAAGGGAGGGAGGGAAGGAAGGAAGGAAGGAAGGAAGGAAGGAAGGAGAAGGAGGGAGGGATGGAGGGAGGGAGAAAGGAGGGAAGGAGGCAGGAAGGAGGAAGGGAAGGAGGGTAGGAAGGAAGGAATGGAGGGAGGGAGGAAGGGAGGAATGAAGGAAGGAAGGAGGAGGGAGGGAAGGAATGAAGGAAGGGAGGAAGGAAGTAGTAATGGCAAGGGAGAAAAAAAGGGAAGGATATAAGGAAAGAGGGAAAGAAAAATGTATGGAAGGATAGAGGAAGTAAATTGGTAAACCTATTGCATTTGATACACTATCATCTAATGAGAAGCATCAGTTATTTATTAAATTAAATTAACCAAATTCCACTTTATTTGGTAATGTTTAAACCTTTGTATATTAAACTGATCTGTTCAGTTTTAATGTCATTCTGTATAGAGGAGATCACAGAGATGCAGAGACAGACGTGAAACCTTAGCCTTTCCCATACTCACGTTTCGGTTTGTGCCTGCGGCTGCCTTGCACTCTGGGTCTGGGCCTCAGCCTGGCTGGCTTCATCCTCTTCCCTTTCTGCCTTTTTAATGCAGAATGAAATGGTCACAATCAGATAGCACAAAATTCCAAAGCTTCCAACTGCCAAAAAACAGATGCCCATGATGAAGGCTCTTTCAGAGACCGTGAGCAGCACCACGCCAATCAGTACGAGAGCAAGCCCAAGCGTCACTACGGTGCGTTGGATGCCCCTTCTCATGTTAGTAGAAGCCATGGTGAGTTATACAGGAAAAGCTAAAGAAACATACAGTGCATAGCATGTAAATATATGTAAATATAAATGGAGAAATGTATACAGTTACATTCAGGTTTACAGAGGGAGCAATCATGATGGAGGATGTGGAAAGCAATCTACATTTTCCCTGCTTTGTATTTTATAGACCTTCATTATATCATCTGCTCACTGGTAAAACCTGAAGCCTTTTTTCTGTAATATAAATGGACACAATAGTCAAAACTAAAATATGTGTATTGGTACAGCTGTAAAATCATTTATCCAAACTGCTTGGGACCAGAAAAAAGCCTGGAATCTGGAATAGTTTGGATTTCAGATTAGTATATTTGCATCTGTAAAATGGGACAGTTTAGAGAGGAGATGGCACCAAGTGTAGGGAATAAAATCTTATGCCATTTAGGAAATATTTACAGTAATAATACAACTTATACCTGCAACCTAAATGTAGTTTTATATCATACGCACTATTTTTGTAGATATAGCACTCTCAGAAAGATAGTACAGTACTGTAATCAGACAGGTAATACTAATTGTATTAAATATCGACTAGTATTTGCATTTTAGAACACAAAAAATAAAACCAAAGCCACAGGCAGAGAAGATTATGACTTACTGGTGGGGGAAAATGTAATTTTTATTCATTTTATTTTTGTAAAAAATATTAATGAAAAAGCCTGGATTTTGGAATAATTCTGGATTTTGGAATTCCAGATTTATGGATTTGTATCTGTATTTAAATTTAAAGTAGAAACATTTTGTAGCATATTGGTATTAGCAGAAATGCTTTCAGTAAATTGATTGGTGTTTTGGGGCATATGTACATTTGCTGTTTATGCCCAGTATACCCACTTACAAACAATACACCTGCTCATATTGCCATAGATTGGATGTATAATGTCACTATATAAAGTTTTCATTGTACAAACCAGCACAAGCTCTTGAGGGCCTGATATTCAAAACCTTGTCAGCATAGAGAGAAATCACTCAAAATCTTTGCGATTTTTTTAGACCTTGTATTGTAATGTGGGAGTCTCTGTGTCACATAAATAAAACTACATAGCAACACAAATGTATCTCAAGTTAAAATTTGTGTTTCTAATTTTTTTGTAAGGGCCTCGCCGTATTGACGAGACTTCTTAGAAAATCTCTCCTGAGTGATAAGGTATTTAATATCAGGCCCTGCGTAAGCATAATGTTTGCACGCACTGGACAGACATAGCATATGCAAATATTACCCTAAAACAATAATAATTTTTACTAAGGGCATTTTTGCTATTACAAGAATATTACAAACATGTTTCTATTTAAAATTAATTTTGCTGGAACTGATTAAATAAATATGGTAACAATTATATTCAGTTGCAAGGTCTATCCTCACTTCATATTTAAGCAAGGGAGTTCTTCTGCTTATATCTGTGTTGTATTTGGGATGAATTGGTGCATTTATTGTAATATTTAAGTATTTTGTTAATTAGGATTGGATTCAACTATGAGTTTAAGAGACAGCCCACACAAAGCAAAGAGGAAGGACCTGTGTTTTGGGGAGCTTTTGGTAGTACTTGTGGGATTGAAGACCCCCTGAGTTAATCTGTAGGTGGTATTTTAGGGTCTTGGGAGAGTTCATGGTCATCTAGGGGAATGTTGTAGGATTCTGTGGTTCTGATAAGACTGTTGGAGACATTAATGGATTCCATAGCTGAATCAACATGGGAACAACTTTTGTGAAACAACCTCAATGGGGAGTTAACAAGGTTAGGAAAACAATGTAAGGAAAACAAGGTAAAGAAGGTTAAGGTGAACATTTAAGGACAAGTAAAAACTTGTGGACCTAGATTTCTACATTTAAATCTTTTAGCATTTTCTATAGAACAAAATTAATCTCAACTTAACTATTGCTTAACTTTATTTTACCATTTTAGTCCATAAAAGGCACCGTTTATTTCATAAACCACTTTAAGGGACACAAAAGTTAAACTTTCAAGGTTAAGATAGAGCATTTTAAGAGACTTTTCAATTTACTTTTATTATCATATTGATTTGTTCTTTCTGTAACATTTATTGAAAAGAATACCTATCTCAAAGTGCACTACTGGGAGCTAGCTGGTGATTGGTGTCTACACACATTATTCTTGTAATTGGCTCACCAGATGTGTTCAGCTATCTCCCAGTAGTTCATTGCTGCTCTTGAGCTGACTTTAACTATGTATGTAACCTCTTTGCAGTGGTTAAAACATAGTTATATGAAAGCAACAGTGCAAAATTAAAATGCTTTAATAAATTAGAGTATTCTCCATTTTCATGTTATGTCCCTTTAAGTTTTGTTATTGATAATGAAACGTTGAATTTCCTTCCTGTGCATTTAGTAAATATGTGAAAGGAGCCAATAGGCAAGAAGCGTGTAGTGCACACATTGGTTTTGGGTTGCGTGTTCATTGTAGTATGTTTGAACTTCCTAACAAGGTCAGGACATGATGTGTGCAGTTAACCCTTGCCTGTGACTTTGTGCTAATTGTAATAATGTCCAAACTCATCATTTCAATTACAATCAAACATTTTATTTATGTGCTCTAGAATAGATTACTCAAACAAAATCTACTGTACAAAGCAAGCCACGATTCAGTAAAGAGGTTTAAAAATAAAAATTAATTAACAAGTGCAGAAAGTTTTCTTATAAACAGGATAGGAATACTGCTGGTTCTATCTGCAAATCAGGTCACCTAATAGACTTAAATCATTTCAAATAAAAAAAAGGTTATATTAATGCGAAATCCTATTGAGAAAGTTTTTTAAATAGAAAAGAGCCCAAAGAGAGATGTAGGGTAATTTTGTAAAGTGTTAGTCCCTTGGCTACTAGACATGAGACATAAACGTGCAGCATTTATTATTGCACCATTGCTTGTATATAACTATGTGTTTAATTCCATAAAATATGTTAAACACATAGTTAAAGTCAGCACCATAGCAGTACTGAGAGCTAGCTGAACACATCTGGTGAGTCAATGACAAGAGGCATATGTGCGTAGCCAACAAACAGCAGCTAGCTCTACTAGTACATTGCTGCTGTTAAGGATATGTACATATGCTTTTTATCAATGGGTTTCAAAGAGAACAAAGTAAATTTGATAACAGAAGGTAATTTAAAAGTGTCTTAAAATGACATGGTCTATCTGAATCCTGCAGAGTAGAAGAAGGCCGCTCCAAACTCACCAGCAGCATACGATCCTGGGCCGACACTAGTGACATCAGACGCCACAAAAAACAGTACGGCAACACATAAGGAAACACATAGGCAGTGTGCAATGCCAGCTCAAGGCAGCGAACCAACTGCACGTAAAACGAAATAGAACAATGTCCAGCAGCACAGTAATGAGTTAAAAAAAGAGATTTATTTCAACATATTAAAAATATAGGTACAAACCACAGACAAGAAGGTCTGACGTGTACCTATATTTTTAATATGTTGAAATAAATCTATTTTTTTAACTCATTACTGTGCTGCTGGACATTGTTCTATTTCTATCTGAATCCTGCAAGTTTAATTTTAATGTTCTTTTAACAGCACAATGATATTTTGGTAATGACTGACTTGTAGTGTAGGATATATTGTAAACAGTTCTTATTTCTATGTGTACTTATATTACCTTTATATACCACCTCTGCTGTGTGGCAGTTCATTTGGTATTTTCCTGTTTTATGTTGTGTAATATGTCCTGTTTACTAAATTACTATAAAACAGGGGTGTCTAGGGGCCACATTAGACACATTTTTTCAATCTTGTCATTGTCTGCCAATAGAATTGTGGGAGTTATTATTGTTATCCAGTGAGACAGACCTGAGCTACACAAACACATTCTTACTATTAGTATAAAAATCAAAATGAACTTTTTCCCAAGCAACAACTTAGAATTGAATGTCCATTCACTTAAAAGCGATACATTATACTTCTCTACAATATTGTGTGTAGATAGAAGAAATATATAACTCGTGTGCATGCTGAGGTGTACACTGTGTGCTGCAAATGAGGAGAGGCAGAGGAGTGATGTGGGAATGCAAAAGTGAGTGGCAGAATCCCTGGATTCTGCCACTCACATATATACAATATATATAAAGTCTGCAATATACTTTCATTATTTATTTTGTCCCTTTTTCTTGTAATTCCATTCTGAAATTGTGAATTTTTCAGTTCTTGATAGAAATGGAAGTGCAGAACACTGTTATATCCAGCACAACCATTGGCTGCACACTCTAGTGACCTATTAATAACTGTCCCTAATTGGCCACAGCAGAGAAAGTAACCTAAGTTACAACATGGCAGCTCCCATTGTTTTATAGACACTAAAACATTATAATTATTTTGTCAATATTTAAACAACTAATGAAACTTTAAAAGATACATCTACAAGTTATTCTCAGACTAATCTTTTCTTTGAATGTATCATTTTATCTAGCATTTATTTAGTGTTAAATGCTGCAAATGTCATTCTGCTCACCAGATGTATATATGTCCGGCTCAGGTTTTGGTCTTCTCAGTGTCCCATCCATACCATGATCATGATGAGTAAAATCCTGAAGGTTTGTTCATAACTTCATCTTACACCTTATTGTAAAAATATCTGCACTTTTTTCTTAAATTTCTTTTCTTATTAACCAAAACTTAAAAATCCAACTTCTTCTTCAACTCTGTGATTATCTCACTTAGTTAATTTGTGAAAAAATAAAGCACTTGGTACAATGAGACTTTAAAATGGTCGTGTTGTACTTGTCACTAAAATGCTTCATTAAAACATCCTTGTCTCACTTGATCTCCTCAGCATTATCTCTGCCCCCAGCCCTTTATTACTGGTGTCTGTGCCCCCCTGGGTTTTCCAGTAACGGCCTCTCACCTCTGTATATATAACTCTTTCCTGTGAACCAGGAAGCAGCTGATGTAGATATAACAGGTGAGTCTGTGTCACTCCCTGTCAGCTCTGTGATAAGCCTGTCCATTGCTGAGGTGCGACCGTCCCATTCAGAGTCAACCAGCACCAACCAGCTATGGACCAGCCCAACCACAAGCTCATTCCATGCTGGGTGTGCACAAGCCTCCTCAGCTTCTTTTTTACATTTGGTATCCTCTTCACCTGTTTAATGTACAACAGCTTTCATTACAATGTACAGTATTTGGCTGTGGCATTTAGTATTGCCAGTTAACCAGTATTTAACCAGATAGTCCAGTATATCAACTGTCCATTCAATAAAATATATATAAACAAAGAAATGGGCACTTAAATGACTGGATTTGATGTGAGATTTAACCAATAGTGGTTCTAGGGTATACTATGCACCCCAATTATTCTAGGGTTGCCAAGTGCCCAGTATAAAACTCGACAGCCCAGTATTTTAACTTGCTGTCCAGTAACATCTATGCAAACTAAACTAAAATGGATATGTACTGTCATTTTTATCAGTCATATTAAAGGCAATTTTTCAAGACTGCTGATCCTGCTGGCACAATGGGGTATTACTACTAAAAAAAAAAACATACAACTCATTGTTCTAGGTATTACTGGCACCAAGGGGTTAAATCACTGTTGTGTATGTTATTGGCACAGATAGTTCAATCACTGCCCTGTGTGTTATTGGAAGTCAAAGGGGATAAAAAAAACTAATCTGTTATCACATGCACTGTTCATCATTGAGTGTTTTTGTAAAGAAAGCTGCCAACCCATATGGTACCTTGGACATCAAACAACCTGTCATCTGCCCAGTGCTCTACATAGCTCAAAACAGGTAAAGGAGGCAGAAAGGCAATTTAAAAACTATAATATTAGATGTACCCTTATTTTGCAATGTGCTGCAGCCCTCTGTGGTATCTAAATATTTAACCCTATTCCTAACCCTGACTACCACAATTTCACCATACACCAATGTTCAGGTTCAATGTCTTTACTGTTTAAAGGGACATGAAAAACCCACCAAAAAATCATGATTTGAATAAAGAATACAATTCTAGACAGCTTTCCAATTTAATTCTATTATCTAATTTGCTTTGTTATCTTGTGGGTAATCTGTGTGCAGAGTTGTGTTCAGTGGGCAGAGTCAGTTAAAATTGTGGGTAATCTTTGTGCAGAGTTGTATTCATTGGGCGGAGTCGGTTAAGATTGTGGGTAATCTGTATGCAGAGTTATGTTCAGTGGGCGGAGTCAGTTAAGATTGTGGATAATTTGTATGCAGAGTTGTGTTCATTGGGCGGAGTCAGTTAAAATTGTGGGTAATCTTTGTGCAGAGTTGTATTCATTGGGCGGAGTCGGTTAAGATTGTGGGTAATCTGTTTGCAGAGTTATGTTCAGTGGGCGGAGTCAGTTAAGATTGTGGATAATCTGTATGCAGAGTTGTGTTCAGGGGGCAGAGTCAGTTAAAATTGTAGATAATCTATGTGCAGAGTTGTGTTAAGTGGGCGGAGTCAGTTAAGATTGTGGGTAATCTGTGTGCATAGTTGTGTTCAGTGGGCGGAGTCAATTAATATTGAGGATAATCTGTGTGCAGAGTTGTGTTCAGTGGGCAGAGTCAGTTAAGATTGTAAATAATCTGTGTGCAGAGTAGTGTTCAGTGGGCAGATTCAGTTAAGATTGTGGGTAATCTGTGTGCAGAGTTGTATTCATTGGGCGAAGTCGGTTAAGATTGTGGGTAATCTGTATGCAGAGTTGTGTTCATTGGGCGGAGTCAGTTAAGATTGTGGGTAATCTGTGTGCAGAGTTTTCTTAAGTGGGCGGAGTAAATTAAGATTGTGGGTAATATGTGTGCAGATTTTTATTCATTAGGCAGAATCAGTTAAGATTGTGGGTAATCTGTGTGCAGAGTTGTATTCATTGGGCAGAGTCAGTTAAGATTGTGGGTAATCTGTGTGCAGAGTTGTCTTCAGTGGGCGGAGTCAGTTAAGATTGTGTGTAATCTGTGTGTAGAGTTGTATTCATTGGGCAGAGTCAGTTAAGATTGTGGGTAATCTGTGTGCAGAATTGTGTTTAGTGGGCGGAGTCAGTTAAGATTGTGGGTTATCTGTGTGCAGAGTTGTGTTCAGTGGGCAGAGTCAGTTAAGTTTGGGATATCTGTGTGCTGTGTTGTATTCATTGGGAAGAGTCAGTTAAGATTGTGGGTAATCTGAGTGCAGAGTTGTGTTCAGTGGGCAGAGACAGTTAAGATTGTGAGTTATCTGTGTGCATAGTTGTGTTCAGTGGGCGGAGTCAATTAAAATTGAGGATAATCTGTGTGCAGAGTTGTCTTCAGTGGGCGGAGTCAGTTAAGATTGTGGGTAATCTGTGTACAGAGTTGTATTCATTGGGCTGAGTCAGTTATGATTGTGGGTAATCTGTGTGCAGAGTTGTATTCAGTGGGCGGAGTCAGTTAAAATTGTGGGTAATCTGTGTGAAGATTTGTGTTCAGTGGACGAAGTCAGTTAAGATTGTGGGTAATCTGTGTGCAGAGTTGTTTTCAGTGGGCGGAGTCAGTTAAGATTGTGGGGTAATCTGTGTGCAGATTTGTGTTCAGTGGGCAGAGTCAGTTAAGATTGTGGGTAATCTGTGTGCATAATTGTGTTCAGTGGGCGGAGTCGATTAAAATTGAGGATAATCTGTGTGCAGAGTTGTGTTCAGTGGGCGGAATCAGTTAAGATTGTGGGTAAACTGTGTGCATAGTTGTGTTCAGTGGGCGGGTTAAGTTAAGATTGTGGGAAATCTTTGTGCAGAGTTCTCTTCAGTGGGCAGAGTCAGTTAAAATTGTGGATAATCTGTGTGCAGAGTTGTATTCATTGGTCGGAGTCAGTTAAGATTGTGGGTAATCTGCTTGCATTGTTGTGTTCAGTAGGCGGAGTCAGTTATGATTGTGGGTAATCTGTGTGCATAGTTGTGTTCAGTGGCCGGAGTCAGTTAAGATTGTGGGTAATCTGTGTGCAGAGTTGTGTTCAGTGAGCAGAGTCAGTTAAGATTGTGGATAATCTGTGTGCAGAGTTGTATTCATTGGGCAGAGTCAATTAAGATTGTGGGTAATCCGTGTGCAGAGTTGTGTTCAGTGGGCAGAGTCAGTAAAGATTGTGGGTAATCTGTGTGCAGAGATGTGTTCAGTGGGCGGAGTCAGTTAAAATTGTGGGTAATTTGTGTGCATAGTTGTGTTCAGTGGGCGGAGTTAGTTAAATTTGTGGGTAATCTGTGTGCAGTTGTCTTCAGTGGGCGGAGTCAGTTAAGATTGGGGGTAATCTGGGTAATCTGTGTGCATTGTTGTGTTCAGTGGGCGAAGTCAGTTAATATTGTGGGTAATCTGTGTGCATAGTTGTGTTCAGTGGGCGGAGTCAGTTAAGATTGTGGGTAATCTGTGTGCAGAGTTGTGTTCAGTGGGCGGAGTCAGTTAAGATTGTGGGTAATCTGTGTGCAGAGTTGTATTCATTGGGCAAAGTCCGTTAAAATTGTGGGTAATATGTGTGCTGAGTTGTGTTTAGTGGGCAGAGTCAGTTAAGATTTGGGCAATCTGTGTGCAGAGTTGTATTCATTGGGTGGAGTCATTTAAGATTGTGGGTAATCTGTGTGCAGAGTCGTGTTCAGTGGGCAGAATTCGTTAAAGTTTGGGCAATCTGTGTGTAGAGTTGTATTCATTGGGCAGAGTCAGTTAAGATTGTGGGTAATCTGTGTGAAGAGTTGTGTTTAATATGCGGAGTAAATTAAGATTGTAAGTAATATGTGTGCAGAGTTGTCTTCAGTGGGCGGAGTCAGTTAAGATTGTGGGTAATCTGTGTGCAGAGCTGTGTTCAGTGAGCAGAGTCAGTTATAATTGTGGATAATCTGTGTGCAGAGTTGTATTCATTGGGCAGAGTCAGTTAAGATTGTGGTTAATCTGTGTGCAGAGTTGTGTTCAGTGGGCAGAGTTAGTAAAGATTGTGGGTAATCTGTGTGCAGAGATGTGTTCAGTGGGCGGAGTCAGTTAAAATTGTGGGTAATTTGTGTGCATAGTTGTGTTCAGTGGGCGGAGTTAGTTAAATTTGTGGGTAATCTGTGTGCAGTTGTCTTCAGTGGGCGGAGTCAGTTAAGATTGGGGGTAATCTGTGTGCATAGCTGTGTTCAGTGGCCGGAGTCAGTTAAGATTGTGGGTAATCTGTGTGCAGAGTTGTGTTCAGTGAGCAGAGTCAGTTAAGATTGTGGATAATCTGTGTGCAGAGTTGTATTCAGTGGGCAGAGTCAGTAAAGATTGTGGGTAATCTGTGTGCAGAGATGTGTTCATTGGGCAGAGTCAGTTAAAATTGTGGGTAATTTGTGTGCATAGTTGTGTTCAGTGGGCGGAGTTAGTTAAATTTGTGGGTAATCTGTGTGCAGTTGTCTTCAGTGGGCGGAGTCAGTTAAGATTGGGGTAATCTGGGTAATCTGTGTGCATTGTTGTGTTCAGTGGGCGAAGTCAGTTAATATTGTGGGTAATCTGTGTGCATAGTTGAGTTCAGTGGGCGGAGTCAGTTAAGATTGCGGGTAATCTGTGTGCAGAGTTGTGTTCAGTGGGCGGAGTCAGTTAAGATTGTGGATAATCTGTGTGCAGAGTTATATTCATTGGGCAAAGTCCATTAAAATTGTGGGTAATATGTGTGCTGAGTTGTGTTTAGTGGGCAGAGTCAGTTAAGATTTGGGCAATCTGTGTGCAGAGTTGTATTCATTGGGTGGAGTCAGTTAAGATTGTGGGTAATATGTGTGCAGAGTCGTGTTCAGTGGGCAGAGTCAGTTAAAGTTTGGGCAATCTGTGTGCAGAGTTGTATTCATTGGGCAGAGTCAGTTAAGATTGTGGGTAATCTGTGTGCAGAGTTGTGTTTAATATGCGGAGTAAATTAAGATTGTAAGTAATATGTGTGCAGAGTCGTGTTCAGTGGGCAGAGTCAGTTAAAGTTTGGGCAATCTGTGTGCAGAGTTGTCTTCAGTGGGCGGAGTCAGTTAAGATTGTGGGTAATCTGTGTACAGAGTTGTATTAATTGGGCTGAGTCAGTTAAGATTGTGGGTAATCTGTGTGCAGAGTTGTATTCAGTGGGCGGAGTCAGTTAAGATTGTGGGTAATCTGTGTGAAGATTTGTGTTCAGTCGGCAAAGTCAGTTAAAATTGTGGGTAATCTGTGTGCAGAGTTGTTTTCAGTGGGTGGAGTCAGTTAAGATTGTGGGGTAATCTGTGTGCAGAGTTGTGTTCAGTGGGCAGAGTCAGTTAAGATTCTGGGTAATATGTGTGCAGAGTTGTATTCATTGAGCAAAGTCAGTTAAGATTCTGGGTAATCTTTGTGCAGAGTTGTGTTCAGTGGGCGGAGTCAGTGAAGATTGTGGTGTAATCTGTGTGCATTGTTGTGTTCAGTGGGCGGAGTCAGTTATGATTGTGGGTAATCTGTGTGCATAGTTGTGTTCAATGGCCGGAGTCAGTAAAAATTGTGGGTAATCTCTGTGCAGAGTTGTGTTCAGTTGGCGGAGTCAGTTAAGATTGTGAGTAATCTGTGTGCAGAGTTGTATTCATTGGGCAGTCAGTTAAGATTGTGGGTAATCTGTGTGCAGAGTTGTGTTCACTGGGCAGAGTCAGTTAAGATTGTGGGTATTCTGTGTGCAGAGATGTGTTTAGTGGGCAGAGTCAGTTAAAATTGTGGGCAATTTGTGTGCATAGTTGTGTTTAGTGGGCGGAGTCAGTTAAATTTGTTGGTAATATGTGCAGTTGTCTTCAGTGGGCGGAGTCAGTTAAGATTGTGGATAATCTGTGTGCAGAGTTGTATTCATTGGGTGGAGTCAGTTAAGATTGGGGGTAATAAGTGTGCAGAGTTGTGTTCAGTGGGCGGAGTCAGTTAATATTGTGGGTAAACTGTGTGCAGAGTTGTGTTCAGTGGGCAGAGTCAGTTAAAATTGTGGGTAATCTGTGTGCAGAGTTGTGTTCAGTGGGCGGAGTCAGTTAGGGTTGTGGTTAATCTGTGTGCAGAGTTGTATTCATTGGGCGAAGTCCGTTAAAATTGTGGGTAATCTTTGTGCAGAGTTGTGTTTAGTAGGCTGAGTCAGTTAAGATTTGGGCAATCTGTGTGCAGAGTTGTATTCATTGGGTGGAGTCAGTTAAGATTGTGGGTAATCTGTGTGCAGAGTCGTGTTCAGTGGGCAGAGTCAGTTAAGGTTTAGGCAATCTGTGTGCAGAGTTGTATTCATTGGGCACAGTCAGTTAAGATTGTGGGTAATCTGTGCGCAGAGTTGTGTTTAATATGTAGAGTTAGTTAAGATTGTAAGTAATATGTGTGCAGAGTTGTCTTTAGTGGGCAAAGTCAGTTAAGATTGTAGGTAATCTGTTTGCAGATTTGTATTCATTGTGCTGAGTCAGTTAAGATTGTGGGTAATCTGTGTGCAGAGTTGTATTCAGTGGGCAGAATCAGTTAAGATTGTGGGTAATCTGTGTGAAGATTTGTCTTCAGTGGACGAAGTCAGTTAAGATTGTGGGTAATCTGTGTGCAGAGTTGTTTTCAGTGGGCGGAGTCAGTTAAAATTGTGGGGTAATCTGTGTGCAGAGTTGTGTTCAGTGGGCGGAGTCAGTAAAGATTGTGGATAATCTGTGTGCAGAGTTGTATTCATTGGGCAAAGTAAATTAAGATTGTGGTAATCTGTGTGCAGAGTTGTATTCATTGGGCAGTCAGTTAAGATTGTGGGTAATCTGTGTGCAGAGTTGTGTTCACTGGGCAGAGTCAGTTAAGATTGTGGGTATTCTGTGTGCAGAGATGTGTTTAGTGGGCAGAGTCAGTTAAAATTGTGGGTAATTTGTGTGCATAGTTGTGTTTAGTGGGCGGAGTCAGTTAAATTTGTTGGTAATCTGTGCAGTTGTCTTCAGTGGGCGGAGTCAGTTAAGATTGTGGATAATCTGTGTGCAGAGTTGTATTCATTGGGTGGAGTCAGTTAAGATTGGGGGTAATAAGTGTGCAGAGTTCTGTTCAGTGGGCGGAGTCAGTTAATATTGTGGGTAAACTGTGTGCAGAGTTGTGTTCAGTGGGCAGAGTCAGTTAAAATTGTGGGTAATCTGTGTGCAGAGTTGTGTTCAGTGGGCGGAGTCAGTTAGGATTGTGTTTAATCTGTGTGCAGAGTTGTATTCATTGGGCGAAGTCCGTTAAAATTGTGGGTAATCTTTGTGCAGAGTTGTGTTTAGTAGGCTGAGTCAGTTAACATTTGGGCAATCTGTGTGCAGAGTTGTATTCATTGGGTGGAGTCAGTTAAGATTGTGGGTAATCTGTGTGCAGAGTCGTGTTCAGTGGGCAGAGTCAGTTAAGGTTTAGGCAATCTGTGTGCAGAGTTGTATTCATTGGGCACAGTCAGTTAAGATTGTGGGTAATCTGTGCGCAGAGTTGTGTTTAATATGCAGAGTTAGTTAAGATTGTAAATAATATGTGTGCAGAGTTGTCTTTAGTGGGCAAAGTCAGTTAAGATTGTAGGTAATCTGTTTGCAGAGTTGTATTCATTGGGCTGAGTCAGTTAAGATTGTGGGTAATCTGTGTGCAGAGTTGTATTCAGTGGGCAGAATCAGTTAAGATTGTGGGTAATCTGTGTGAAGATTTGTGTTCAGTGGACGAAGTCAGTTAAGATTGTGGGTAATCTGTGTGCAGAGTTGTTTTCAGTGGGCGGAGTCAGTTAAGATTGTGGGGTAATCTGTGTGCAGAGTTGTGTTCAGTGGGCGGAGTCAGTAAAGATTGTGGATAATCTGTGTGCAGAGTTGTATTCATTGGGCAAAGTCAGTTAAGATTGTGGGTAATCTTTGTGCAGAGTTGAGTTCAGTGGACGGAGTCAATTAAGATTTCTGCAATCTGTGTGCAGAGTTGTATTCATTGGGCGGAGTCAATTAAGGTTGTGGGTAATCTGTGTGCAGAGTTGTGTTCAGTTGGCGGAGTCAGTTAAGATTGTGGGTAATCTTTGTGCAGAGTTGCCTTCAGTTGGCGGATTCAGTTAAAATTGTGGGTAATCTGTGTGCAGAGTTGTTTTTAGTGGGCAGTCAGTTAAGATTGTGGGTAATCTGTGTGCAGAGTTGTGTTCAGTGGGTGGAGTCAATTAAGATTGTGGGTAATCTGTGTGCAGAGTTGTCTTCAGTGGGTGGAGTCAGTTAAGATTGTGGGTAATCTGTGTGCAGAGTTGTATTCATTGGGCAGAGTCAGTTAAGATTGTAAGTAATCTGTGTGCAGAGTTGTCTTCAGTGGGCGGAGTCAGTTAAAATATTGGGTAATCTTTGTGCAGAGTTGCCTTCAGTTGGCGGAGTCAGTTAAGATTGTGGGTAATCTGTGTGCAGAGTTGTATTCATTGGCCGGAGTCAATTAAGGTTGTGGGTAATCTGTGTGCAGAGTTGTGTTCAGTTGGCGGAGTCAGTTAAGATTGTGGGTAATCTTTGTGCAGAGTTGCCTTCAGTTGGCGGAGTCAGTTAAGATTGTGGGTAATCTGTGTGCAGAGTTGTTTTTAGTGGGCAGAGTCAGTTAAGATTGTGGGTAATCTGTGTGCAGAGTTGTATTCATTGGGCAGAGTAAATTAAGATTGTGGGTAATCTGTGTGCAGAATTGTGTTCGGTGGGCGGAGTCAGTTAATATTGTGGATAATCTGTTTGCAGAGTTGTGTTCAGTGGGCGGAGTCATTTAAGATTGTGGATAATCTGTGTGCAGAGTTGTCTTCAGTGGGCAGAGTCATTTAGGATTGTGGGTAATCTGTGTGCAGAGTTGTATTCATGGGGTGGAGTCAGTTAATATTGTGGATAATCTTTGTGCAGAGTTGTATTCATTGGGCAGAGTCAGTTAAGATTGTGGGTAATCTGTGTGCAGAGTTGTATTTATTGGGCAGAGTCAGTTAAGATTGTAATCTGTGCAGAGTTGTCTTTAGTGGGTGGAGTAAATTAAGATTAAGGGTTACCTGTGTGCAGAGTTGTGTTCAGTGGGTGGAGTCAGTTAAGATTTGGGATATCTCTGTGCAGAATTGTATTAATTTGGCGGAGTCAGTTAAGATTGTTGGTAATCTGTGTGCAGAGTTGTGTTTAGTGGGCGGAGTCAGTTAAGATTGTGGGTAATCTGTGTGCAGATTTGTCTTCAGTGGGCGGAGTCAGTTAAGATTGTTGGTAATCTGTGTGCAGAGTTTTCTTCAGTGGGCGGAGTCAGTTAAATTTGTGGGTAATCTGTGTGCAGAGTTGTATTCATTGTGCAGAATCAGTTAAGAATGTGGGTAATCTGTGTTCAGAGTTGTATTCAGTGGGCAGAATCAGTTAAGATTGTGGGTAATTTGTGTGAAGATTTGTGTTCAGTGGACGAAGTCAGTTAAGTTTGTGGGTAATCTGTGTGCAGAGTTGTTTTCAGTGGGCGGAGTCAGTTAAGATTGTGGGGTAATCTGTGTGCAGAGCTGTGTTCAGTGGGCGGAGTCAGTAAAGATTGTGGATAATCTGTGTGCAGAGTTGTATTCATTGGGCAAAGTCAGTTAAGATTGTGGGTAATCTTTGTGCAGAGTTGAGTTCGGTGGGCGGAGTCAATTAAGATTTCTGCAATCTGTGTGCAGAGTTGTATTCATTGGGCGGAGTCAATTAAGGTTGTGGGTAATCTGTGTGCAGAGTTGTTTTCAGTTGGCGGAGTCAGTTAAGATTGTGGGTAATCTTTGTGCAGAGTTGCCTTCAGTTGGCGGAGTCAGTTAAGATTGTGGGTAATCTGTGTGCTGAGTTGTTTTTAGTGGGCAGAGTCAGTTAAGATTGTGGGTAATCTGTGTGCAGAGTTGTGTTCAGTGGGTGGAGTCAATTAAGATTGTGGGTAATCTGTGTGCAGAGTTGTCTTCAGTGGGCAGAGTCAGTTAAGATTGTGGGTAATCTGTGTGCAGAGTTGTATTCATTGGGCAGAGTCAGTTAAGATTGTAAGTAATCTGTGTGCAGAGTTGTCTTCAGTGGGCGGAGTCAGTTAAAATATTGGGTAATCTTTGTGTAGAGTTGCCTTCAGTTGGCGGAGTCAGTTAAGATTGTGGGTAATCTGTGTGCAGATTTGTTTTTAGTGGGCAGAGTCAGTTAAGATTGTGGGTAATCTGTGTGCAGAGTTGTATTCATTGGGCAGAGTAAATTAAGATTGTGGGTAATCTGTGTGCAGAATTGTGTTCGGTGGGCGGAGTCAGTTAAAATTGTGGATAATCTGTTTGCAGAGTTGTGTTCAGTGGGCGGAGTCATTTAAGATTGTGGATAATCTGTGTGCAGAGTTGTCTTCAGTGAGCAGAGTCATTTAGGATTGTGGGTAATCTGTGTGCAGAGTTGTATTCATGGGGTGGAGTCAGTTAAGATTGTGGATAATCTTTGTGCAGAGTTGTATTCATTGGGCAGAGTCAGTTAAGATTGTGGGTAATCTGTGTGCAGAGTTGTCTTCAGTGGGTGGAGTCATTTAAAATTGTGTGTAATCTGTATGCAGAGTTGTATTTATTGGGCAGAGACAGTTAAGATTGTAATCTGTGCAGAGTTGTCTTCAGTGGGTGGAGTAAATTAAGATTAAGGGTTACCTGTGTGCAGAGTTGTGTTCAGTGGGTGGAGTCAGTTAAGATTTGGGATATCTCTGTGCAGAGTTGTATTAATTTGGCGGAGTCAGTTAAGATTGTTGGTAATCTGTGTGCAGAGTTGTGTTCAGTGGGCGGTGTCAGTTAAAATTGTGGGTAATCTGTGTGCAGAGTTTTCTTCAGTGGGCAGAGTCAGTTAAATTTGTGGGTAATCTGTGTGCAGAGTTGTATTCATTGTGCAGAATCAGTTAAGATTGTGGGTAATCTGTGTGCAGAGTTGTCTTCAGTGGGCGGTGTCAGTTAAGATTGTTGGTAATCTGTGTGCAGAGTTTTCTTCAGTCGGCGGAGTCAGTTAAATTTGTGGGTAATCTGTGTGCAGAGTTGTATTCATTGTGCAGAATCAGTTAAGATTGTGGGTAATCTGTGTTCAGAGTTGTATTCATTTGGCAGAGTCAGTAAAGATTGTGGGTAATCTGTGTGCAGAGTTGTCTTTAGTGGGTGGAGTCCGTTAACATTGTGGGTAATCTGTGTGCAGAGTTGTATTCATTGTGCAGAATCAGTTAAGATTGTGGGTAATCTGTGTGCAGAGTTGTGTTCAGTTGGCTGAGTCAGTTAAAAGGACATCCAATTTTTTTCTTTCATGATTCAGATAGAGAATGAAATTTTAAGCAGCTTTCTAATTTATTCCTATTATCAATTTTTCTTCGTTCTCTTGCTATCTTTATTTTAAAAACAGGGATTTAAATCTTAGTAGCCAGACCATTTTAGGTTCAGCACCATGGATAGTGCTTGCTTATTGGAGGCTTACATTTACCCACCAATAAGCAAGTATAACCCAGGTTCCCAACCAAAAATGGGCCGTCTTAAAATTGCATGCTCTATCTGAATCATGTAATAAAAAATTGCGGTTTAGTGTCGCTTTAAGATCGTGGGTAATCTATGTGCAGAGTTGTATTCATTGGGCAGAGTCAGTTAAAATTGTGGGTAATCTGTGTGCAGAGTTGTTTTCAGTGGGTGGAGTCAGTTAAGATTGTGGGTAATCTGTGTGCAGAGTTCTATTCATTGGGCAGAGTCAGTTAAGATTGTGGGTAATCTGTGTGCAGAGTTGTGTTCAGTGGGCGGAGTCAGTTGGCGATAAAAATAAATTGGAAAGTTGTTTAAATTTATTTTGCACTAGACTGTCCATTTACCTTGTGGGTAATCTTTGTGCAGAGTTGTGTTCAGTGGGCAGAGTCAGTTAAGATTGTGGGTAATCTGTGTGCAGAGTTTAATGGTCTGGGGCTTTATTGGGTAGTTAGCAGTGTTGTTTGGTGGTCAAGTACAATTACAATTTTACAATGGACAGAACATCACAGAACACAATGTAGATACAGTCCTTGTCCCAAAGAGCTTGCAATCAAATTAAGAGTTAGGAGGACTTACAGGTACATAAATGTTATAGGGTAGTGTGCATTTGAGAGGCTTTGACTGTATAGTCAGTGAGCCCAGTTGGCTAGTTATTTATTAGTGAGTCAATAAAAATACAGTCTTGTGATTTGTTACAGCAGCACTTTTCAGTCACTGTGCTTAAGTGCATAACACATACTTAAAGTTGCATATAAGGAGAGCTGTTGTGTTCCTTCCTGTGAGGATATGGCAAGTAAGCCAATCACAAGAGGCATACATATTTATGCTCCAATCACTGGCTGTATTCTCTTCTGTAATTGGCAGGGAAGTGTGCTGGGTATTAGCCACTAACCACATAGCATTATGGGAGAATTTTTTTAAATAATAATCTGCTCTAGTGAATGTATTTTTAACAAGACAAATATTTGGGATATTGATAACATTTAATGAAAGAGGATGTGTAATTGTTTGATGATTAATATTCACACACAACTAGTAAAGTGTACAGCACATGGACTATTGCAGAATAAAGCGCCTTTGCACAAGCAAATATTTCATATCTCTCACTAAAATACACAATAGGAGACTTGATGGGAAGTAATGGATTCCTGTTATTGCACTGAAGGGTTAAAGTGTTTCATGACGGACTCCTCCTGCCCCACAGATCTCTGACCTCGATTTGGCACATAAAAGTGAGATGATGTGGCCTGTTCAAATTTGCAATACTTAAAGGGATATGTACCCAGCAATGTTCCATCTATAATAGACTGTTTCAAAATATATTATTGTATTACATTGCTGTAATTGTTGTCTGTTAATGATTTACATATAATGTAAAGACAAACTTTTATTTAGTTTTATTCTGCTGTCTTATCTACCTATTTCTTTTGTGACAAACAATGTAGAATGCTCATCACATGCACACACCTGTTCCTACCTGCTCTTATGGAAAATACCTAATTTTATTAGAAAATAAAAATTCAAAATCGTATATACCAGAGACACCAGTTTAATACAGTTAGTATAAAATTGGGTATTCTATATCCTTGCTCCCCATATGAAGCACACATAAACAGGCATTCATCCCCCAGGGTTTAAAATAATAAATTAAATACTTCTTCAAGTGAATATTAGTGTCAATTTACTGCACTCATTTTGACCATTGTTTGTAAAGTTGCAAACCATATGATATAATTATAATTTCCGCATTTGAACTGATGAGTGCTAGTTTGTGTATCCTCAGTCCTCCCTAACAGGCCAGATTTTGGGGATTTTTGAACTAGAGCACAGGTGAAATAATCAGCTGATTAGTAAATATGGTTATTTTAGCTGCTCTCATCCATGGTAATCCTGAAAATCTGACCTGTTAGGGCCAGCGGACAGGTTTGAAAACCAGTGTCCAATAAGGATACCCTGCTTAGGTCTATCTGCAGCACAGTTATTGTGATTGATTCACCTGTTGTCAGGAATATACACAAAATCTGGCCTGGATTACTTCTAGACTGGATTTGAGAATGGCTGGAATAGCAATTGCCTTCACTACATTACAGATGGGGACATTTGACAAAAAACTGCATGTGTTATTTATACTGTTATGGGTGATTATGCATAGCAGGGGCCTGTTCAAATGCATTTGCCTCTACATTTGAGTTGGAATAATATATCTAATAGAATAGTTTCACATTCCCCCTTAACACCTTAAAGGGACATTCCGGTCAAATAGTAACTGCACATAGATGAATTACATCTTTGAATAGAAACATATTTGTAATATATCTGTAGTATTGGCAGAAATGCTTCTAGTAAAAGTTATTATTGTTTAGTGTTAACATGTTCTCTGCACGTGCATGTGAAGCATAGCTAGATATTCTCAGTGCACCAGCATTTTAATACTATAGCTGCTCAGAGCACCAGTGGGGCTTGCATCATGTCAGCAATTGACAAACTGAATCATTACCAGATGGTACAAGCACCTTAGGCTTTTTGAGCAAGTGCTGTGTATAAAATGCTGGTGCACGGTGCATACTTAAATACACTTTTAAAACAGCTATAGCTTTTATTAGAAGCACTTTTGCTAATGCATGTATATTACAAAAATGCTTCTGTTCAAAACTTAAATGCATCTGTGTGGATTCCAATTATGGCTGGATTGTCCCTTTAACGACACAGATGTACCTTCTACAGTGTTTTAGCCCAGAAGCAGTAGGACACTCTACTACTAAATGCCACCCTCTTGCCACTGTCAATGAGAGACACTCTACTACTAAATGCCACCCTCTTGCCACTGTCAATGAGAGACACTCTATCTAACCCCTTACAGTGAAAATGAAAGCCAACGTACAGGGTATATAGTCTGTCGTTAGAGACTATATACCCTGTATAAGACCAAATTGCACCAACCATTAGCTCTGCTGCTTTAATATTCCCTAAATAACTAATTAATCACCAATAACTAAACCACATTTCATGTCATACTATATTTCCCTTAATCCCCAATCCACGGTCACAAATGATCCTGACCCCTCAGCACCACCCAATGTTATATTTATATGGAAATGTATTGGTGCTAACAGTCTGCTAAGTCTCAGCTCTTTACCCTTCTAAAGCTAAATTAGACCAATGTCATGCTGAGCTATTTATATTCCTGTCAGAGCATGGTTTGTTAGATCCAGTGACAAGTTTGGTACTGTTCCTGGTATAGATTTATCTATCTATCTATCTATCTATCATCTATCTATCTATCTATCTATCTATCTATCTATATATATATATATATATATATATACTGTATATATACATATATATATCTATCAATCATCTATCTATCTACCTATCATCTATCTATCTATCTATCTATCTATCTATCTATCTATCTATCTAGCATCTATCTATCTATCTATCTATCTATCATCATCTATCTATTTATCATATATCAATCTATCTATAATCTATCTAGCATCTATCTATCTATATATCTATCTATCATCTATCTATCTATCTATCGATATATACTGTACATATATATATATATATATATATATATATATCAATCATCTATCTATCTATATATCTATCTATCTATCTATCTATCTATCTATCTATATATCATCTATCTACCTATCATCTATCTATCTATCTATCTATCTATCTATCTATCTATCTATATATCTATCTATCTATCTATCATCTATCTACCTATCATCTATCTATCTATCTATCTATCTATCTATAATCTATCTACCTATCATCTATCTATCTATCTATCTATCTATCTATGTCTATCTATCTATCTAACTATCATCTTTCTATCTATTTATCTATCTATCAATCATCTATCAATCATGTATCTATCATCTATCTATCTATTTATCTATCTATCTATCTATCAATCATCTATCTATCTATCTATCTATCTATCTATCTATCTATCATCTATCTATGTCTATCTATCTATCATCTATATATCTATCCATCTATCATCTACCTATATATCTATCTATCATCTATCTAGCATCTATCTATCTATCTATCATCTATCTATCTGTCTATCTATCTATCTAGCATCTATCTAGCATCTATCATCTATCTATATATCTATCATCTATCTATCTTTCTATCTATCTATCTATCTATCTATCATCTATCAATCATCTATCTATCTATCTATCTATCTATCTATCTATTTATCTACCTATCATCTATATAATGTATTTGTTTTTATTATAATTAAAAGCTCCTATATTGATAGCAATAAATGAAGACAAATATCCTCCATCTAACCCATTAAACAGTTTCAGTACTTGGAACTCTTTGTATTATCATTTCACCCCTTCTTTGCCCGAGTGCATTGTAATGTGTGGCTGACAAGGGGTTAAGCCATCAGTTATATCTATATGTCAGGTTGTTATTGTGACTGATAATATCATCCCTTCTTGAGTCAAGGACAATATATTCCTTCAGTACTAAATCTGATAAGACGTTTGTAATGATGGTTACTTAACTTCACACTGGGAGCATTGAGGGCAGTCACATCTGAACGACAGTTATATTAGGTCTCAGTGTGAATATCACTGACCTCTGTATAGCAATAAGCAGAGCCCTTTGTGGTCAGATAATGACATGTTACATAATATCAGTGGAAGAACTAATATAAAGAAGCACAAATATAATATGTGTTGTCAATATCTCATGTTAAAACAGGAAACTAGTGACCAGTTTATACTACACAATATAGAAGAGCAGGACTCATTATCCTAGGCTTTATCTACACACATGCTTTCAAATTGTATCATTATTGGCAACTACAGACTCAATCTGTGTGTTTATGTATGTATTTGATTGTGTGTGTGCATATGTGTATGTTTGTGTGCATATGTATGTATGTGTTTGTGTGTATTGTTATTTGTGTGTATGTGTTTATTTGTGTGTGTGCGTGTGTGTGTATTGTTGTCTGTGTGTATGTGTTTATTTGTGTGTGTATGTGTGTGTGTGAGAGTGTGTGTGTATGTGTGTGTATTTGTGTGCATATGTGTGTGTTTATATGTGTGTATTTGGTATTAGTGTGCATGTGTTTATTTGTGTGTGTATGTGTTTCTGTGTGTGTATTGGTATTTGTGTGTATGTGTTTATTTGTGTGTGTATGTGTTTCTGTGTGTGTATTGGTATTTGTGTGTATGTGTTTATTTGTGTGTGTATGTGTTTCTGTGTGTGTATTGGTATTCGTGTGTATCCGTTTATTTGTGTGTCTATGGCCTCTAGTTATGAAGCTCCGTATTTACCTGCATTCGCCGGCCCAATACGCTCACCTAAGATCGCCTAACATCACCGCAGCGGACCTGAATACGTTCGCCAAAGTTATCAAGAAAGCTGTCAAGAAGCCGCGCACCAAGTACGGTGCGATGAGCAGCGGACTGTTGTTAACTGACAGTCATCGATCTCGCTGCTCATCGGCTTCTTCACAGCTTTCTTGCTAGCCTGTCACTAAGCACCCACACTATACTATACTGTTTTACCCCCTAAACCGCCGCTCCTGGAGCCCCCCGCAACTAAATAAACCTATTAACCCCTAAACCGCCGCTCCCGGACCCAGCCGCCACTATAATAAATATATGAACCCCTAAACCACCGCTCCTGGACCCCGTCGCCACCTACATTATACCTATTAACCCCTAATTTGCCGCCCCCTATACCGCCGCCACCTACATAAAGTTATTAACCCCTATCCTGCCGATCCCAGACCCCGCCGCAAATAAATTAATTGTTTAACCCCTAAGCCGCTGCACCCGGAGCCCTCCGCCACCTACATTACATTTATTAACCCCTATCCTGCCCCCCTACACCACCGCCACCTACAGTACATTGATTAACCCCGCTGCAACAATAATAAACCTATTAACCCCTTAACCGCCGCTCCCGGACCCAGCCACCACTATAATAAATATATGAACCCCTAAACCACCGCTCCTGGACCCCGCCGCCACCTACATTATACCTATTAACCCCTAATTTGCCGCCCCCTAACCCCTAATTTGCCGCCCCCTATACCGCCGCCACCTATGTAAAGTTATTAACCCCTATCCTGCCGATCCCGGACCCCGCCGCAAATAAATTAATTGTTTAACCCCTAAACCGCTGCACCCGGAGCCCTCCGCCACCTACATTACATTTATTAACCCCTATCCTGCCCCCCTACACCACCGCCACCTACAGTACATTGATTAACCCCTAATCTACCCCCCTACTCCGCCTCCAATATATTAAATGAATTAACCCCAAAACCTAAGTCTAACCCTAACCCTAACACCCCCCTAACTTAAATATTATTTTAATTAATCTAAATAAATATTCCTATAATTAAATAAATTAATCCTATTTAAAACGAAATACTTACCTATAAAATAAACCCTAAGATAGCTACAATATAACTAATAGTTCCATTGTAGCTATTTTAGGGTTTATTTTTATTTTACAGGCAACTTTGTATTTATTTTAACTAGGTACAATAGCTATTAAATAGTTAATAAGTATTTCATAGCTACCTAGTTAAAATAATTACAAATTTACCTGTAAAATAAATCCTAACCTAAGTTACAAATACACCTAACACTACACTATCAATAAATTAATTAAATAAATTAACTACAATGATCTAAATTAAAATACAATTAAATAAACGAAACTATATTACAAAAAAAAAAAAAAATTACAAAAAATAAAAAAAATATTACAAGAAGTTTAATCTAATTACACCTAATCTAAGCAGCCCCCTAATAAAATAAAAAAGGCCCCCAAAATAATAAAATTCCCTATCCTAAACTAAATTACAAATTAATCAGCTCTTTTACCAGCCCTTAAAAGGGCTTTTTGTGGGGCATTGCCCCAAAGTAATCAGCTCTTTTACCTGTAAAAAATATAAATACAATACCCCCCCCAACATTACAACCCACCACCCACACACCCCTACTCTAAAACCCACCCGATCCCCCCTTAAAAAAACCTAACACTACCCCATTAAAGATCACCCTACCTTGAGCCGTCTTCGCCCAGCCGGGCCGAACTCTTTATCCGATCCGGGCACAAGTGGTCCTCCAGCCGGGCAGAAGTCTTCATCCGATCAGGGCAGAAGAGGTCCTCCATCCAGCAGAAGTCTTCATCCAAGCGGCATCTTCTATCTTCATCCTTCCGGCGATGAGCGGCTCCATCTTGAAGACCTCCGGCGCGGAGCATCCTTCCAGCATGACGGACTAATGATGAATGATGGTTCCTTTAAATGACGTCATCCAAGATGGCGTCCCTCGAATTCCGATTGGGTGATAGGATTCTATTAGCCAATCGGAATTAAGGTAGGAAAAATCCGATTGGCTGATGTAATCAGCCAATCGGATTGAAGTTCAATCCGATTGGCTGATTGGATCAGCCAATAGAATTGACCTCGCATTCTATTGGCTGATCCAATCAGCCAATCGGATTGAACTTCAATCCGATTGGCTGATTACATAGAATCCTATCAGCCAATCGGAATTCGAGGGACGCCATCTTGGATGACGTCATTTAAAGGACTTTTAAAAGATAGATCGGACCTGCTTAGACCAAAGAAAGCCACAACACCTGACACAAATATAACAAGATTCATATCTACTTATAACAGTCAAAGTGATGAAGTGACAGCGATTATAAAAAAACATTGGCATATCCTAAAAAGTGATGACAAATTAAATATGTTATTACCAACTAATCCGTCTTTTACTTTTAGACGCGCTAACAACTTAAATGACCATCTTACTAACAGTCACTTTAATAGAAATAGACGAAAGAAACACATTCACCAAGGTTCAGTACCTTGTGGGCATTGCCACATCTGCCAATATATGGTGAAAAAAGATACCATACTAGACAGATTTGGTAAAAAATGGCAAATTAAAAGCCACATCAATTGTCAAAGCGAGAATGTCATTTATTGTCTATCATGCTCATGCGACATAATTTACACAGGTATGACTACCCGTAAGCTGAACACTAGAATGACAGAACACCTTAGCAACATCCGCAACGCACAGAAAGACCTAGAAAAGGGCAAACAAATAACTAGCGTGGCTAAACACTTCTTACAATCCCACTCAGGAAAAACCGCCTCTTTCAAATGTTGGGGTTTGGAACAGATCAAACCAGGAATCAGAGGGGGCAACTGTGAGAAAATCTTATTACAAAAAGAAACAGGTTGGATTTTCAGATTAAATACAGTTATGCCCAATGGAATGAATGAGGCTAACAACTTTTGGGTGTTTCTCTAAAAACTGCCTATTTATAATCAATAATAAATTAAACAATATGACTTTTGTCATACTTCATCACATAACTGACATTATATAAGTGCTACATATATTTTTTGAAATAAGTACTATGACTCATATAATTTCAACACATGAAAAAGATGGTATCCATTAATCTATTTTATTCTATTGTATTCTATGAATAACTTTATTCTTCCATCACAAATAAAGAATACTTATATAATGCGGGTAATGACATATACCTAAATTTGATTTAACCAATGACCTCTCCTTCATCATAATTGATATTCATAGGTATAGACTTAATGCTTTCTGAAATATGAACTTGGATTAGAAAGAGAGTAGGATTCATAAACAATAGGTAAGCATTAATCGTAAAACCACATATAAGTTCTTTTTAATAACAAATATTAGGTGCATAATGGCCGCCCACAGCACTACACACATCCTAAAACGATTGCTTTCCCTACCTTACTAGTGCATAGTATAACTAACATATAAGCTATCATTGGTACTAATAGAAATAAATGTATGGTATTAGAATATACTAGCCAGATACTGCAGTATACTAATATGTGTTTTCACACTAAGACAGTATAATGGATGTAGTTTAGGGCAATGTATGGTTAGGAATGCCTAGCATTTTATTCGCTCAATGATAGTTTAGTTGATTGTAGACCATTAGAAGGATAGTCTGTACTTACTACCTATACTTAAGATACTTATGAAAAGCATAGATACTGAATTAATAACAGATAGTTAAACACAGTAGAAATGAGTGGTATTTCTTTGTAATCCCAATAGAGTATCATCCACAGACTACAAATATTTACCTAGAATCTGATTATTACGAAATACAAGTTTCAATAATGTGTTGTCATAATAAGTGTAATACATGACTCGCATTATTACTAGGACAACTTATTCCCCATGTATGTATCAGTAACATTATGTTCGGACTATATTAACAGCATTTCGAATTACGAATAACATAGAGATATAGTCACATCGATATAATTCCTAACATAAGTTGTATATGTATAGGAGTAATATTCTGCCATAACACCAATGACTATTAGGATATAATATAATTCCCAGTAGACCGATAAGACATTCAAATATTGCAAAATACATAACGGGATATTATGGGATATGTATACAGATAGACGGTGATCTGATTGGATGATACCTACCACGTGGGTGGGTGTGTTACAAGGGACCAATAGAATTCAACCATGTCCGTGGTGTGTATGACTGAATTGAAGAAACTATTCAGCTAGAAAATTAATAGTATCAATGCGCCAAGTTACATCTTATGCAAGAGATGTGAGTTACATTTCATAAGGCAATATCGGATCTGCAGAGACAAACCGTAAGGAATTACATGTTAGACTAACATACACTGATAATAAGGAAAGTTAACGATCTGATCTATTAACTCTCGATATTTAAGGCTGCATTAGTAGTTATTCGTAAACATGCTAATAAGAATGATATTATGTAAGTGCATGCCGTAATCCCATAAGTGACAGGAATGGAACAGAAAGAGGAGTGTTTTTACATAGATCACTGATTGGCTTAGAGATTAAGCTCAGTGCTATTTAAAGGGGTGGCACCCGGGCCTCGGTTTGTCCATAGCATTGAGAAAGGCTGATAGCACAGCCGAAACTAGTTTGCTGCTTTTTTTGTGCATGTATTTGCATATCTGTGGTTTGTGTGTTTTTTAACTTTCTAGTCTATTTGTCCCTGTCACCTGAAGCCGAGGAAGCTGCTATCGGCCAGGAAACAGGGGGACATTTGAGACTTAGTTTTTAAATTTTGGTACACTGGGTATTTAGGCCGGTATTTTAAATTTAACTATTAAAGGTTTGCCTTTTAATATTTCATTAACACTTAACAGGAATGAGTGCTAACTTTAAACACCAGCTTCTATGAGGTTCCCTTACCTCTTCCTTTCTTATATGTAATTGCATTTGGTGGTTAGCACCGGAACATTTAACAGTTCCTTATATTCCTGCACACACTTAACTAGTGCCAGTACTCTCACTTCTCTCCTTTATGTGTCATTTAAAGGAACCATCATTCGTCGTTAGTCCGTCGTGCTGGAAGGATGCTCCGCGCCGGAGGTCTTCAAGATGGAGCCGCTTATCGCCGGAAGGATGAAGATAGAAGATCCCGCTTGGATGAAGACTTCTGCTGGATGGAGGACCTCTTCTGCACCAATCGGATGAAGACTTCTGCCCGGCTGGAGGACCACTTGTGCCCGGATCGGATGAAGAGTTCGGCCCGGCTGGGTGAAGACGGCTCAAGGTAGGGTGATCTCTGATTACTTTGGGGCAATGCCCCCAAAAAGCCCTTTTAAGGGCTGGTAAAAGAGCTGAGGGTGTTAGGGTTAATGTTAGACTTAGGTTTTGGGGTTTATTCATTTAATATATTGGCGGCGGTGTAGGGGGGTAGATTAGGGGTTAATCAATGTACTGTAGGTGGCGGCAGTGTAGGGGGGGCAGGATAGGGGTTAATAAATGTAATGTAGGTGGCAGAGGGCTCTGGGTGAGGCAGTTTAGGGGTTAAACAATTAATTTATTTGTGGCGGGGTTCGGGATCGGCAGGATTGGGGTTAATAACTTTATGTAGGTGGCGGCCGTATAGGGGGCGGCAGATTAGGGGTTAATAGGTATAATGTAGGTGGCGGCGGGGTCCGGGAGCGGCGGTTTAGGGGTTCATAAGTATAAAGTAGGTGGCAGCGGTGTAGGGGGGGCAGATTAGGGGTGTTTAGACTCCGGTTACATGTTAGGGTGTTAGGTGCAAACACTTCCCATAGAAATCAATGAGATATCGGGCAGCAGCGAACATGAGCACTCGCTGCTGTCAGACTCCCATTGATTTCTATGGGATCCGCCGCCTCCAGGGCGGCGGATTGAAAACCATGTACGCTGGCCCGGAATAGTGGCAAGCGTACCTGGTTGTTCTTTGATAACTAGCAAAAGTAGTCAGATTGTGCCGAACTTGCGTTCGGAACATCTGGAGTGACGTAACCATTGATCTGTGTCGGACTGAGTCCGGCGGATCATATGTTACGTCACTAAATTCTACTTTTGCTGGGCTGTAGGGCTTGATAACTACAGCGAATCAGCCTCGCCCCAAATACGCTGCGGAATTCCAGCGTATTTGCGGTTGACGGCTTGATAACTAGAGGCCTATGTGTGCATTTTTGTAAATATGTGCTTACTTATTGCTTTATAAGTGTCATTGTTGTTGTTACTATGTTGCTATTGGTGCTGAGTGCTTTTATAAGCAGCATGATTGGTCCATAGGTAGTTTCCTGCTCTGGAGCTGCAGTAGTTGTGTCTCCTGAGTGGTTCTTTACCTACACATGTAACCACTTTGTCGGAACTAATCACATAGGGGTCAATCACAATTCTTTAGAAGGAAATGTATCTAATGATTTTCTACAGAAATTTACCATTAAAGTCTATGGTGATCTTTGTAGATAAATCAATTAATACTTTTTTAAAAAGGATTGAAATCGAGCCCATCATTATCTAGGATCAGTAATCCAAAACTGACACTATTACAGCATTCAATATCTGTATTAGACGTATGTCTAATAGAGTTAATCATTATATGAGCACCTGCTGACATAAAACTTGTTCTCTGTCAGTTGTAAATACAACTTAACTGTATTAAAAACCTAATGCTATAAACTAAGTATTCAGTTAACCCCTTAGGCACCAGTACATCATACTGTCTCTGGCAACAGGGTTTTACTTGACTTCACCAACTGACCTTTTGAAACATTTAAAGGGCCATGATACCCAAATGTTGTGACACTTGAAAGTGATGCAGCATAGCTGTAAAAAGCTGACTACAAAATATCACCTGAACATCTCTATGTAAAAAAGAAATATATTTTACCTCAAAATGTCCCAAGTATTCACACCCCATTGTAAAGGACGTTAAGCAGCAAATCAGTATGTCTGTCTTGGGACAGGCAGGGGAGTGTGCCTGGTGCACACTCATGTTATTTCCCTATTCAGTTTACGGAAGTTTACAATGAAATATCATGAAAGTTAAGTGAAATCTCATGAGATCACCATAAAATAGTTCATGACCTCAGTACTGCTGGTGCTGATTGGCTGCTGAACATTGCTTAATTATTTTTATTTTTTTACCTGCATCTGGGAGCAGCTGAGTATAACTTTTTACACAGAACTTACTCTGCTGAGCTGAGGAAATTGTGAGGTAAAATATGTTCCTTTTTTACATAGAGATGCTCAGGTGATATTTTCCTGTCAGCTTTTTACAGTTATACTGCATCAGTTTCAAGTGATTTAGCATATGAGCATTATGTCCCTTTAAGTCAATAAGACATTTGAATTCTTTGGACTTTCTAAATGTTATCACATAATGTAGAGGGATCTGCAATAATCTTTGGTCCTGATAACAGCCAACAATAGTTTTCCAATAATATAATTGTAACGATCTGTGCTAATTATTTCCATTACCAAAAGGTTGTGATTAATTAATACAAATCATTTCAAATGATCATTGAACCCATAAACTGCTGGCAACAAAATAAAGGCACCCAGCCCGAGACATTATGGTTATACCTGAAGCTTTTATGACCATTACCCTTGACTTGGATAAGACACAGGTACAGGGACTTTTCCAATAGAGACTTTAGTTATAGGCAATTCCTCTACTTTCTGGCATAAAGATAATGATATTAATATTTACAAATGAAGGAAATGAAAACTAAAATCTAAGCCAGTTATTAAAAAAGGAAATAAAACAAACAAAGGCTCAAAAATTCTACAGTAACTACAGTTTATTGGGTACAAAATACACTTGTGAAATATAAAGCATTTTCTAGTGGAAACTTGCTGAATCCAGTGCTGCTCCCATGTAAGTACAGCACTATCCGTAAGTCTCTATAAAACCACTTAGAAATTGTGCACTATATAGCGAGAAACAAAAACCCAAAACATTTAAAAGTTCAGCTGTTACACCAGAATGGCTTTGTGGTTGTCCTTCCAACTCAGAAAACACACTTAGGGCCTGATGGTAAAACATTCTGCATGGAGAGAAATTTTAGTGCAGACTTTACAGGGGCTGAACTCAATTAAGGCTAAAAGAAAAACGGCAGAACTATACAACGCGAGATCTCTCACACATTTCTAGACAGGCAGATTTTGATATACTTGTCTAAGGGGTGTTCTCTGCATTTCTGTAGTGAAGGACAGACAAGCCATGTGCAATATAGCACTGCATGATATGAGAGTTTTGTTACACGTACACTTTGTGCTTTGTATTTTATATTACTTTATACCTCAGATTGGGCTGTGTCAGCTACTTAACTAGTGATTCAGGTTGGCTCACGCATCCCTGAAATACTGGGACCCCCAAGCTGCACTCACAGCTTAATAAATGGAGCCCGGAGTGTAAATGCAGCAGAACTGTCATATAATGCAGTGCTATATTGTACTGATCTTGTCTCTCCTTCTTACACAGAAATGCAGCAGAACTGTCATGTCATGCAGTGCTACATTATAATGATCTTGTCTCACCTTCACATACAGAAATACAGCAGAACTGTCATGTCATGCAGTGCTACATTATAATGATCTTGTCTCACCTTCTTACACAGAAATGCAGCAGAACTGTCATATAATGCAGTGCTATATTGTACTGATCTTGTCTCTCCTTCTTACCCAGAAATGCAGCAGAACTGTCATGTCATGCAGTGCTACATTATAATGATCTTGTCTCACTTTCACATATAGAAATGCAGCAGAACTGGTATGTCATGCAGTGCTATATTGTACTGATCTTGCCTCTCCTTCACATACAGAAATACAGCAGAACTGTCATGTCATGCAGTGCTATATTATACTGATCTTGGCTCACCTTCACATACAGAAATGCAGCAGAACTGTCATGTCATGCAGTGCTATATTATACTGATCTTGGCTCACCTTCACATACAGAAATGCAGCAGAACTGTCATGTCATGCAGTGCTATATTATACTGATCTTGGCTCACCTTCACATACAGAAATGCAGCAGAACTGTCATGTCATGCAGTGCTATATTATACTGATCTTGTCTCACCTTCACATACAGAAATACAGCAGAACTGTCATGTCATGCAGTGCTATATTATACTGATCTTGGCTCACCTTCACATACAGAAATGCAGCAAAACTGTCATGCCATGCAGTGCTATATTGTACTGATCTTTTCTCTCCTTCACATACAGAAATACAGAAGAACTGTCATGTCTAGTGATGTTGCGAACATAAAATTTTCCGTTATATACCCTGTACGTTGGCTTTCATTTTCACTGTAAGGGATTAAATAAAGTGTCTCTCATTGACAGTGGCAAGAGGGTGGCATTTAGTAGTAAATAGTGATGTCGCGAACATAAAATCTTCAGTTCGCGAATGGCGAACGCGAGTTTCCGCAAATGTTCGCGAACGGGCGAACCGGGCGAACCGCCATAGACTTCAATAGGCAGGCGAATTTTAAAACCCACAGGGACTCTTTCTGGCCACAATAGTGATGGAAAAGTTGTTTCAAGGGGACTAACACCTGGACTGTGGCATGCCGGAGGGGGATCCATGGCAAAACTCCCTTGGAAAATTACATAGTTGATGCAGAGTCTGTTTTTAATCCATAAAGGGCATAAATCACCTAACATTCCTAAATTGTTTGGAATAACATGCTTTAAAACATCAGGTATGATGTTGTATCGATCGGGTATTGTAATGGTTACGCCCGCTTCACAGTAACAGACCAAACTCCCCGTTTAACGCACCACAAACAACTGCAAACAGTCCATTTGCGCAACGCAAACTCCCAATGCCGCAAAAAAATTCAATGCCGCCAACAAATTTCTTCCGTTGTCACAAACCACTTTGCGGATCTCCAATTGGTGCGGTGTCAGCCACTGATCCACCTGTGCGTTCAGGGCGGACAGGAGTGCTGGTCCGGTGTGACTCTCTGCTTTCAGGCAAGTCAACCCCAAGACGGCGTGACACTGCTGTATCCGGGATGTGGAATAGTACCTGGGGAGCTGTGGGGGTGCCGTTGATGTGGAGCAAGACGCAGCAGCAGAACAGGACTCAGCCGAGGAGGTTATGGAAGAGGATGGAGTAGGAGGAGTAGAGGAGGTGGCAGCAGGCGTGCCTGCAAGTTGTGGCGGTGTCACCAACTCCTCTGCAGAGCCACGCATTCCATGCTTGGCAGACGTCAGCAGGTTTACCCAATGCGCAGTGTAGGTGATATACCTGCCCTGACCATGCTTTGCAGACCAGGTATCAGTGGTCAGATGGACCCTTGCCCCAACACTGTGTGCCAGACATGCCATTACTTCTTTTTGCACAATCGAGTACAGGTTGGGGATTGCCTTTTGTGCAAAGAAATTTCGGCCGGGTACCTTCCACTGCGGTGTCCCAATAGCTACAAATTTTTGGAACGCCTCAGACTACACCAGCTTGTATGGTAAAAGCTGGCGGGCTAAGAGTTCAGACAAGCCAGCTGTCAGATGCCGGGCAAGGGGGTGACTTTGTGACATTGGCTTCTTACGCTCAAACATGTCCTTGACAGACACCTGACTGTGGGCAGATGAGCAGGAACTGCTCAAGGCGAGAGACGGAGTGGCGGATGGTTGAGAGGGGGCAAGGAGGACAGCAGTGGTTGACGTGGCTGAAGATGCTGGACCAGGAGGAGGATGGCGGCTTTGAGTTTGTGTGCTGCTTGTACTCATGTGTTGATCCCATAGGCGTTTGTGATGTGCGATCATGTGCCTTCGCAAAGCAGTTGTACCTAGGTGGGTGTTGGACTTCCCATGACTCAGTTTCTTTTGGCACAGGTTGCAAATGGCATCGCTGTTGTCAGAGGCAGACACACAAAAAAAATGCCACACTGCTGAGCTCTGCAATGACGGCATTCTGGTGGTGGCAACAGCATGCGTTGATTCGCGTGCTGTCTGGCTGACCCCGGGTGCCGATGCATGCTGTCTGACTGTGCCACTAGCTCCTTGAGACGACCTCCCCCTGCTTCCAACTCGTCTCCTCCTCCTCTCTGTCTCCCCATCTGAACTTTCCCCCTGTTCTTCTTCTCTTCTAGCGGGCACCCACGTGACATCCACGGACGCATCGTCATCATCAATCGCTTCACTTGTATCTGACAACTCAGCAAAGGAAGCAGCAGCGGGTACAACATCATCATCATCACACCGTACGTCCATGTGTGTAATGCTGCCTGACTGAGACATATCCCTGTTATCTACATCCTCTGGCAATACTTGTTGCGCATCACTCATTTCTTCCAATTGATGTGTAAATAACTCCTCTGACAGATCAAGTGAAGTGGCTGTGGTGCTAGTGTTGGTGGTGGCAGCAGGCGGGCGAGTGGTAACTTGAGAGGTGCCCGAAGCTAAGCTGGAGGAGGATGGTGCGTCAAGGTTCCGAGCGGAAGCTGTAGAAGATTGGGTGTCCTGTGTTAGCCAGTCAACTATGTCCTCAGAACTTTTCGAGTTCAGGGTACGTGGCCTCTGAACACTGGGCATTATTCTAGGGCCAAAGGGAATCACAGCACCACGACCACGACGGCCTCTGCCTGTCATTTTTTTTCCGATTAGTGGTACTACGCATGCAAGCTACTGTGACAACAGATATGAGTGGCACTGTGCACTGTCAGAAGTTGGCAGAGTAGACGCTGTAGGCCTGACACACACGCTTGCAGACAACTAACTGCTATTCAATCTATTACAGTCAAAATTGTATTTTTTTTTTTAAATGTACACTACTGTTACACCAGATATGAGTTGCACTGGTGTGACACTGTGCCCTGGCAGGCCCTGAAACGCACACGTGTGAAGGAAACTGACTGCTATTATTTCACAGTCAAATTTCTAGTTTTTTTTTTTAATGTACACTACTGTTACACCAGATATGAGTTGCACAGGTGTGACACTGTGCCCTGGCAGGCCCTGAAACGCACACGTGTGAAGGAAACTGACTGCTATTATTTCACAGTCAAAAAAGTGTTGTTTTTTTTAAATGTACACTACTGTTACACCAGATATGAGTTGCACTGGTGTGACACTGTGCCCTGGCAGGCCCTGAAAAGCACACGTGTGAAGGAAACTGACTGCTATTATTTCACAGTCAAATTTCTAGTTTTTTTTTAATGTACACTACTGTTACACCAGATATGAGTTGAACTGGTTTGACACTGTGCCCTGGCAGGCCCTGAAACGCACACGTGTGAAGGAAACTGACTGCTATTATTTCACAGTCAAATTTCTAGTTTTTTTTTTTTAATGTACACTACTGTTACACCAGATATGAGTTGCACTGGTGTGACACTGTGCCCTGGCAGGCCCTGAAACGCACACGTGTGAAGGAAACTGACTGCTATTATTTCACAGTCAAAAAAGTGTTGTTTTTTTTTAAATGTACACTACTGTTACACCAGATATGAGTTGCACTGGTGTGACACTGTGCCCTGGCAGGCCCTGAAACGCACACGTGTGAAGGAAACTGACTGCTATTATTTCACAGTCAAATTTCTAGGTTTTTTTTTAATGTACACTACTGTTACACCAGATATGAGTTGCACTGGTGTGACACTGTGCCCTGGCAGGCCCTGAAACGCACACGTGTGAAGGAAACTGACTGCTATTATTTCACAGTCAAATTTCTAGTTTTTTTTTTTTTAATGTACACTACTGTTACACCAGATATCAGTGCATTGGTGTGACACTGTGCCCTGGCAGGCCCTGAAACGCACACGTGTGAAGGAAACTGACTGCTATTATTTCACAGTCAAATTTCTAGTTTTTTTTTTAATGTACACTACTGTTACACCAGATATGAGTTGCACTGGTGTGACATTGTACCCTGGCAGGCCCTGAAACGCACACGTGAGAAGGAAACTGACTGCTATTATTTCACAGTCAAATTTCTAGTTTTTTTTTTAATGTACACTACTGTTACACCAGATATGAGTTGCACTGGTGTGACACTGTGCCCTGGCAGGCCCTGAAACGCACACGTGTGAAGGAAACTGACTGCTATTATTTCAAAGTCAAAAAAGTGTTTTTTTTTTTTAAATGTACACTACTGTTACACCAGATATGAGTTGCACTGGTGTGACACTGTGCCCTGGCAGGCCCTGAAACGCACACGTGTGAAGGAAACTGACTGCTATTATTTCACAGTCAAATTTCTAGTTTTTTTTTTAATGTACACTACTGTTACACCAGATATGAGTTGCACTGGTGTGACACTGTGCCCTGGCAGGCCCTGAAACGCACACGTGTGAAGGAAACTGACTGCTATTATTTCACAGTCAAATTTCTAGTTTTTTTTTTAATGTACACTACTGTTACACCAGATATGAGTGCATTGGTGTGACACTGTGCCCTGGCAGGCCCTGAAACGCACACGTGTGAAGGAAACTGACTGCTATTATTTCACAGTCAAATTTGTAGTTTTTTTTTAATGTACACTACTGTTACACCAGATATGAGTTGCACTGGTGTGACACTGTACCCTGGCAGGCCCTGAAACGCACACGTGAGAAGGAAACTGACTGCTATTGTTTCACAGTCAAATTTCTAGTTTTTTTTTAATGTACACTACTGTTACACCAGATATGAGTTGCACTGGTGTGACACTGTGCCCTGGCAGGCCCGGAAACGCACACGTGTGAAGGAAACTGACTGCTATTATTTCACAGTCAAATTTCTAGTTTTTTTTTTAATGTACACTACTGTTACACCAGATATGAGTTGCACTGGTGTGACACTGTGCCCTGGCAGGCCCTGAAACGCACACGTGTGAAGGAATATGACTGCTATTGTTTCACAGTCAAATTTCTAGTTTTTTTTTAATGTACACTACTGTTACACCAGATATGAGTTGCACTGGTGTGACACTGTGCCCTGGCAGGCCCGGAAACGCACACGTGTGAAGGAAACTGACTGCTATTATTTCACAGTCAAATTTCTAGTTTTTTTTTTAATGTACACTACTGTTACACCAGATATGAGTTGCACTGGTGTGACACTGTGCCCTGGCAGGCCCTGAAACGCACACGTGTGAAGGAAACTGACTGCTATTATTTCACAGTCAAATTTCTAGTTTTTTTTTTAATGTACACTACTGTTACACCAGATATGAGTTGCACTGGTGTGACACTGTGCCCTGGCAGGCCCTGAAACGCACACGTGTGAAGGAAACTGACTGCTATTATTTCACAGTCAAATTTCTAGTTTTTTTTTAAATGTACACTACTGTTACACCAGATATGAGTTGCACTGGTGTGACACTGTACCCTGGCAGGCCCTGAAACGCACACGTGAGAAGGAAACTGACTGCTATTGTTTCACAGTCAAATTTCTATTTTTTTTTTAATGTACACTACTGTTACACCAGATATGAGTTGCACTGGTGTGACACTGTGCCCTGGCAGGCCCGGAAACGCACACGTGTGAAGGAAACTGACTGCTATTATTTCACAGTCAAATTTCTAGTTTTTTCTTTAATGTACACTACTGTTACACCAGATATGAGTTGCACTGGTGTGACACTGTGCCCTGGCAGGACCTGAAACGCACACGTGTGAAGGAAACTGACTGCTATTATTTCACAGTCAAATTTCTAGTTTTTTTTTATGTACACTACTGTTACACTAGATATGAGTTGCACTGGGGTGACACTGTGCCCTGGCAGGCACTGAAACGCACACGTGTGAAGGAAACTGACTGCTATTATTTTACAGTCAAAAAAGTGTTGTTGTTTTTTAACCCCTTAATGACCACAGCACTTTTCCATTTTCTGTCCGTTTGGGACCAAGGCTATTTTTACATTTCTGCGGTGTTTGTATTTAGCTGTAATTTTCCTCTTACTCATTTACTGTACCCACACATATTATATACCGTTTTTCTCGCCATTAAATGGACTTTCTAAAGATACCATTATTTTCATCATATCTTATAATTTACTATAAAAAAATTATAAAATATGAGGAAAAAATGGAAAAAAACACACTTTTTCTAACTTTGACCCCCAAAATCTGTTACATATCTACAACCACCAAAAAACACTCATGCTAAATAGTTTCTAAATTTTGTCCTGAGTTTAGAAGTACCCAATGTTTACATCTTCTTTGCTTTTTTTTTGCAAGTTATAGGGCCATAAATACAAATAGCACTTTGCTATTTCCAAACCACTTTTTTTCAAAATTAACGCTAGTTACAATGGAACACTGATATCTGTCAGGAATCCCTGAATATCCATTGACATTAATATATTTTTTTTTAGAAGACATCTCAAAGTATTCATTTAGGCCCATTTTGGTATATTTCATGCCACCATTTCACCTCCAAATGCGATCCAATAAAAAAAATTGTTCACTTTTTCACAAATTTTTTCACAAACTTTGGGTTTCTCACTGAAATTATTTACAAGCAGCTTGTGCAATTATGGCATAATTGGTTGTAAATTTTTCTCTGGGATCCCCTTTGTTCAGAAATAGCAGACATATATGGCTTTGGCGTTGCTTTTTGGTAATTAGAAGGCCGCTAAATGCCACTGCGCACCACACGTGTATTATGCCCAGCAGTGAAGGGGTTAATAAGGGAGCATGTAGGGAGCTTTTTGGGGTAGTTTTAGCTTTAGTGTAGTGTAGTAGAGACAACCCAAAGTATTGATCTAGGCCCATTTTGGTATATTTCATGCCACCATTTCACCGCCAAATGCGATCAAATAAAAAAAAAACTTTACATTTTTCCAAATTTTAGGTTTCTCACTGAAATTATTTACAAACATTTTGTGCAATTATGGCACAAATGGTTGTAAATGTTTCTCTGGGATCCCCTTTGTTCATAAATAGCAGACATATATGGCTTTGGCGTTGCTTTTTGGTAATTAGAAGGCCGCTAAATGCCGCTGCGCACCACACGTGTATTATGCTCAGCAGTGCAGGGGTTAATTAGGGAGCTTGTAGGGTTAATTTTAGCTTTAGTGTAGTGTAGTAGACAACCCCAAGTATTGATCTTGGCCCTTTTTGGTATATTTCATGCCACCAATTGGCATGATTTCTACCTTTTTTGTTAGAGAGAACAGTTTGTCGCTAATTAAAAACATATCAATTCGTGATAAAGATTTGTATACTTTGGATAGACATGTAAATTCTTTACTATCTGGATGTGTATTTCTCCAAATATCTAGTAGACCTAAATTAAAACAAAATTTCTTAAAGATTTTGTTATCTTTGCAGCCTGTTAAGACCTCTTTCCCTAGCCGGTTCCTATCTAAAGCATTTGAAGCTACTAAGTTCAGATCGCCCCCTATAATTATATTTTGGTTATAGTTTAATAATTTTATCTGCAAAAGCTCCCAAAACCCAGTTTTCTTCATGTTCGGGCCGTATACATTGCATAGTGCGATTCTTTTTGAACCTATTTCTAACTCAAGTATAATATATCTCCCTTGTTGATCAATTTCCTGTTTTAAAATTGTATATTTTAGAGATTTCCTAAAAATTATAGCTACCCCTCTCTTCCGCTGTACCCCAGCCGAGTAGATTACTTCACCCACCCATCCCCATTTAAGTTTTTGACTTTCTAACTCATTTAAGTGAGTCTCTTGTAAGAGACCAATGTCGATTTTAAGCTTATTTAAATGTTGTAATATTGCTTTCCTTTTAACCGGCAAAGTAAACCCTCCAACATTCCATGATCCTAATTTACATACCTCCACTATACGTACATTTTATTTTCTAATTCCTGCAGAGAGATATAGCAAAAAATAAAAGGAGGGAGGGGGGGACAAGGGAAAAAAAAAAAAAGAGGCCTCCACACACATCTGCATATTAGCAACCGTTCACCATAAGGTTCTTTGCAAAACATGACTGCTCATAGTACTGAATTTAAAACTATCTCTTAATCATTTTATCTTTGCTCAATTCTTAAGAAGTTTTCCAAATCTTGAGGGTTCTCAAAAATCCTGAATCCTTCTTTAGTCAGTATGCTGATTCTGGCAGGATATAATAGCCTGACTACCCTTCCTTCCTGAATCAGACGTGAACAAATTGCGGCACAAAGCTTCCTCTTTTTAGAGGTTTCAAATGCAAAATCTTGAAAGATTAATATTTTCTTGCTTTGATAGAACACTTCTTTCTGTGCTCTGTATGCTTGTAAGATCTTAACTTTTTCTTGGAAGTTTAAGTATTTTATGATAATTGGTCTAGGTCTATTCTTACCGTCCTCTTGATCTCTTAACCTGCCTATCCTATGTGCTCTTTCTACTGTAAAAGTACGAGCTGACTCAGAGATATTTAATAAGGAAGGTAGTTCAATTGAAGCAAAGTGGACTAGTTCTTTTTTTTTATATATATATTCTTTTTATTGAATTGAATAAAGAGAGTATAACAGTCAAGTGTTACATATAAACAGAATAGCAACAAATAACAATTGGTCATGAGGCATAATGTCCTTAGATCATGACGTTATAGCGTGACATAATGACAATACTCGGTACAGCTTTGCATATATCTAAGAAAAAACAAGACACACTTCTGTGGAGTAGTTCTTTTCATATTAGCTTGTGAAAGGCAGTCTTTGTATACACTAATTGTGTAATAATAATAGTCCAATGAAAGTGACTACCGTATTGTCATTTTATGAAGGTGTCCATACTTAGCTATATCGTAAATAATTAAAGATGTTTTAATTACAGTATTATCCTTTGTTGATAGGAAGCATACATTATGTCAGTGTAAAAATGGCTTAAACATGCAATTATGCCTATATATAGAAAACTAAGTAGAATAAGGAAGGGGAAAAGTTTAGAAAGAAAGAAAGAAAGAAAGAAATGGGGAGAAAAGTAAGGAAAGTAGGCAACGTACTCCTTTCGGTTTGTGTATAATGCGGTTGTTTGTTCTTCTAATATGTCTCAAGAAGAAAAGTAATTGTTCATGTAGTCATGATTCACACAATTTGATACGAAACTTCAGGTTCGGGTATTACCCTGAAGGAAGGTGTCCCATAAGAACTGAATGTCATGGAAAAGGGATAATTGCCCCAATTTTAGATAGTGGAACCTCTCTAGCATGAGGTTTTTATTAACTAATTCAGCCCACTCACTTGTGGAGGGAGTTTGTGCTTTCTTCCAGAATCTTGGAATTAACTGGTTGGCTGTATTCAACATGATTTGGTAGAGATGTTTACGTATTTTACATGAGATGCCTGTAGGATGGCTGAGAAGTATTAGGTCAGGTGTTGGGGAAATCTGGGTTCCTAAAGTTTTGTTGATGTTTGTGAAAATACTGGACCAGAAGGGTTTAATAAATTTGCATTCCCACCATATATGCGATAAATGACCTTCTAGCTGGCATCCCCTCCAGCATAGTCCCGTAGATTTTTTATATATGTATTTTATTTTTGCCGGGGTGAGATACCATCTCATCATCATTTTTATATTTGTTTCTTTTGCCTGCAATGAGTGGCTTGAGTGTGACAGGTGTTTGAACCTCATTTTCCATGTTTGTGGTGTAGTGATGCTACCAGTCTCTATGTCCCATTTCTGTGTGTAAGATGGTAACTGAGGAAAATTATTGTCTAATATTAATTTATATAAGATAGAGATAGTTCTGGAAACAGGAGTTGGTGAGATGCATAGCTGTTCAAAGGTTGTAAGTGGCCTTGAAAGATTTGCCTTGTTTCTGTGTGTTGAGATAAAGTGTTTGGCCTGATGTATTCTAAACCATGATGTAAAGAAGTCATGGTTTAGCTCGGATAGTTGTCGAGCATTTTTAATTTTATTTCCATCCAACAGGAGGTAAATGGGTAAGAGATCTTGTAATCTTAGAGGGTTCCCACTCTTTGTTTGAAGGCCTGGTGGAAAGTCTTTATTATGGAGTAGGGTGGTAAGGGGGGAAAAATTGGGTGTATGGCATTGGGAGATTTTGCAAAACTGTTTCCAGTCTAACCAAGTTTCGTTAGAAATAAAAGAGGCCGAAATAGTCTGTTTATTATATGAGGAGGGGTTCCAGCATGCTCCACATAGGTTTGTGGTAGTAGCCATGGCTGACTCTATTTGAATCCAGCATTTGGAATTTGATCCGTCAGCTCTACACCAGTCTGCTATTCTTTGTAATGATATTGCTAGCTTATATGAGCGGAGGTGTGGTACTCCCAGACCTCCATCTTTGGGCAATTTATATATTGTGTTTTTATTAATACGGGGTGGGCGTCTATGCCAGATATAGTCGTTTATGATTCTCTGCAAAGTATCTAGCTCTCTTAGAATGCCTGGGATTGAGACTGTCTGAAGAATGTATAGTACCTTAGGTAAAAGTACCATTTTGGCAGCTTGTATTCTTCCTAACCAAGATATAGACTTGGGAAGCCATGTCGAGACCAGTCTTTGAAACTCCGGAATTAAAGACCCATAGTTAAGTTTGCGAAGCTCTGATTTGTCAGGAGTGATACATATCCCCAGATACTTAAGAAATTTAGTTTGTATTTTGATATCATTGGTCTGTTTAATATCCTCTAACATTTGTTGTGACAAATTTAAAGGTAAATATTCTGATTTGGTAAGGTTAATTGAAAAGTTAGAAACTGCACTGAAGTGTGATAGTTCGGTAAGTGCATTTTTAAGAGAAGTTTTGGGATTAGTGAGTGTTAGTAGTAAATCATCAGCGAAGATCGCCCGTTTGTGGGTTTGTCTGTCAAGAGATATTCCTTGGATGTGTCTATTTAATCTGATTCTGACTGCCAAAGGTTCTAAGGATAAAATGAACAGGAGAGGAGAAAGAGGGCATCCCTGTCTAGACCCATTCCTTATTTCAAAACTATCTGATAGGATACCGTTAACCCTGATTTGGGCAGTGGGATTTGAATATAGAGTCAGGATAGTGGACTAGTTCTTTATCAGATAGAGCTTCAGAAATGCCAATCACTCTTACATTGTTTCTCCTGGACCTGTTTTCTAGGTCCTCGACCTTGTCAGTTAAAAATTTAACTTGTTTCTGGATATATACTAGGTCTTTATCTTTCTCTATGTCCCTATCTTCCAGATCTGAAATCCGTTGTTCTGCTAAGCCAATTCTTGTTATCATCTGTTTAATCTCCTGTGACAGTGTATCTACACTTGTTTGAATTGCCTCAAATTTAGGAAGAAATAATTCACTTATTTGTTTCAGTAATTCAGAGCTGTTTACACCTTCTACCACATTTTCTTGAGATACCTCCTGGCTATTGTCAGTGCTATGCCTGATTAACCTTTTTTCCTGCTGCCTTCTACTCGCCATGTTCATTATTCTGTTGTTTGAGGGGGGGGAGAAGAAATTTATCCATAAAAGCCGGTTTATAGGGAACATTACATTACTTATTTAACCCTAAAACTTATTTCTGGAAATACCCTAACCTTGAAAATTGCTTATATCACTTAAATTTGTTTATATCTGATTTTGATAGATTATATTACACCCTGCTTCTAAACCAAGGAATTAATGGATCTAGCCCAAATTACCCAGTTTTGATACAAAAACATGCGACAGATTTTTAGACCCCTAACTAAACAAAGCACAAGATAATTGTTAGATATTACACACAGATAAAAAGAAAGCAAAACAACCAAAACATCATATCAGCAAAACAAAGTCCGTTTAGGCTTGTAGAGCTTGCTATTGATGCTTCTCTCCAAATTTTTCTCTGAGTTAGCGAGGGTTCAAGGTCTGTGACACTTTTTCCTTAAAGATTAGCTTAGCAAATGCGGTAAGGATCCTTGGAATCCGGCCTCAGATATCCAGAATGAATAAAAAAGAGAAGAACACAAAGACCGCCACATGTGTGTATCTGTTGCTTCGCCCTTATCCCTCCATCACAGGCTGGACCTTCAACAGCAGCCCAGCTCGCTGTCTCCTTCCGTGGTTTTAAAGATCCGTTTACGTCAGGCATGAGATACAAGGCCAAATAAGCGTGGAAAAAAGGTAGAAAATACAAAATACATGTGTGAATCTGTTTATGTATTTCTGTTAGCTAAGGTAGGTTGAGCACAGAATACTCACAAAAGTTGCGGCACTCTGATGTGCCTACGCTGGACCTTCAACAGCAGCCCAGCACGCTGTTCCCAGAGTCGTCGCCGCTATCTCTCATACAAGACAGGAGAAAGAAAAGACAAACATGTGCCCCACATGTGTGAATCCGTACATAAGCATCTATTTCTGTAGCATAGAAAAGATACACAGGGTACTCACAAGTGTAGCGGAAACAATATGCCAAGTTGAGCAGGCTGAGCCTTTTACAGCAGCTCGGCACGCTGATTAACTCCAGCTCCTTAGATATTACTCCTGGACTTGGAAGTCCTAACAGCCGTTATTGTTCAAATTTTGCACATAAGAGTCCTTTTATGATAGATTTTTTTTTTTTTTTTTTAAAAGCCTGTATGTTAAGGGCCCTAACAAAATTAACATATATCCCCCCTATCCACAGATCCTAATAACTCTATGGGGGTTCAAACACTGCTTAACTAGTGCAGTGCAAATGCTGCACGCTTCTAAAAGAAACAACTTAGAACCAACTCCTGGTAGGGGCGCTGAGGGAAAATAGCAACCTACAGGGCAATGAGTACAATATGTCTTGCTGCAGTTTAAGCATATAAACATCAGAAATAGTAGTGCTTTTACTTTCCCCTGTATTGCCTTCCCCCCGCACCCCTTACCTAAGGAGCTGGACTGAGACGCCTGACCGATGAACTGCTAGGTGAATTCCAGATCAACCGGACAGCTTTGGATTCTATCCGGCAATCAGCTCTCCCCCTGCAGGCCTACTCGAATCGGGCTTTAGCTTGTGCGAGAAAGCCAATTCCGTGGCGTCTCGCTCAGCCCGATTTGGTGCGATTCCAATGCGCCTACGTCACGCGAGCGTCAGTGCGTGCCATCAACCCCCACCACCCACACATCACCGCCAAATGCGATCAAATAAAAAAAATAGTCAACTTTTTCACAAACTTTAGGTTTCTCACTGAAATTATTTACAAACAGCTTGTGCAATTATGGCACAAATGGTTGCAAATGCTTCTCTGGGATCCCCTTTGTTCAGAAATAGCAGACATATATGGCTTTGGTGTTGCTTTTTGGTAATTAGAAGGCTGCTAAATGCCACTGCGCACAACACGTGAATTATGCCCAGCAGTGAAGGGGTTAATTATGTAGCTTGTAGGGAGCTTGCAGGGTTAATTTTAGCTTTAGTGTAGAGATCAGCTTCCCACCTCACACATCAGACCCCCTGATCCCTCCCAAAGAGCTCTCTTCCCTCCCCCACCCCACAATTGTCCCCGCCATCTTAAGTACTAAAAAAAAAAGGAACTTTTTTTTTTTAATCTTTTTTTAGCATATTTACATATGCTGTTGTTTAGGATCCCCCCTTAGCCCCCAACCTCCCTGATCCCCCCCAAAACAGCTCTCTAACCCTCCCCCTCTGCCTTATTGGGGGCCATCTTGGGTACTGGCAGCTGTCTGCCAGTACCCAGTTTGCAAATAAAATGTTTATTTTTATTTTTTTTCCCTTTTTTCTGTAGTGTAGCTTCCCCCCCCCCCTCAAGACCAATCTCCCAACCGCTCCCAGATCCCTTAGATTTATTTTTTATATATATATTTACCCCCCCCCCTTTCTCCCACTTTCAAAAACAATTTTTCTGTAGTGTAGCGGTTCCCACCCGCTCCCTCCCCGTGCACGCGCCCGCCCCCCTCCTCCCGTGCACGCGCACGCGCCCCCTGTGATCCCGCCCCCGATCCCGCCCCTCTCTCTCACTTAGACCTCATCGATAGCCGCCCACCCGCCTCCCACTTCAGCTCCCACCCACCAACGAATGCTGCCATCGATGTCCGGTGCAGAGAGGGCCACAGAGTGGCTCTCTCTGCACCGGAGGGGTAAAATTTGTTATTGCAGGATGCCTCGATATAGAGGCATCCTGCAATAACCGGAAAGCAGCTGGAAGTGATCAGGATCGCTTCCAGCAGCTTTCCAGACCGAGGACGTGCAGGGTACGTCCTTGGTCGTTAAGGGACTTCTTTTAGAGGACGTACCCTGCACGTCCTCGGTCATTAAGGGGTTAAATGTCCACTACTGTTACACCAGATATGAGTTGCACTGGTGTGACACTGTGCCCTGGCAGGCCCTGAAACGCACACGTATGAATGAAACTGACTGCTATTATTTCACAGTCAAATTTCTAGTTGTTTTTTTTAATGTACACTACTGTTACACAAGATATGAGTTCCACTGGTGTGACACTGTGCCCTGGCAGGCCCTGAAACGCACACATGTGAAGGAAACTCACTGCTATTATTTCACAGTCAAAAAAGTGTTGTTTTTTTAAATGTACACTACTGTTACACCAGATATGAGTGGTGGGCGGCACTGGGCAAGTGGGCACAGTATACACTGTGAGCCTGACACACACGCTAGCAGTCAGGCAACTGCAATTAGATTACACAGGAAAAAAAAAAAAAAAAAAGCAGACTGATGTTCTAGCCCTAAAAAGGGCTTTTTGGGGTGCTGTCCTTACAGCAGAGATCAGATGAGTCCTTCAGGAATGTAGTGGACACTGAATACACTAGCCTAGCTATTGATTTCCCTATTAAATCAGCAGCAGCTACACTGTCCCTCCTCTCACTAAGAATGAAGCTTCCGAATGAATCTAAAATGGATGCTGTCCAGGAGGTGGGAGGGTCTGGGAGGGAGGGTCTGCTTCTGATTGGCTGGAATGTGTCTGCTGACTGTGAGGTACAGGGTCAAAGTTTACTCAATGATGACGAATAGGGGGCGGACCGAACATCGCATATGTTCGCCCGCCGCGGCGAACGCAAACAAGTTATGTTCGCCGGGAACTATTCGCCGGCGAACTATTCGGGACATCACTAGTCATGTCATGCAGTGCTATATTGTACTGATCTTGTCTCACCTTCACATAAAGAAATGCAGCAGAACTGTCATGCCAGGCAGTGCTATATTGTACTGATCTTGTTTCTCTTTCACATACAGAAATGCAGCAGAATTGTCATGTCATGCAGTGCTATATTGTACTGATCTTGTCTCTCCTTCACATACAGAAATGCAGCAGAACTGTCATGTCATGCAGTGCTATATTGTACTGATCTTGTCTCTCCTTCACATACAGAAATGCAGCAGAACTGTCATGTCATGCAGTGCTATATTGTACTGATCTTGTCTCACCTTCACATACAGAAATACAGCAGAACTGTCATGTCATGCAGTGCTATATTGTACTGATCTTGTCTCACCTTCACATACAAAAATACAGCAGAACTGTCATGTCATGCAGTGCTATATTGTACTGATCTTCTCACTGTCACATACAGAAATGCAGCAGAATTGTCATGTCATGCAGTGCTATATTGTACTGATCTTCTCACTGTCACATACAGAAATGCAGCAGAACTGTCATGTCATGCAGTGCTATATTGTACTGATCTTGTCTCACCTTCACATACAAAAATACAGCAGAACTGTCATGTCATGCAGTGCTATATTGTACTGATCTTGTCTCACCTTCACATACAGAAATGCAGCAGAACTGTCATGTCATGCAGTGCTATATTATACTGATCTTGTCTCACCTTCACATACAGAAATGCAGCAGAACTGTCATGTCATGCAGTGCTATATTATACTGATCTTGTCTCTCCTTCACATACAGAAATACAGCAGAACTGTCATGTCATGCAGTGCTATATTATACTGATATTGTCTCTCCTTCACATACAGAAATACAGCAGAACTGTCATGTCATGCAGTGCTATATTGTACTGATCTTCTCACTGTCACATACAGAAATGCAGCAGAATTGTCATGTCATGCAGTGCTATATTGTACTGATCTTCTCACTGTCACATACAGAAATGCAGCAGAACTGTCATGTCATGCAGTGCTATATTGTACTGATCTTGTCTCTCTGTCACATACAGAAATGCAGCAGAACTGTCATGTCATGCAGTGCTATAGTGTACTGATCTTGTCTCTCTGTCACATACAGAAATGCAGCAGAACTGTCATGTCATGCAGTGCTATATTATACTGATCTTGTCTCACCTTCACATACAAAAATACAGCAGAACTGTCATGTCATGCAGTGCTATATTGTACTGATCTTGTCTCACCTTCACATACAGAAATGCAGCAGAACTGTCATGTCACACAGTGCTATATTGTACTGATCTTGTCTCTCTGTCACATACAGAAAAGAAGCAGAAATGTCATGTCATGTAGATCTATATTGTACTGATCTTATCTCTCTGTCACATACAGAAATACAGCAGAACTGTCATGTCATGCTGCGCTATATTGTACTGATCTTGTCTCTCGTTCACATACAGAAAAGAAGCAGAAATGTCATGTCATGTAGATCTATATTGTACTGATCCTGTCTCTCTGGCACATACAGAAATGCAGCAGAACTGTCCTGTCATGCAGTGCTATATTGTACTGATCTTGTCTCTCTGGCACATACAGAAATGCAGCAGAACTGTCCTGTCATGCAGTTCTATATTGCACTGATCTTGTCTCACCTTCACATACAGAAATGCAGCAGAACTGTCCTGTCATGCAGTGCTATATTGTACTGATCTTGTCTCTCTGGCACATACAGAAATGCAGCAGAACTGTCCTGTCATGCAGTTCTATATTGCACTGATCTTGTCTCATCTTCACATACAGAAATGCAGCAGTACTGTCCTGTCATGTAGTGCTATATTGCACTGATCTTGTCTCTCTGTCACATACAGAAATGCAGCAGAACTGTCCTGTCATGCAGTTCTATATTGCACTGATCTTGTCTCACCTTCACATACAGAAATGCAGCAGAATTGTCATGTCATGCAGTTCTATATTGCACTGATCTTGTCTCTCTGTCACATACAGAAATGCAGCAGAACTGTCCTGTCATGCAGTTCTATATTGCACTGATCTTGTCTCTCCTTCACATACAGAAATGCAGAAGAGCTCTCATGTTATACAGTGCTCTATTGTACTGATCTTGCCTCTCCTTCACATACAGAAATGCAGCAGAACTGTCATGCCATGCTGTGCTATATTGTACTGATCTTGTCTCTCCTTCACATATAGAAATGCAGCAGAACTCTCATGTCATGCAGTGCTATATTGTACTGATCTTGCCTCTCCTTCACATACAGAAATGCAGCACAACTGTCATGTTATGCAGTGCTATGTTACACTGATCTTGTGTCTCCTTCACATACAGAAATGCAGCAGAACTGTCATGTCATGCAGTGCTATATTGCACTGATCTTGTCTCTACTTCACATACAGAAATGCAGCAGAACTGTCATGTCATGCAGTGCTATATTGTACTGATCCTGTCTCTCCTTCACATACAGAAATGCAGCAGAAATGTCATGTCATGCTGTGCTCGCACTGATCTTGTCTCTCATTCACATACATAAAAGCAGCAGAACTGTTATGTCATGATGTACTATATTGTATTGATCTTGCCTCTCCTTCACATACAGAAATGCAGAAGAACTGTCATGTCATGCAGTGCTATATTACACTGATCTTGTCTCTCCTTCACATACAGAAATGCAGCAGAACTGTTATGCCATGCAGTGCTATATTGTACTGATCTTGTCTCTCTGTCACATACAGAAATGCAGCAGAACTGTTATGTCATGCAGTGCTACATTATACTGATCTTGCCTCACCTTCACATACAGAAATGCAGCAGTACTGTCATGTCATACAATGCCATATTGTACTCATCCTGTCTCTCCTTCACATACAGAAATGCAGCAGAAATGTCATGTCATGCTGTGCTCACACTGATCTTGTCTCTCATTCACATACATAAATGCAGCAGAACTGTTATGTCATGATGAACTATATTGTATTGATCTTGCCTCTCCTTCACATACAGAAATGCAGAAGAACTGTCATGTCATGCAGTGCTATATTGTACTGATCTTGTCTCTCTGTCACATACAGAAATGCAGCAGAACTGTCATGTCATGTTGTGCTATATTGTACTGATCTTGTCTCTCTGTCACATACAGAAATACAGCAGAACTGTCATGTCATGCAGTGCTATATTGTACTGATCTTGTCTCTCTGTCACATACAGAAATGCAGCAGAACTGTCATGTCATGCAGTGCTATATTGTACTGATCTTGTCTCACCTTCACATACAGAAATACAGCAGAACTGTCATGTCATGCAGTGCTATATTGTACTGATCTTGTCTCACCTTCACATACAAAAATACAGCAGAACTGTCATGTCATGCAGTGCTATATTGTACTGATCTTGCCTCTCCTTCAAATACAGAAATGCCTCACAACTGTCATGTCATTCAGTGCTATATTACACTGATCTTGTCTCTCCTTCACATACAGAAATACAGCAGAACTGTCATGTCATGCAGTGCTATATTACACTGATCTTGTCTCTCCTTCACATACAAAAGTGCAGCAGAACTATCATGTCATGCAGTGCTATATTGTACTTATCTTGTCTCTCCTTCACATACAGAAATGCCTCACAACTGTCATGTCATGCAGTGCTATATTGTACTGATCTTGTCTCTCTGTCACATACAGAAATGCAGAAGAACTGTCATGTCATGCAGTGCTATATTGTACTGATCTTGTCTCTCTGTCACATACAGAAATGCAGCAGAACTGTCATGTCATGCAGTGCTATATTGTACTGATCTTGCCTCTCCTTCACATACAGAAATGCAGCAGAACTGTCATATCATGCAGTGCGATATTGTACTGATCTTGTCTCTCCTTCACATACAGAAATACAGCAGAACTCTCATGTCATGCATTGCTATATTGTACCGATCTTGTCTCTCCTTCACATACAGAAATGCCTCACAACTGTCATGTCATGCAGTGCTATATTGTACTGATCTTGTCTCTCTGTCACATACAGAAATGCAGAAGAACTGTCATGTCATGCAGTGCTATATTGTACTGATCTTGTCTCTCTGTCACATACAGAAATGCAGCAGAACTGTCATGTCATGCAGTGCTATATTGTACTGATCTTGCCTCTCCTTCACATACAGAAATGCAGCAGAACTGTCATATCATGCAGTGCGATATTGTACTGATCTTGTCTCTCCTTCACATACAGAAATACAGCAGAACTGTCATGTCATGCAGTGCTATATTACACTGATCTTGTCTCTCCTTCACATACAGAAATGCAGCAGAACTGTCATGTCATGCAGTGCTATATTGTACTGATCTTGTCTCTCTGTCACATACAGAAATGCAGCAGAACTGTTATGTCATGCAGTGCTATATTGTACTGATCTTGTCTCACCTTCACATACAGAAATGCAGCAGAACTGTCATGTCATGCAGTGCTACATTATACTTATCTTGTCTCACCTTCACATACAGAAATGCAGCAGAACTGTCATGTCATACAATGCCATATTGTACTGATCTTGCCTCTCCTTCACATACAGAAAAACAGCAAAACGCTCATGTCATGCAGTGCTATATTGTACTGATCTTGTCTCTCCTTCACATACAGAATAAATGCAGCAGAACTGTTATGTCATGAAGTGCTATATTGTACTGATTTTGTCTCTCCTTCACATACAGAAATGCAGCAGAACTGGCATGTCATGCAGTGCTATATTGTACTGATCTTGTCTCACCTTTACATACAGAAATGCAGCAGAACTGTCATGTCATGCAGTGCTATATTGTACTGATCTTGTCTCTCTGTCACATACAGAAATGCAGCACAACTGTCATGTCATGCAGTGCTATATTACACTGATCTTGTCTCTCCTTCACATACAGAAATGCAGCAGAACTGTCATGTCATGCAGTGCGATATTACACTGATCTCGTCTCTCCTTCACATACAGAAATGCAGCAGAACTGTCTTGTCATGCAGTGCTATATTGCACTGATCTTGTCTCTACTTCACATACAGAAATGCAGCAGAACTGTCATTTCATGCATTGCTATATTGTACTGATCCTGTCTCTCCTTCACATACAGAAATGCAGCAGAAATGTCATGTCATGCTGTGCTCGCACTGATCTTGTCTCTCTATCACATACAGAAATGCAGCAAAACTGTCATGTCATGCAGTGCTATATTGTACTGATCTTGTCTCTCCTTCACATACAGAAATGCAGCAGAACTTTCATGTCATGCATTGCTATATTGTACCGATCTTGCCTCTCCTTCACATACAGAAATGTAGCACAACTGTCATGTCATGCAGTGCTATATTGTACTGATCTTGCCTCTCCTTCGCATACAGAAATGCCTCGCAACTGTCTTGTCATGCAGTGCTATATTGTACTGATCTTGTCTCTCTGTCACATACAGAAATGCAGAAGAACTGTCATGTCATGCAGTGCTATATTGTACTGATCTTGTCTCTCTCTGTCACATACAGAAATGCAGCAGAACTGTCATGTCATGCAGTGCTATATTGTACTGATCTTGCCTCTCCTTCACATACAGAAATGTAGCACAACTGTCATGTCATGCAGTGCTATATTACACTGATCTTGTCTCTCCTTCACATACAGAAATACAGCAGAACTGTCATGTCATGCAGTGCTATATTACACTGATCTTGTCTCACCTTCACATACAGAAATGCAGAAGAACTGTCATGTCATGCAGTGCTATATTGTACTGATCTTGTCTCTCTGTCACATACAGAAATGCAGCAGAACTTGTTTTGTCATGCAGTGCTATATTGTACTGATCTTGTCTCACCTTCACATACAGAAATGCAGCAGAACTGTCATGTAATGTTGTGCTATATTGTACTGATCTTGTCTCTCTGTCACATACAGAAATACAGCAGAACTGTCATGTCATGCAGTGCTATATTGTACTGATCTTGTCTCTCTGTCACATATAGAAATGCAGCAGAACTGTCATGTCATGCAGTGCTATATTGTACTGATCTTGCCTCTCCTTCACATACAGAAATGCAGCAGAACTGTCATGTCATGCAGTGCTATATTGTACTGATCTTGCCTCACCTTCACATACAGAAATGCAGCAGTACTGTCATGTCATACAATGCCATATTGTACTCATCCTGTCTCTCCTTCACATACAGAAATGCAGCAGAAATGTCATGTCATGCTGTATTGTACTAATCTTGTCTCACCTTTACATACAGAAATGCAGCAGAACTGTCATGTCATGCAGTGTTATATTGTACTGATCTTGTCTCACCTTCACATACAGAATTGCAGCAGAACTGTCATGTCATGCAGTGCTATATTGTACTGATCTTGTCTCTCCTTCACATACAGAAATGCAGCAGAATTGTCATGTCATGCAGTGCTATATTATACTGATCTTGTCTATCTGTCACATACAGAAATGCAGCAGAACTGTCATGTCATGCAGTGTTATATTGTACTGATCTTGTCTCACCTTCACATACAGAAATGCAGCAGAATTGTCATGTCATGCAGTGCTATATTATACTGATCTTGTCTATCTGTCACATACAGAAATGCAGCAGAACTGTCATGTCATGCAGTGCTATATTATACTGATCTTGTCTATCTGTCACATACAGAAATGCAGCAGAACTGTCATGTCATGCAGTGTTATATTGTACTGATCTTGTCTCACCTTCACATACAGAATTGCAGCAGAACTCTCATGTCATGCAGTGCTATATTGTACTGATCTTGTCTCTCCTTCACATACAGAAATACAGCAGAACTGTCATGTCACGCAGTGCTATATTGTACTCATCTTGTCTCTCCTTCACATACAGAAATGCAGAAGAACTGTCATGTCATGCAGTGCTATATTGTACTCATCTTGTCTCTCCTTCACATACAGAAATGCAGCAGAACTGTCATGTTATGCAGTGCTATATTGTACTGATATTGGCCTCTACTTATCAAGTTCCGTATTTACCTGCATTCGCCGGCCCAATACGCTCACCTAAGCTCGCCTAACATCGCCGCCGCGGACTTGAATACGTTCGCCAAAGTTATCAAGAAAGCTGTCAAGAAGCCGCGCACCAAGTACGGAGCGATGAGCAGCGGACTGTTGTTAACTGACAGTCATCGATCTCGCTGCTCATCGGCTTCTTTGCAGCTTTCTTGCTAGCCTGTCACTAAGCTCCCATACTATACTATACTGTTATACCCCCTAAACCGCCACTCCCGGAGCCCCCCGCACCTAAATAAACGTATTAACCCCTAAACCGCCGCTCCTGGACCCCTCCGCAACTATAATAAATATATTAACCCCTAAACCGCCTCTCCCGGACCCCGCCGCCACTATAATAAATATATTTATTAAACTTATTAACCCCTAAACCGCCACTCCCGGACCCCGCCGCCACCTACATTATACCTATTAACCCCTAATCTTCCACCCCCTATACCGCCGCCACCTACATAAAGTTATTAACCCCTATCTTGCCGATCCCGGACCCCGCCGCAAATAAATTAATTGTTTAACCCCTAAACCGCCGTACCTGGAGCCCTCCTCCACCTACATTACATTTATTAACCCCTATCCTGCCCCCTCCCTACATCGCCGCCACCTACAGTACATTGATTAACCCCTAATCTACCCCCCCTACACCGCCGCCACTATATTAAATGAATTAACCCCTAAACCTAAGTCTAACCCTAACACCCCCCTAACTTAAATATTATTTAAATTAATCTAAATAAATATTCCTATAATTAAATAAATTAATCCTATTTAAAACTAAATACTTACCTATAAAATAACCCCTAAGATAGCTACAATATAACTAATAGTTACATTGTAGCTATTTTAGGGTTTATTTTTATTTTACAGGCAACTTTGTAATTATTTTAACTAGGTACAATAGCTATTAAATAGTTATTAACTATTTAATAGCTACCTAGCTAAAATAACTACAAAATTACCTGTAAAATAAATCCTAACCTAAGTTACAATTACACCTATTACTACACTATCATTAAATAAATTAAATTAATTAACTACAATTACCTAATATTAAATAAAATTAACTAAAAATAACTAAATTACAAAAAAAACACTAAATTACAGAAAATAAAAAAAATTACAAGAATTTTTAACTAATTACACCTAATCTAAGCCCCCTAATAAAATAAAAAAGCCCACCAAAATAATAAAATTCCCTACCCTAAACTAAATTACAAATAGCCCTTAAAAGGGCCTTTTGCGGGGCATTGCCCCAAAGTAATCAGCTCTTTTACCAGCCCTTAAAAGGGCTTTTTGCGGGGCATTGCCCCAAAGTAATCAGCTCTTTTACCTCTAAAAAAAAAAAATACTACCCCCCCAACATTTACAACCCACCACCCACACACCTCTATCCAATCATCCAATCTGTCCAGAACCCCTCATCCAATCCGTCCAGAAGTCTTCATCGAATCCGGGCAGAAGTCTTCATCCAAGCGGCATCTTCTATCTTCAATCAACCGGAGCGGAGCCATCTTGAATTCAGCCGACGCAAAAACCATCCTCTTCCATCGACGTCCTAACACCGAATGAAGGTTCCTTTAAATGATGTCATCCAAGATGGCGTCCCTTGAATTCCGATTTGCTGATAGGATTCTATCAGCCAATCGGAATTAAGGTAGAAAAATTTTTGATTGGCTGATGCAATCAGCCAATCGGATTGAGCTTGCATTCTATTGGCTGTTCCAATCAGCCAATAGAATGCGAGCTCAATCCGATTGGCTGATTGCATCAGCCAATCGGATTTTTCCTACCTTAATTCCGATTGGCTGATAGAATCCTACCAGCCAATCGGAATTCAAGGGATGCCATCTTGGATGACGTCATTTAAAGGAACCTTCATTCGGTGTTAGGACATCGATGGAAGAGGATGACTCCACGTCGTCTGCATTCAAGATGGCTCCGCTCCGCTCCTGTTGATTGAAGATAGAAGATGCCGCTTGGATGAAGACTTCTGCCGCTTGGAGGACCTCTTCTGCCCAGATTCGATGAAGACTTCTGGAAGGATCGGATGACCGCTTGTGCCCGGCTGGGTGAAGACGGCTCAAGGTAGGGTGATATTCAAGGGGGTAGTGTTAGTTTTTTTTAAGGAGGGATCGGGTGGGTTTTAGAGTAGGGGTGTGTGGGTGGTGGGTTGTAATGTTGGGGGGGATTGTATTTCTTTTTTTTTACAGGTAAAAGAGCTGATTACTTTGGGGCAATGCCCCGCAAAATGCCCTTTTAAGGGCTGGTAAAAGAGCTGAATAGTTTGGGGCAATGCCCCGCAAAAGGCCCTTTTAAGGGCTATTTGTAATTTAGTTTAGGGTAGGGAATTTTATTATTTTGGGGGGATTTTTTATTTTATTAGGGGGCTTAGATTAGGTGTAATTAGTTTAAAATTCTTGTAATTTTTTTTTATTTTCTGTAATTTAGAGGTTTTTTTTTTGTACTTTAGTTATTTTTAGTTAATTTTATTTAATGTTAGGTAATTGTAGCTAGGTAATTGTTAGGTAATTGCGTTCGGAACATCGGGAGTGGCGTAACCATCGATCTGTGTCGGACTGAGTCCGGCAGATCGTATGTTACGTCACTAGATTCTACTTTTGCCGGGCTGTAGGGCTTGATAACTACAGCGAATCAGCCTCGCCACAAATACGCTGCGGACTACCAGCGTATTTGCGGTTGACGGCTTGATAACTAGAGGCCATTGTCTCTCTGGCACATACAGAAATGCAGCAGAACTGTCATGTCATGCAGTGCTATATTGTACTGATCTTGTCTCTCCTTCACATACAGATATACAGCAGAACTGTCATGTCATGCAGTGCTATATTGTACTGATCTTGTCTCTCCTTCACATACAGATATACAGCAGAACTGTCATGTCATGCAGTGCTATATTGTACTGATCTTGTCTCTCTGTTACATACAGAAATACAGCAGAACTGTCATGTCATGCAGTGCTATATTGTACTGATCTTGTCTCTCCTTCACATACAGAAATGCAGCAGAACTGTCATGTCATGCAGTGCTATATTGTACTGATCTTGTCTCTCTGTCACATACAGATATACAGCAGAACTGTCATGTCATGCAGTGCTATATTGTACTGATCTTGTCTCTCCTTCACATACAGAAATGCAGCAGAACTGTCATGTCATGCAGTGCTATATTGTACTGATCTTGTCTCTCCTTCACATACAGAAATGCAGCAGAACTGTCATGTCATGCAGTGCTATATTGTACTGATCTTGCCTCTCCTTCACATACAGAAATACAGCAGAACTGTCATGTCATGCAGTGCTATATTGTACTGATCTTGTCTCTCCTTCACATACAGATATACAGCAGAACTGTCATGTCATGCAGTGCTATATTGTACTGATCTTGTCTCTCCTTCACATACAGAAATGCAGCAGAACTGTCATGTCATGCAGTGCTATATTGTACTGATCTTGTCTCTCCTTCACATACAGAAATGCAGCAGAACTGTCATGTCATGCAGTGCTATATTGTACTGATCTTGCCTCTCCTTCACATACAGAAATACAGCAGAACTGTCATGTCATGCAGTGCTATATTGTACTGATCTTGTCTCACCTTCACATACAGAAATGCAGCAGAACTGTCATATGATGCAGTGCTATATTGTACTGATCTTGTCTCACCTTCACATACAGAAATGTATAACTCATGTCATGTAGTGCTATATTTTAATGATCTTCTCTCCTTCACATACAGAAATGCATCAGAACTGTCATGTCATGCAGTGTTGTTTTGTACTGATATTGTCTTTCTGGCACATACATGGGGAAAATGTTCTAATTTCTTTTTATATATATATATATACAGTATCTCACAAAAGTGAGTATACCCCTAACATTTTTTTAAATATTTTATTATATCTTTACATGTGACAACACTGAAGAAATGACACAATAGTACAATGTAAAGTAGTGAGTGTAAAGCCTGTATAACAGTGTAAATTTGCTGTCCCCTCAAAATAACTCAACACACAGCCACTAATGTCTAAACCATTGGCAACAAAACTGAGTACACACCTAAATGTAAATGTCCAAATTCGGCCCAATTAGCCATTTTTGCTACCCGGTGTCATGTGACTCGTTAGTGTTACAAGGTCTCCGGTGTGAATGGGGAGCAGGTGTGTTAAATTTGGTGTTATCACTCTCACACTCTCTCATACTGGTCACTAGAAGTTCAACATGGCACCTCATGGCAAAGAACTCTCTGAGGATCTGAAAAAAAGAATTGTTGCATTACATAAAGATGGCCTACCCTAGGCTATAAGAAGATTGCCAAGACCCTGAAACTGAGCTGCAGCACGGTGGGCAAGACCATACAGCGGTTTCACAGGACAGGTTCCACTCAGAACAGGCCTCGCCATGGTCGACCAAAGAAGTTGAATGCATGTGCTCAGCGTCATATCCAGAGGTTCTCTTTGGGAAATAGATATATGAGTTCTGCCAGCATTGATGTAGTGGTTGAAGGCTTGGGGGTCAGCCTGTCAGTGCTCAGACCATATGCCACACACTGCATCAAATTGGTCTGCATGGCTCTCGTTCTAGAAGGAAGCCTCTGCTAAAGATGATGCACAAGAAAGCCTGCAAATAGTTTTCTGAAGACAAGCAGACTAAGGACATGGATTACTGGAACCATGTCCTGTGGTCCGATGAGACCAAGATAAACTTATTTGGTTCAGATGGTGTCAAGCGGTGTGTGGCCAAAACCAGGTGAGTAGTACAAAGACAAGTGTGTCTTGCCTCCAGTCACGAATGCTAGTGGGAGTGTCATGGTCTTGGCCTGCATGAGTCCTGCCGGCACTGGGGAGCTACAGTTCATTGAGGTAACCATAAATGCCAACATGTACTGTGACATACTGAAGCAGAGCATGATCCCCTCCCTTCAGAGTATTCAGAATTCCAACATGATAATGACCCCAAACACACCTCCAAGACGACCACTGCCTTGCTAAAGAAGCTGAGGGTAAAGGTGATGGACTGGCCAAGCATTTCTCCAGACCTAAACCCTATACATGAATAAAGCTTTGTTTTATAACCTATGGCCTAGATTTGGAGTTTTGTCGGTAACGACCCGCGTAGCTAACGCCGGCTTTTTTCTGGCCGCACCATAAAAATAACTCTGGTATTGAGAGTCCACAAAAAGGCTGCGTTAGGCTCCAAAAAAGGAGCGTAGAGCATTTTTAACGCAGCTTCAACTCTCGATACCAGAGTTGCTTACGCAAGCGGCCAGCCTCAAAAACGTGCTCGTGCACGATTCCCCCATAGGAAACAATGGGGCTGTTTGTGCTGAAAAAAAACCTAACACCTGCAAAAAAGCCGCGTTCAGCTCCTAACGCAGCCCATTGTATCCTATGGGGAAACACTTCCTACGTCTGCACCTAACACCCTAACATGTACCCCGAGTCTAAACACCCCTAACCTTACACTTAATAACCCCTAATCTGCCGCCCCCGCTATCGCTGACCCCTGCATATTATTTTTAACCCCTAATCTGCCGCTCCGTAAACCGCCGCTACTTACATTATCCTTATGTACCCCTAATCTGCTGCCCCTAACACCGCCGACCCCTATATTATATTTATTAACCCCTAATCTGCCCCCCACAACGTCGCCTCCACCTGCCTACACTTATTAACCCCTAATCTGCCGAGCGGACCGCACCGCTACTATAATAAAGTTATTAACCCCTAATCCGCATCACTAACCCTATAATAAATAGTATTAACCCCTAATCTGCCCTCCCTAACATCGCCGACACCTAACTTCAAACATTAACCCCTAATCTGCCGACCGGAGCTCACCGCTATTCTAATAAATGTATTAACCCCTAAAGCTAAGTCTAACCCTAACACTAACACCCCCCTAAGTTAAATATAATTTTAATCTAACTAAATTAATTAACTCTTATTAAATAAATTATTCCTATTTAAAGCTAAATACTTACCTGTAAAATAAATCCTAATATAGCTACAATATAAATTATAATTACATTGTAGCTATTTTAGGATTAATATTTATTTTACAGGCAACTTTGTAATTATTTTAACCAGGTACAATAGCTATTAAATAGTTAAGAACTATTTAATAGTTACCTAGTTAAAATAATAACAAAATTACCTGTAAAATAAATCCTAACCTAAGTTACAATTAAACCTAACACTATACTATCATTAAATTAATTAAATAAAATACCTACAATTACCTACAATTAAACCTAACACTACACTATCAATAAATAAATTAAATACAATTCCTACAAATAACTACAATGAAATAAACTATCTAAAGTACAAAAAATAAAAAAGAACTAAGTTACAAAAAATAAAAAAATATTTACAAACATAAGAAAAATATTACAACAATTTTAAAATAATTACACCTACTCTAAGCCCCCTAATAAAATAACAAAGACCCCCAAAATAACAAAATGCCCTACCCTATTCTAAATTACTACATTTCAAAGCTCTTTTACCTTACCAGCCCTGAACAGGGCCCTTTGCGGGGCATGCCCCAAGAAATTCAGCTCTTTTGCCTGTAAAAAAAAACATACAATACCCCCCCCCCAACATTACAACCCACCACCCACATACCCCTAATCTAACCCAAACCCCCCTTAAATAAACCTAACACTAAGCCCCTGAAGATCTTCCTACCTTGTCTTCACCCTACCAGGTTCACCAATCCGTCCTGAAGAGCTCCTCCGATGTCCTGATCCAAGCCCAAGCGGGGGGCTGAAGAGGTCCATGATCCGGCTGAAGTCTTCATCCAAGCGGGAGCTGAAGAGGTCCATGATCCGGATGAAGTCTTCATCCAAGCGGGAGCTGGAGAGGTCCATGATCCGGATGAAGTCTTCTATCAACGGCATCTTCAATCTTCTTTCTTCCGGATCCATCTTGCAGACCTCCGACGCGGAACATCCTCTTCTCCCGACGCCTACTAGCCGAATGATGGTTCCTTTAAGGGACATCATCCAAGATGGCGTCCCTCGAATTCCGATTGGCTGATAGGATTCTATCAGCCAATCGGAATTAAGGTAGGAATATTCTGATTGGCTGATGGAATCAGCCAATCAGAATCAAGTTCAATCCGATTGGCTGATTCGATCAGCCAATCAGATTGAGCTTGCATTCTATTGGCTGTTCCGATCAGCCAATAGAATGCGAGCTCAATCTGATTGGCTGATTGGATCAGCCAATCGGATTGATCTTGATTCTGATTGGCTGATTCCATCAGCCAATCAGAATATTCCTACCTTAATTCCAATTGGCTGATAGAATCCTATCAGCCAATCGGAATTCGAGGGACGCCATCTTGGATGACGTCCCTTAAAGGAACCGTCATTCGGCTAGTAGGCGTCGGGAGAAGAGGATGTTCCGCGTCGGAGGTCTGCAAGATGGATCCGGAAGAAAGAAGATTGAAGATGCCGTTGATAGAAGACTTCATCCGGATCATGGACCTCTTAGCTCCCGCTTGGATGAAGACTTCATCAGGATCATGGACCTCTTGAGCTCCCGCTTGGATGAAGACTTCAGCCGGATCATGGACCTCTTCAGCCCCCCGCTTGGGCTTGGATCAGGACATCGGAGGAGCTCTTCAGGACGGATCGGTGAACCTGGTAGGGTGAAGACAAGGTAGGAAGATCTTCAGGGGCTTAGTGTTAGGTTTATTTAAGGGGGGTTTGGGTTAGATTAGGGGTATGTGGGTGGTGGGTTGTAATGTTGGGGGGGGGGTATTGTATGCTTTTTTTTACAGGCAAAAGAGCTGAATTTCTTGGGGCATGCCCCGCAAAGGGCCCTGTTCAGGGCTGGTAAGGTAAAAGAGCTTTGAAATGTAGTAATTTAGAATAGGGTAGGGCATTTTGTTATTTTGGGGGTCTTTGTTATTTTATTAGGGGGCTTAGAGTAGGTGTAATTAGTTTAAAATTGTTGTAATATTTTTCTTATGTTTGTAAATATTTTTTTATTTTTTGTAACTTAGTTCTTTTTTATTTTTTGTACTTTAGATAGTTTATTTCATTGTAGTTATTTGTAGGAATTGTATTTAATTTATTTATTGATAGTGTAGTGTTAGGTTTAATTGTAGGTAATTGTAGGTATTTTATTTAATTAATTTAATGATAGTATAGTGTTAGGTTTAATTGTAACTTAGGTTAGGATTTATTTTACAGGTAATTTTGTTATTATTTTAACTAGGTAACTATTAAATAGTTCTTAACTATTTAATAGCTATTGTACCTGGTTAAAATAATTACAAAGTTGCCTGTAAAATAAATATTAATCCTAAAATAGCTACAATGTAATTATAATTTATATTGTAGCTATATTAGGATTTATTTTACAGGTAAGTATTTAGCTTTAAATAGGAATAATTTATTTAATAAGAGTTAATTAATTTCGTTAGATTAAAATTATATTTAATTTAGGGGGGTGTTAGTGTTAGGGTTAGACTTAGCTTTAGGGGTTAATACATTTATTAGAATAGCGGTGAGCTCCGGTCGGCAGATTAGGGGTTAATAATTGAAGTTAGGTGTCGGCGATGTTAGGGAGGGCAGATTAGGGGTTAATACTATTTATTATAGGGTTAGTGAGGCGGATTAGGGGTTAATAACTTTATTATAGTAGCGCTCAGGTCCGCTCGGCAGATTAGGGGTTAATAAGTGTAGGCAGGTGGAGGCGACGTTGAGGGGGGCAGATTAGGGGTTAATAAATATAATATAGGGGTCGGCGGTGTTAGGGGCAGCAGATTAGGGGTACATAGCTATAATGTAGGTGGCGGCGCTTTGTGGTCGGCAGATTAGGGGTTAATTATTGTAGGTAGCTGGCGGCGACGTTGTGGGGGGCAGATTAGGGGTTAATAAATATAATACAGGGGTCGGCGGTGTTAGGGGCAGCAGATTAGGGGTACATAAGTATAACGTAGGTGGCCGTCGGCAGATTAGGGGTTAAAAAAATGTAATCGAGTGGCGGCGATGTGGGGGGGCCTCAGTTTAGGGGTACATAGGTAGTTTATGGGTGTTAGTGTACTTTAGAGTACAGTAGTTAAGAGCTTTATGAACCGGCGTTAGCCCAGAAAGCTCTTAACTACTGACTTTTTTCCTGCGGCTGGAGTTTTGTCGTTAGATGTCTAACGCTCACTTCAGACACGACTCTAAATACCGGAGTTAGGAAGATCCCATTGAAAAGATAGGATACGCAATTGACGTAAGGGGATCTGCGGTATGGAAAAGTCGCGGCTGAAAAGTGAGCGTTAGACCCTATTTTGAGTGACTCCAAATACCGGAGTTAGCCTAAAACCAGCGTTAGGAGCCTCTAACGCTGGTTTTCATGGCTAACGCCAAACTCCAAATCTAGGCCTATGTCTGTAGATACCACTGTGTGCAGAAAAAGCACCTGGGGAAATGTATGAAGATAAATAAACCACACAGGGAAAAATGATCATATTACAGACCTTTGTAAAAAATAAAGGGGCTGCATTTTGTACAAGATTTATATTTAAATCTTTAAAACAAGAACCAGTGGTAAAAAGTAAAATCATTTGCTCTCAATATTTGTTGTCTTTGTATAGATCACTGCAGATCTAAATAAAATGTTATATAGAATATGTTTGATTAAATAAAAAGGAAAAATATAAATACATTTGATGAGGTGAACATCTTACCAGTTGCAAACTATATTGGTTCCTGCAGAGCCTCCTAAAACCTAATACAAAATCTTATATATTGAAAGGCACCCGGAATTATTATTGCTAGCAATATGTTCTTGATGTTAAATAAAGGGATTCGATGTAGAAATTTGGATGGTCGATATCCTCTAAATAGAGATCAGTCCAAGGCAAAGGCATGCATTAAAAGGACAGATTAGTCAAAATTAAACTTTCATGATTCAGATAGGATATGCAATTTTATACAACTTTCCAATTTACTTTTATCATCAAATTTGCTTTCCTCTCTTGGTATTCTTTATTGTAGAAAGCTAAACCTATTTAGACTCATATGCTAATTTCTAAGAAGTTGAAATGCCTCTTATCGCAGTGCAAAACTGGGAAATGGGTAATAAAGGAGTAGACTGACCCTTTAAGCTGTAAAACCACTCTCTCTTCACAAGAGTCCCTCTATGCAATATTTCTAGAAAGTTAGATTTCAGACCCTTTATTAAACTATTATTCCTGTCTGAATGCTGAGTCAAGATGGTGGTAAGCACTCTTCATTACTATACAACTACAATTACAGGCAGCACTGAATGTATCTATATTGCAGCAATGAGGTGTTCTCCCATTGGTTGGCTGTAACTCCCTTCCATGGAGGTCTGCATAAAGTACTGGAAAATTGAGAGTGGTGCAGGATCAAAGCAATAAGGTATATTAAACTGATGGTAAATGTATTCAAAAGCAGAGGCCAGAATATTAAAGATCAGGGGGTCGATCCGATAAAAATCGTCGCCCGCAAAAGCCGGCGACGCCAACATTTGCGCTGGTTTGGTATCACATATACGGCGTAACCTAGAAGTTACGCCCGTATATTTCTGCCGTCGCCCGTAGTTTTTTGGGCTATAGGCAGGTATACCAAACCAGCGCAGTTTGGTATCCAATATGCAGCGTAAGGACTTACGTGGCGAAAATGGAGAAAACTTACTCCATTTTCACCTCGCCACAAAAAGCAGCCGTAAGAAGCCTTACGCTGACTATTGGAGCCCCGTAACTCCCTAAACTAACTAGAAAATAAACCTAACGCATGCGCAATGTCTATCTACCTGTCACCCGCGATCTGCTAAATAAAACCTAACACCTAACGCATGCGCAATGTCTATCTACCTGTCAACCGCGATCCCCCGCCCCCCGAAATCCCTAATAAAGTTATTAACCCCTAAACCGCCGCTCCCGGACCCCCCCGCCATCTACATAAACAAACCCCCTACTGTGAGCCCCTAAAACCGCCGCAATCTACCTTATCTATCCCCTAATCTGACCCCTAAAACCGCCGCCACCTATATAAAAATGATTAACCCCTAATCTAATCCCCCTATACCGCCGCCACCTATATTAATATTATTAACCCCTAATGTAAGCCCCTTACACCGCCGCCATCTATATTAAAATGATTAACCCCTAATTTAATCTACCTACCCCGCCGCCAGCTATATTATCTATATTAACCCTAAGTATATTATAGTTAATATAGTTATTAATTTATATATATTAACTATATTAACCCTAATTATATTAGGGTTAATATAGTTAATATAGTTACTATAGTATTTATATTAACTATATTAACTCTATATAACCCTAACACCCCTAACTAAATTTATATTAAATTAATCTAATTCATATTATAAACTAAAATATTCCTATTTAAATCTAAATACTTACCTATAAAATAAACCCTAAGATAGCTACAATATAATTAATAATTACATTGTAGCTAACACCCCTAGATTGGTTCAGCCAATCGGATTGAACTTGAATCTGATTGGCTGATTCAATCAGCCAATCAGATTTTTCTAACTTAATTCCGATTGGCTGATAGAATCCTATCAGCCAATCGGAATTCGGCGGACGCCATCTTGGATGACGTCATTTAAAGGTACCTCATTCTTCGTTCAGTCGTCGGCCGGGATGGATGCTCCGCGGTGGCGGAGCGAAGAAAGAAGATTGAAGATGCCGCCGGAAGGATGAAGACTTTGCTGCCGCTTGGAGGAAGACGTCGCCGGAGGAAGAATTCTTCTTTGCCGCTTGGAGGAAGACGTCGCCGGAGGAAGAATTCTTCTTTGCCGCTTGGAGGAAGACGTCGCCGGAGGAAGAATTCTTCTTTGCCGCTTGGAGCAAGACATCGCCCGGATCGGATGAGGAGTTCGGCCCGGTGTGGTGAAGACAAGGTAGGGAGATCTTCAGGGGGGTAGTGTTAGGCTTTTTTAAGGGGGGTTTGGGTGGGTTTAGAATAGGGGTATGTGGGTGGTGGGTTGTAATGGGGGGGGGTATTGTATATGTTTTTAAATGCAAAAGAGCTGAATTCTTTGGGGCATGCCCCACAAAAGGCCCTTTTAAGGGCTGGTAAGGTAAAGAGCTTTGAACTTTTTTTAATTTAGAATAGGGCAGGGAATTTTTTTATTTTGGGGGGCTTTATTATTTTATTAGGGGGCTTAGAATAGGTGTAATTAGCTTAAAAATCTTGTAATCTTTTTTTTTATTTTTTGTAATTTAGTGTTTGTTTGTTTTTGTAATTTAGTTTAGTTAATTTAATTTTATTTTTAGATAGATATTTGTAGTTTATTTAATTTCTTGATAGTGTAGGTGTATTTGTAACTTAGGTTAGGATTTATTTTACAGGTAATTGGGTAATTATTTTAACTAGGTAGCTATTAAATAGTTAATAACTATTTAATAGCTATTAGACCTAGTTAAAATAATTAACAATTTACCTGTAAAATAAATATTAACCCTAACATAGCTACAATGTAATTATTAATTATATTGTAGCTATCTTAGGGTTTATTTTATAGGTAAGTATTTAGATTTAAATAGGAATATTTTAGTTTATAATATGAATTAGATTAATTTAATATAAATTTAGTTAGGGGTGTTAGGGTTAGATAGAGTTAATATAGTTAATATAAATACTATAGTAACTATATTAACTATATTAACCCTAATATAATTAGGGTTAATATAGTTAATATATATAAATTAATAACTATATTAACTATAATATACTTAGGGTTAATATAGATAATATAGCTGGCGGCGGGGTAGGTAGATTAAATTAGGGGTTAATCATTTTAATAGAGATGGCGGCGGTGTAAGGGGCTTACATTAGGGGTTAATAATATTAATATAGCTGGCGGCGGTATAGGGGGATTAGATTAGGGGTTAATAATTTTAATAGAGATGGCGGCGGTGTTAGGGGCTTACATTAGGGGTTAATAATTTTAATAGAGATGGCGGCGGTGTTAGGGGCTCACTTTAGGGGGTTATAGATTTAATATAGCTGGCGGCGGGGTACGGGAGCGATGGTTTAGGGGTTAATAACTTTATTAGGTTGCGGCGGGGTACGGGAGCGGCGGTTTAGGGGTTAATAACTTCTTTTATTGTTAGGCTAGTGAGGGGGGATAGAGGGTTAGACGTGTCGGGCTATGTTTAGGAGGCGTGTTAGACAGTGCGGGTGATTTAGACTTTAGTCAGGTTTTGTAGGCGCCGGCAGTTTCTAACGTGGCGCAAGTCACTGGCGACTCCAAAAATCTGTACTTACGCAGATTTCTGGACATCGCTGGTTTGTGAGACTTGCGCCACTTTAGCAAGTGACGGTGCCGCATATTGGATGGCTCGAGTTGCGAGCTGAAACTGCGGGCGACGCGGGTTCCCTCGCTTGCGCCGCAAACTGCGATCTATATCGGATCGCGCCCCTGTATGTTGAATAAGTCTCAAAGCTGGGACAGAAAAGTTAATTAAAACTGGTTTATTTTACCTCAATTTTTCTGTTTTGTCAGCAGTAGCCTCCCCTTTATATATAACTATTATTTTGATAATTTTTAGGCCCAGGAGAAATATGTTGACAAACAAACTCTAAGAGCAAATTATCTTCTTTAGAGATGTCTTTAAGCTTAAAGGGACAGTCTACACCAGAATTTTTATTTTTTTTAAAGATAGATAATCCCTTTATTACCCATTCCCCAGTTTTGCATAACCAACACAGTTATAATAATATACTTTTAACCTCTGTGATTATCTTGTATCTAAGCCTCTGCAAACTGCCCCTTTATTTCAGTTCTTTTGACAGACTTGCAGTCTAGCCAATCAGTGTCTGCTCCCAGATAACTTCACGTGCACGAGCACAGTGTTATCTATATGAAATATGTGAACTAACACCCTCTAGTGGTGAAAAACTGTTAAAACGCATTCTGAAAAGAGGTGGCCTTCAAGGTCTAAGAAATTTGCATATGAACCTCCTAGGTTAAGCTTTCAACTAAGAATACCAAGAGAACAAAGCAAAATTGGTGATAAAAGTAAATTGGAAAATTGTTTAAAATTACATGCACTATCTGAATCATGAAAGTTTATTTTGGCCTAGACTGTCCCTTTAATGCAGGAAACCTATAAAAACCTCCTTACTAGCTTGCATTTCTAAGTCTCATATTTTAAACTAAGAAACATACGTGCAAAAAATAAAATAGGTTTTCCTAATAATTATACTTTTGTTCCTGTGAGGTATAAAAATAAACGTATTTTAATGCTGCCTCAATGGACAGGTATTTGCTGGCCAAGCGTCTGTTTAAACATTAGACTTACATTCTCCGAGCAGTTGTAATGGCATGGGGTACATTATATTCAAATTAAAAAAATTATCTTCCCATTGAAATTTTTCCAGGAAAACAAAATTTCCCTAATAAATATTAAAATGTTGTATAGACAAATAATTATGTATATTCAATTTAAAAGTTTTATGTACATTATTTTTACTCTAACATGTGCAAAAACTAGATAAATATTTTAAAAACTAATGAGGGGGTTTATACCTGATTCTCATGATAGGGATTTATATCTGATTCTCATGATAGGGATTTATATCTAATTCTCATGACAGGGAATTATATCTGATTCTCATGACAGGGAACTATATCTGATTCTCATGACAGAGATTTATATCTGATTCTCATGACAGGGATTTATATCGGATTCTAATGACAGGGATTTATATCGGATTCTCATGACAGGGATTTATATCTGATTCTCATGACAGGAATTTATATCTGATTCTCATGACAGGGATTTATATATGATTCTCATGACAGGAATTTATATCTGATTCTTATGACAGGGATTTTTATCTGATTCTCATGACATGGATTTATATTGGATTCTCATGACAGGAATTTATATCTGATTCTCATGACAGGGATTTATATCTGATTCTTGTGACAGGGAACTATATCTGATTCTCATGACAGAGATTTATATCTGATTCTCATGACAGGGATTTATATTGGATTCTCATGACAGGGATTTATATCTGATTCTCATGACAGGGATTTATATCTGATTCTCATGACAGAGATTTATATCTGATTCTTATGACAGGGATTTATATGATTCTCATGACAGGGATTTATATCTGATTCTCATGACAGGAATTTATATCTGATTCTTATGACAGAGATTTATATCTGATTCTCATGACATGGATTTATATTGGATTCTCATGACAGGAATTTATATCTGATTCTCATGACAGGGATTTATATCTGATTCTTGTGACAGGGATTTATATATGATTCTTATGACAGGGATTTAGATCTGATTCTCATGACAGGGATTTATATCTGATTCTTATGACAGGCTTTCTGAGCTATGATTTTTTCCTCTATCTAGAGATGTGACTTTAACACTTCATTTGAACTTTTATCTGATTAAATTCTAAGATTTAGCAATCCTAATGTTTTTATTATGGATCTTAAAAACATATAAATCATATCTACCAAGCTATCCTGAAATTAATTTTATTTATACTCTAAAGTAATTGCTGTTTCCCTGTCATTAACTTTAACCACATAACTAAAATAAAAACAGATGAACTTCCTGTGTCAACTCATAACATACACTGGGCTAGATTACAAGTGGAGTGCAAATGTTTTCGCGCAGTTTAAATTGCGCTTGTATTACAAGTTGAAAGTAGAAGTGAACGCGTGAGCGCAATCACAAATTACACAAGAATGATTAACGCAACCTGAGAGCTCTGGTTAACTGTTTGGTGAAACTAAAAAGTGTCACAAAACACATAAAAAATATATTACAAAGTAAAGTTACACTCATAATAGCACTATATAATAATAATTATTCAAGAAAATAATTGCAAAACAAAAGTTAGAAGGGCTCAAAGATATGAGGTCTCAGGTGTTAGAAAAAAAAGGCAGACAAAAGGCTTTAAAAATAGGGATACATACATATACATCTCTAAAGATACTGTATATGTGTATATATACACTCACCGGACACTTTATAAGGTGCACCTTGCTAGTATTGAGTTGGACCCCCTTTTGCCTTCAGAACTACCTTAATTATTCATGGCATAGACTCAACAAGGTGTTGGAAACATTCCTCAGACATTTTGGTCCATATTGACATGATAGCATCATGCAGTTGCTGCAGATTTGTTGGCTGTAAATCCATAATGCAAATCTCCCATTCCACCATATCCCAAAGGTGCTCTATTGGATTGAGATCTGGCGACCGTGGAGGCCATTGGAGTACAGTGAACTCATTGTCATGTTCAAGAAACCAGTTTGAGATGAATTGTGCTTTGTGACATGGTGCATTATCCTGCTGGAAGTAGCCATCAGAAGATGAGTACACTGTAGTTATAAAGGGATGGACATGGTCAGCAACAATACTCAGGTAGGTCATGGCATTTAAACAATGCTCAATTGGTACTAAGGGGCTCAAAGTGTGCCAAGAAAATATCCCCCTCACCATTACACCACCACCACCAGCGTGAACCGTTAATACAAGGCAGGATGGAGCCATGCTTTCATGTTGTTTACGCAACATTCTGACCCTACCATATGAATGTTGCAGCTGAAATCAAGACTCATCAGACCAGGCAACATTTTTCCAATCTTCTATTGTAAAATTTTGGTGAGCCTGTGCGAATTGTAGCCTCAGTTTTCTGTTCTTAGCTGACAGGAGTGGCACCTGGTGTGGTCTTCTGCTGCTGTAGCCCATCTGCTTCAATGTTCGACATGTTGTGCATTCAGAGATGGTATTCTGCATACCTTGGTTGTAACGAGTTGTTATTTGAGTTACTGTTGCCTTTCTATCATCTTGAATGAGTCTGCTCATTCTCATCTGACCTCTGACATCAAAAAGGCATTTTCGCCCACATAACTGTGGCTCACTGGATATTTTCTATTTTTCTGACCATTTTCTGTAAACTCTGGAGATGGTTGTGCGTGAAAATCCAAAACGATCAGCAGTTTTTTAAATATTCAGACGAGCCCATCTGGCACCAACAACCATGCCACATTCAAAGTCACTTAAATCCCCTTTCTTCCCATTCTGATGCTCGGTTTGAACTTCAGCAAGTTGTCTTCACCACGTCTTGATGCCTAAATGCATTGAGTTGCTGCCATGTGATTGGCTGATTAGCAATTTGTGTTACCAAGCAATTGGACAGGTGTACCTAATAAAGTGGCCAGTGAGTGTATATGTATATATATATATATATATATATATGTGTGTGTGTGTGTGTGTGTACATATGTATTTACAGATCTATATACACATATAAACACATAAATACATATGTATACATATACAGACTTATATATAAGTGCATTGGAGCCCTTTGCAGTTAAAGGGACATTAAACCCCCCAAAAATATTTCATTATTCAAATAGAGAATACAATTTTTCAAATGTTTCCAATTCACTTCTATTATCAAATTTGCTTTGTTCTCATGTTATTCTTTGTTGAAGGGATACTTAGGTAGGTAGTGTGCACATGCCTAAAGCACTACATGACAGGAAATAGCACTGCCATCTAGTGCTCTTGCTAATGTATAACAATGTAGCAAAACTGCTGCCATATAGAACTGCAGACACGTGCACATAAGCTTACTTTACTGCTTTTCAACAAAGAATAACAAGAAAACGAAGAAAATTTGATAATAGAAGTAAATGGGAAAGTTGTTCTATCTGAATCATGAAAGAAAAAAATCTGGTTTTATGTCCCATTTAATTGGATGAAAACATGCAATATTCATTATTGATAAAGGTTTTAGCTATAGATTTACTGTAAATATTTCACATTCCAGTGTTTTGCACCTAGCAAAATATGTACTATGCATTTATAAATAGATATTCCTATATATAAATACTGCCTAATAAAGTGTGCTGTGCTTAAATCCAGTGAGTGCTTATTACCTGACTTGATTGAATATTACTTTAAGCACCCTGGTCTATGTTTATGGTTGGCAAGTGAGAGTGCACTACTTGGATTCAGTATATATATATATATCTGTATATATCTATACCTATGTATGTGTGCGTGTATATATATATATATATATATATATATATATATATATATATATATAAATATCTATACCTATGTATGTGTGTGTGTGTGTATATATATATATATGTATATGGATACAAACTATGCTTGACTGCATCTCCTGCCAGTAGAAATGCTTTGACAAATAGGGGCCAATTTACTATGCCACAAATGGGGCCAACTCACCCTGTTTCCGCGCAAGCCTTCAGGTTCGCCGGAAACAGGAGTTGAGAAGCAGCGGTCTTAAGACTGCTGTTCCTTAACTGGATCTGCCGCCTCTGAACGGCGTACAGCAATCAACCCGATTTCATATGGTTGGGTTGATTTACACCACCTGCTAGTGTGAATCTGCAGGGGGCGGTATTGCAATGCTGAATGCCGACAGCGTATGCTGTCTGCATTCAGCGATGTCTGGCGGACAAGATACGCTGCAGCGTATCATGTCCGCCATGCATTAATAAATCACCCCATAGGCCTCTAGTTATCAAGCTCCGGATGGAGCTTGACGGCCCCTGTTTCTGGCGAGTCTTCAGACTCGCCAGAAACAGCAGTTATGAAGCAGCGGTCACAAAGACCGCTGCTCCATAACCTGTCCGTCTGCTCTGAGAAGGCGGACAGACATCGCCAGAAATCAACCCGATCGAGTACGATCGGGTTGATTGACACCCCCCTGCTAGTGGCCTATTGGCCGCGAGTCTGCAGGGGGCAGCGTTGCACCAGCAGCTCTTGTGAGCTGCTGGTGCAATGCTGAATACGGTGAGCGTATTGTTCGCGGTATTCAGCGAGGTCTGTCGGACCTGATCCGCACTGTTGGATCAGGTCCGACAGACCTTAATAACTAGAGGCCATAGGCTCTACGTGCAAATGATCTTCCATGGTAATATCTTTATGTTTAACACAAGGACAGCAACGGAGGGCTGTTGGATGTTACCTATAAAGGCTATAAAGTTGTAAGGTTTATAATGTAAAATGTTTAAAATTAAAACAAAATCATGGGGTTTTACTATTATAAAGATGAAATGGATTGCAGAAAATATGAGTAAAATGTCTAATTTTCTTTCTTGTTTTTCAATAAATAACACAGCAAATGTGGAAAAAAATGTGTAATGTTATCAGTTGACACATGAAATCCCCTGTGGGTTTTTTTCTGAAGGTGAAGTTCATTATAGGGATAAAGAATTCTACTAAATAAACAAAATGATCAGGCTATAGCTTGGCATATATACATTATACTTAACTGGCAGATAATAATATACATTGTACATAATTAAGGATTCAGAAAAAATATTATTAAAGAAGATAATATAATAAAAAAGAAGCAATGCCCTAGAAAATATACTAAGTAAAAAAGCTTGACAAATCTAGGTGCCAGGGAGCCACTGCAACTTAAAATTAAGCCCTGGCACTCAAGTTTAGAGTCCCCAAGACACCCAACTTCAGGCCAACCCCAGCCACACCTAAAAAATAGCTTGTTGTGACTGGATACCTTCTAGGTCTTACAGCTGTGGAATACAATTGTACCTGTTATTGAATTATGTAATGTATGTTTGTGTGTGTGTTAAATATATAAATATACATATACTGTATATATATTTATGTATATATACACACACGCCTATGTCTAGGAATACAGTATACTATAATTATATATAGATATAAACATATGTTGCTTGTTTCATGTGTTTTATATTATAATGTTATCATATATCTGCTACAAATGGACACAAGTTTCTGGCTCCTAAATTGATGGGCTGGCTCATAGACTTTGAACAAGTTTGTTAAAGGGACAGTATACACTCATTTTCATATAACTTCATGTAATAGACACTACTATAAAGAATAAGATGCACAGATACTGATATAAAAATCCAGTATAAAACTGTTTAAAAACTTACTTAGAAGCTGTCAGTTTGGCTCTGTTGAAAATGTAGCTGGAAAGCCCACTGCAAGTGGGGAATAAGACACTCCCCCCTCCCCCTTCTTTTGCATATGAAAAGACCCTTTACACAAACAGCAGCAAGCTGGAGAAGGTAGCTGACCGTATTCACATAAAACTTTGGGGCTTGGTTAGGAGTCTGAAAATCAGAGCAATGTTATTTAAAAATAAGCAAAACTATACATTTATTTTTAAAAAAAACTTTATGGGCTATATAAATAGATCATCTACAAAACATTTATGCAAAGAAAAAATGAGTGTATAATGTCCCTTTAAGCCCTGTAGTTAAATGTGAATATTGTTAACCTTTTACAAAATTATTATATTCTGATACACCTGATCTTATACACCTCTATAAATGTTTTATTTCTATCTATTTTTCCTCATTATTAAATGTGTCTCAATCTGTATAATTGTTTGATTGTTATCAACATACCATATAGTTATAACCAGGCTGGAAATTTCCACTCATCCACTGATTACAAACAAGTAAGAAATTGCAAAGGGCCAGTAAAATAATTAGCCTTTTCCTGTCTTTAAAACTAAATTTACCATTCACTTTTTCCTCTGCACTGGCACTTTTTTCCCTGTAAACTATAGTGATATTTTCTACCTCTGGTTATAACTAATTTGTTATCCTGTAATCTGGTCATGTAATTACATATTTTGGTATTCGTACAGCACACAAGCAATGCACAGATTCAAGTCTTAGCTGAAAGTATAAAGGAAGACAAGAATAGATGTAAGTTAAATTGTTCATTTAAATAAGTGCCAAAGTCTAACATAACAAGGTGTTCCGGCCTGATCCACTGCTTGCGCAACGAGTTTACATTCCAAGGTTATTATTATAATTTGTATAGTAGCGTGGAAGGTATATTATGAAACCATTACACTGGCTTTTCCCTAAACCTACTCAAGATAGCCATTTTTTCCTTTCCTGAATATTAAAGAGACATTAAACACTAAATATAGTTTATATGCATAGTATGAAAGACATTCACCGCGTTCCTCGTCATGGGTGCCACCACGTTAAAATCTAGCTATCACTGCACCCAAGTGCTGATGTGTTTGCTCATGTGCAGTAACTCTCGTTAGATACCGGAAGTGAAACCTAGGTTTTAAAATGGCACCACCCATAATTAGAGGAAGGTGCATGAAATGTATTTAGTGTTTAATGTATCTTTAATCATGAAATCATGAAGTGCAATAAAACAAGGTTTGTCTGTATATCATAGGCTTTCATGGGGTTTCTGCAAGGATTTCTTTTGGCCTTCACAGAAGCAAATATTTACAGCCAATGTAAAAAATTAAATATGGCAGCAAATTAATTCTGTATTGATAATGACACAATGGGGCATATGTATCAAGCTCCGACCGCTGCTCCATAACCTGTCTGCCTGCTCTGAGCAGGCGGACAGACATCGCCGGAAATCAACCCGATCGAGTACGATCAGGTTGATTGACACCCCCCCTGCTGGCGGCCCATTGGCCGCGAGTCTGCAGGGGGTGGCGTTGCACCAGCAGATCTTGTGAGCTGCTGGTGCAATGCTGAATACGGCGAGCGTATTGCTTGCCGTATTCAGCGAAGTCTGGCGGACCTGATCCGCACTGTCGGATCAGATCCGCCAGACTTTGATAACTAGAGGCCATAGTGTTTGAATATATTTTTTTACTTAACTATTAATTCACTATGACCGAGATTACAAGTTGTGCGGTATAGCCGTAGCATACACACCTCACAAAATGGGTCCGTACCGCTATTTCCAATACAAAGTCCCCCCTAACATTACAGCCCCCCACCCCCTAAAACAAAAATCATAACTAAAAAAAACATAATCTACCTATTGCCCCGAAAAGGGCATTTGTGTGGGCATAGCTCTTAAAAGGACATTCAGCTCTTTTACAGCCCATTAAAATAAAAATAAAACCTAATCTATAAAAAAAGCCACCCCAAAAAAAACAAAAACCTCCTATCACTAACCCAAAAATCGGTACTCACAATTCCTGAAGAGCAGCGCTCCATCTTCATCCAGCGCGGAACCATCTTCAATCTACATCCTGGCAGAGCGGTCATCCATCTGACACGGCGGTCCTCTGATTTGAACAGTCAATAGGATGTAAGCAGCTCTGATTTATTTTCAGCCAATAGGAATGCAAGGATACCCCTTTATAAAAGGGGTACTTTGCATTCAAGCTTTAGTGTGTGGCGCATGATTGCACGAAGATGACCTGTGTCAGATGGATGACCGCTCCACCTCTGCTCCGCAAGGATAAAGATTGAAGATGGTTCTGTGCTGGATGAAGATGGAGTGCCGCTCTTCAGGAATGGTGAGTACCGATTTTGGGGTTAGTGAAAGGTATTTTTTTTAATTTTTGGGGTGGCTTTTTTTTTTATAGATTAGGGTTTTTAATTTTAATGGACTGTAAAAGAGCTGAATGTCCTTTTAAGGGCAATGCCCATATAAATGCCCTTTTCGGGGCAGTGGGTAGATTAGGATTTTTTTAGTTAGGATTTTTTTGCTTTGGGGGTTTGGGGGTGGAGGGTTGTAATGTTAGGGGGGGATTTAGTAGTTTTTTTGGTAAAAGAGCTGGTATCTTTAGGGCAATGCCCTACAAAAAGCCTTTTTAAGGGCTATTGGTAGTTTATTTATAGCTTAGGGGGTTTTGTTATTTTGGGGTGGATTTTTTTTTTAAACCGGGTATTAGATTAGGAATATCTTTTTTTTATTTTGGATAATTTCGTTTGTTATTTTCTGTAATGTTATATTTTGTTATTTTGTGTAATTTTGGAGTTTGTTATTTTTTGTAATGTTAGATTTTTTTTCGGAGTGTTAGCATTTTAAAATTTTTGTAATTTAGTTTTTTTTATTTTTGGTATCTTCTATTTTTTTAAATAGTAATGTTAAGTTTTGTTATAGTTTAAGCTTAGTTTTTTTTTATTTCACAGGTAAGTTTTTTTTAAGGTAGTTTTATTGTAAATTTAATTTAAAGTTAGGGGGTAATAGGTTTAGGGGTTAATAGTTTAATTTAGTTTGTCGCAATGTGGGGGATGGTGGTTTAGGAGTTAATAGGTTTATTAGGTGTTAGCAATGCGGGGGGTGGGGGATTAGGGGTTAATACTTTAATTTTGGTAGTCGCGATGTGGGTGGGTGGCGGATTAGGAGTTAATAGGTTTATTTTAGTCTTTGCGATGCGGGGGTGGCGGTTTAGGTGTTAATAGCTTTATTTAGGGAGTTTCAGTGTGGGGGGTAGTGGTTAAGGGGTTAATAGGTTTATTTATTAGTTGCCATGCTAGGGGATGGCGGGTTAGGGGTTAATAGTGTAGTTTATGGGTGTTAGTGTACTTTGTAACATAATATTTATGAATTTTGTGAAACATTTTTCTTTCACAAAATCCATAACTACTGGTCTTTGATTGCGGAATGGATCATTGCGGTATAGGCTAAAGATCGCAGAAAAGCTGTACCGCGTGACTTGTAATATCAAGTAGCTGACCATCACCATGTGCACAATGTGATGTCATTTTAAATGGTCTGTTAATTTACATTTTTCAAAATCTGAACATTTCATAACAAACATAAATGAAGATTATATTTCATTTGAGCACAAGTTTCCCAGTTTAAACTGTGATTTTAAAGTTGTGGTAAACTGAAACATATCTGAATTATGTGATAGAGTATACGTATAGTAATGTATGTAGCACAGAATTTTTCAAATCAAATGCTTATTTCATTTAAAAAAAAAAAATCTTGTCCCTATTATCGATCCCCGTCTGCCTCCTCATCACAGCAGCCAATAAAAGAGGCAACAAACGCACTATGTATTTCTACAGCAGCCACTTTGAGGTATCAGATAGCAATCACTAGACATGTGCATTTGATTTGTAACGAGTACACATTCGTTAGCAAAACACAGATATTCGTCTAGTTTTCACAAGAGGAATATCCAGACAAATGCAGCATGAAATTTAAAGAAAACAAAGGAATAAGTCATTTAGTGCACACCCTGTTAGCCACTGCACTAAGCCTCCTGTTAGTCACTGCGCTAAGCCTCCTGTTAGCCGCTGCACTAAGCCTCCTGTTAGCCGCTGCACTAAGCCTCCTGTTAGCCGCTGCACTAAGCCTCCTGTTAGCCGCTGCACTAAGCCTCCTGTTAGCCGCTGCACTAAGCATCCTGTTAGCCTCTGCACTAAGCCTCCTGTTAGCCGCTGCACTAAGCCTCCTGTTACCCGCTGCACTAAGCCTCCTGTTAGCCGCTGCACTAAGCCTCCTATGCCTCCTGTTAGCCGCTGCACTAAGCCTCCTGTTAGCCGCTGCACTAAGCCTCCTATGCCTCCTGTTAGCCGCTGCACTAAGCCTCCTGTTAGCCGCTGCACTAAGCCTCCTGTTAGCCGCTGCACTAAGCCTCCTGTTAGCTGCTGCACTAAGCCTCCTGTTAGCTGCTGCACTAAGCCTCCTGTTAGCCGATGCACTAAGCCTCCTGTTAGCTGCTGCACTAAGCCTCCTGTTAGCTGCTGCACTAAGCCTCCTGTTAGCCGCTGCACTTAGCCTCCTTTTAGCCGATGCACTAAGCCTCCTGTTAGTCGCTGCACTAAGCCTCCTGTTAGCCGATGCTCTAAGCCTCATGTTAGCCGCTGCACTAAGCCTCCTGTTAGCCGATGCACTAAGCCTCCTTTTAGCTGCTGCACTAAGCCTCCTGTTAGCCGCTGCACTAAGCCTCCTGTTAGCTGCTGCACTAAGCCTCCTTTTAGCCGCTGCACTAAGCCTCCTTTTAGCCGCTGCACTAAGTCTCCTGTTAGCCGCTGCACTAAGCCTCCTGTTACCCACTGCACTAAGCCTCCTGTTAGCCGCTGCACTAAGCCTCCTGTTAGCCGCTGCACTAAGCCTCCTTTTAGCCGCTGCACTAAGCCTCCTTTTAGCCGCTGCACTAAGCCTCCTGTTAGCTGCTGCACTAAGCCTCCTGTTAGCCGCTGCATTAAGCCTCCTGTTAGCTGCTGCACTAAGCCTCCTGTTAGCCGCTGCACTAAGCCTCCTTTTAGCCCCTGCACTAAGCCTCCTGTTAGCCGCTGCACTAAACCTCCTGTTAGCCGCTGCACTAAGCCTCCTGTTAGCCGCTGCTCTAAGCCTCCTGTTAGCCGCTGTGCTAAGCCTCCTGTTAGCCCCTGAGCTAAGCCTCCTGTTAGCCACTGCTCTAAGCCTCCTGTTAGCTGCTGCGCTAAGCCTCCTGTTAGCCGCTGCACTAAGCCTCCTTTTAGCCGCTGCACTAAGCCTCCTATTAGCCGCTGCACTAAGCCTCCTGTTAGCCGATGCTCTAAGCGTCATGTTAGCCGCTGCACTAAGCCTCCTGTTAGCCAATGCACTAAGCCTCCTGTTAGCCGCTGCACTAAGCCTGCTGTTAACCGCTGCGCTAAGCCTCCTGTTAGCCGCTGCTCTAAGCCTCCTGTTAGCCGCTGCATTAAGCCTCCTGTTAGCCGCTGTACTAAGCCTCCTGTTAGCCGCTGCACTAAGCCTCCTTTTAGCCGCTGCACTAAGCCTACTTTTAGCCGCTGCACTTAGCCTCCTGTTAGCCGCTGCACTAAGCCTCCTGTTAGCAACTGCACTAAGCCTCCTGTTAGCTGCTGCACTAAGCCTCCTGTTAGCCGCTGCACTAAGCCTCCTGTTAGCTGCTGCACTAAGCCTCCTGTTAGCCGCTGCACTAAGCCTCCTGTTAGCTGCTGCACTAAGCCTCCTGTTAGCTGCTGCACTAAGCCTCCTGTTAGCCGCTGCACTAAGCCTCCTGTTAGCAGCTGCACTAAGCCTCCTTTTAGCCGCTGCACTAAGCCTCCTGTTAGCTGCTGCACTAAGCCTCCTGTTAGCGGCTGCACTAAGCCTCCTGTTAGCGGCTGCACTAAACCTCCTGTTAGCGGCTGCACTAAGCCTCCTGTTAGCCGCTGCACTAAGCCTCCTGTTAGCCGCTGCACTAAGCCTCCTGTTAGCCACTGCAGTAAGCCTCCTTTTAGCCGTTGCACTAAGGCTCCTGTTAGCCACTGCACTAAGCCTCCTGTTAGCCGCTGCACTAAGCCTCCTGTTAGCCGCTGCACTAAGCTTCCTGTTAGCTGCTGCACTAAGCCTCCTGTTAGCTGCTGCACTAAGCCTCCTGTTAGCCGCTGCACTAAGCCTCCTGTTAGGTGCTGCACTAAGCCTCCTTTTAGCCACTGCACTAAGCCTCCTGTTAGCTGCTGCACTAAGCCTCCTGTTAGCCGCTGCTCTAAGTCTCCTGTTAGCCGATGCTCTAAGCCTCCTGTTAGCCACTGCACTAAGCCTCCTTTTACCCGCTGCACTAAGCCTCCTGTTAGCCGATGCTCTAAGCCTCCTGTTAGCCGCTGCACTAAGCCTCCTGTTAGCCGCTGCACTAAGCCTCCTGTTAGCCGATGCTCTAAGCCTCATGTTAGCCGCTGCACTAAGCCTCCTGTTAGCCGCTGCACTAAGCCTCCTATTAGCCGCTGCTCTAAGCCTCCTGTTAGCCGATGCTCTAAGCCTCATGTTAGCCGCTGCACTAAGCCTCCTGTTAGCCGATGCTCTAAGCCTCCTGTTAGCCGCTGCACTAAGCCTTCTGTTAGCCGATGCTCTAAGCCTCATGTTAGCCGCTGCACTAAGCCTCCTGTTAGCCGCTGCTCTAAACCTCCTGTTAGCCGATGCTCTAAGCCTCATGTTAGCCACTGCTCTAAGCCTCCTGTTAGCCGATGCTCTAAGCCTCATGTTAGCCGCTGCACTAAGCCTCCTGTTAGCCGATGCTCTAAGCCTACTGTTAGCCGCTGCACTAAGCCTCCTGTTAGCCGATGCTCTAAGCCTCCTGTTAGCCACTGTACTAAGCCTCCTGTTAGCTGCTGCACTAAGCCTCCTTTTAGCCACTGCACTAAGCCTCCTGTTAGGCGCTGCACTAAGCCTCCTGTTAGGTGCTGCACTAAGCCTCCTGTTAGGCGCTGCACTAAGCCTCTTGTTAGCCGCTGCACTAAGCCTCCTGTTAGCCGCTACACTAAGCCTCCTGTTAGCCGATGCTCTAAGCCTCCTGTTAGCCGCTGCACTAAGCCTCCTGTTAGCCGCTGCACTAAGCCTCCTGTTAGCCGCTGCACTAAGCCTCCTGTTAGCCACTGCACTAAGCCTCCTGTTAGCCGCTGCACTAAGCCTCCTGTTAGCCGCTGCTCTAAGCCTCATGTTAGCCGCTGCACTAAGCCTCCTGTTAGCCGATGCTCTAAGCCTCCTGTTAGCTGCTGCACTAAGCCTCCTTTTAGCCGATGCACTAAGATTCCTTTTAGCCACTGCACTAAGCCTCCTGTTAGCCGCTGCACTAAGCCTCCTGTTAGCTGCTGCACTAAGCCTCCTTTTAGCCGCTGCACTAAGCCTCCTTTTAGCCGCTGCACTAAGCCTCCTGTTAGCCGCTGCACTAAGCCTCCTGTTACCCGCTGCACTAAGCCTCCTGTTAGCCACTGCACTAAGCCTCCTTTTAGCCGCTGCACTAAGCCTCCTGTTAGCTGCTGCACTAAGCCTCCTTTTAGCCGCTGCACTAAGCCTCCTGTTAGGCGCTGCACTAAGCCTCCTTTTAGCCACTGCACTAAGACTCCTGTTAGCTGCTGCACTAAGCCTCCTGTTAGCCGCTGCTCTAAGCCTCCTGTTAGCCGATGCTCTAAGCCTCCTGTTAGCCACTGCACTAAGCCTCCATTTAGCCGCTGCACTAAGCCTCCTGTTAGCCGATGCTCTAAGCCTCCTGTTAGCCAATGCACTAAGCCTCCTGTTAGCTGCTGCACTAAGCCTCCTTTTAGCCGCTGCACTAAGCCTCCTGTTAGGCGCTGCACTAAACCTCCTGTTAGGCGCTACACTAAGCCTCCTGTTAGCCGCTGCACTAAGCCTCCTGTTAGCCACTACACTAAGCCTCCTGTTAGCTGCTGCACTAAGCCTCCTTTTAGCCGCTGCACTATGCCTCCTGTTAGGCGCTGCACTAAGCCTCCTTTTAGCCACTGCACTAAGCCTCCTGCTAGCTGCTGCACTAAGCCTCCTGTTAGCCGCTGCTCTAAGCCTCCTGTTAGCCGATGCTCTAAGCCTCCTGTTAGCCACTGCACTAAGCCTCCATTTAGCCGCTGCACTAAGCCTCCTGTTAGCCGATGCTCTAAGCCTCCTGTTAGCCAATGCACTAAGCCTCCTGTTAGCTGCTGCACTAAGCCTCCTTTTAGCCGCTGCACTAAGCCTCCTGTTAGGCGCTGCACTAAACCTCCTGTTAGGCGCTACACTAAGCCTCCTGTTAGCCGCTGCACTAAGCCTCCTGTTAGCCACTACACTAAGCCTCCTGTTAGCCGATGCTCTAAGCCTCCTGTTAGCCGCAGCACTAAGCCTCCTGTTAGCCGCTGCACTAAGCCTCCTGTTAGCCGATGCTCTAAGCCTCATGTTAGCCGCTGCACTAAGCCTCCTGTTAGCCACTGCACTAAGCCTCCTATTAGCCGCTGCTCTAAGCCTCCTGTTAGCCGATGCTCTAAGCCTCATGTTAGCCGCTGCACTAAGCCTCCTGTTAGCCGATGCTCTAAGACTCCGGTTAGCCGCTGCACTAAGCCTCCTGTTAGCCGATGCTCTAAGCCTCATGTTAGCCGCTGCACTAAGCCTCCTGTTAGCCGCTGCACTAAGCCTCCTGTTAGCCGCTGCTCTAAGCCTCCTGTTAGCCGATGCTCTAAGCCTCATGTTAGCCGCTGCACTAAGCCTCCTGTTAGCCGATGCTCTTAGCCTCATGTTAGCCGCTGCACTAAGCCTCCTGTTAGCCGATGCTCTAAGCCTACTGTTAGCCGCTGCACTAAGCCTCCTGTTAGCCGATGCTCTAAGCCTCATGTTAGCCGCTGCACTAAGCCTCCTGTTAGCCGATGCTCTTAGCCTCATGTTAGCCGCTGCACTAAGCCTCCTGTTAGCCGATGCTCTAAGCCTACTGTTAGCCGCTGCACTAAGCCTCCTGTTAGCCGATGCTCTAAGCCTCCTGTTAGCCGCTGCACTAAGCCTCCTGTTAGCCTATGCTCTAAGCCTCCTGTTAGCCACTGCACTAAGCCTCCTGTTAGCTGCTGCACTAAGCCTCCTTTTAGCCACTGCACTAAGCCTCCTGTTAGGCGCTGCACTAAGCCTCCTGTTAGGTGCTGCACTAAGCCTCCTGTTAGGCGCTGCACTAAGCCTCTTGTTAGCCACTGCACTAAGCCTCCTGTTAGCCACTATACTAAGCCTCCTGTTATCCGATGCTCTAAGCCTCCTGTTAGCCGCTGCACTAAGCCTCCTGTTAGCCGCTGCACTAAGCCTCTTGTTAGCCGCTGCACTAAGCCTCCTGTTAGCCGCTGCACTAAGCCTCCTGTTAGCCGCTGCTCTAAGCCTCCTGTTAGCCGATGCTCTAAGCCTCCTTTTAGCCGCTGCACTAAGCCTCCTGTTAGCCGATGCTCTAAGCCTCCTGTTAGCCGCTGCACTAAGCCTCCTGTTAGCCGATGCTCTAAGCCTCCTGTTAGCCGCTGCACTAAGCCTCCTGTTAGCCGCTGCACTAAGCCTCCTGTTAGCCGCTGCTCTAAGCCTCCTGTTAGCCGATGCTCTAAGCCTCATGTTAGCCGCTGCACTAAGCCTCCTGTTAGCCGATGCTCTAAGCCTCATGTTAGCCGCTGCACTAAGCCTCCTGTTAGCCGATGCTCTAAGCCTCCTGTTAGCCGATGCTCTAAGCCTCCTGTTAGCCTCTGCTTTTTCACCTGTAGCAGTGTACATTTGTTTAACATAAATGAATGTAAATGTTCTGCAAATGGTGGGTATTTGTTTAGTTTAAAACTAGATGAATACCAAACTGCACGGGCGCTGAATATTTGTAATACAAAGTATTTGTGGCTTAACCGGAAATTTCCCCTGTGCACCTGTCTAGCAATGACTAAGCGATCTGATGACAGAGTAAACAGTGAAGACGCTATACTATATTATAAAACATTTATGGTGTCATGTCATTTATTTCTTACAATAATTTGATATTTATTATATGCCAGCTCTTTATTACAGATCATATTACCAGGTATATTTATATAACCGCTCCCCTAAAAAAGCAAAAACCAATTATATGAAGCCATAAACATTTTATAATTAACTCACTATCAAAATAATTTAATGTTCATATTTGTCTTTTAGGGGTATCTCACAAAGACACAACCTGCACCCATGACCACAGCAGTAAACAGTGTATCACTATAGTATAGCAGCTTTACACTGTCATCGAATCGCACAGTGACGTGCTCCACAAGCGCGCTGCTGTAGAAAAACATAGGACCACTCCTGTTGGCTGCCATCATTATTTATTCCTGGGAGGTCACTTTTTAAGACAAATTCTGGGCATCTTAAAGTAAATATATAAATTTTGATGCTAAAGTGCCTGGTTTTTAAAAATTTGATTCAAAACAGGGGCACTTTAATTAATCAAAATTTACATTTCACTCCTGTTGTGAAAAAAAACTTACCTTTTAATCTTGACAGCAGCTACAGCTTCCTCCACCCATTCCAAAGCCTCTTCCTGGGTCTAAAATGAGCAATACGGCTTCCTCCAATCATGGCGTTGAATCAGACACTGATTCCCCCGGGGGGGAAGCCGTGATTAGAGGATGACCTATCCATCATTTCTGACATCAGAAATGGCTTGCGATGACTGGAGGAAGCAGGAGCTGCTGTCAAGTTTAAAAGGTAAGTTTTTTTTTTCACAACACGAGTGAAATGTTTTTAATGTGAAATGTTTAATTTTGATGAATTAAAGTGCCCCTGTTTTTAATTGAATTTTTAAAAACCGGGCACTTTAGCATCAAAATTTACATTCACTTTAAGCTCTGCTGATGGGAAAGTGAAACTGTGGGAAGTCCCTGTGACAACAATATGAATGTCACAAGGAACAAGGAAGTGTCAAGCAACACGGGATTTCCTTAATACTGATCATACAGCTGGGGGAGCCCACAGAATAACCCCAGGAATGTATATAAGAATTCAATATCCAGTAATTTAACAGAGGGGAGTCTTCCATTTCAAATTAGGGCCTTGTGTCCTGTAAGATGCAGGAGATTTCCATAAAAATAAAATATAATAATTGGGATTTCTTACAGAATCTGTCAAACCCAAAGACCTTTAGATAATCTATTCCCATTCTGTTAAAGGGAAATAAAACTAATGTTAATATATTTATACTATGGGGCAGATTTATCAATGTCTGTCCGACATGATACGCTGTAGCTGTAGACATCGCTGAACATCTGGTGAACTGCTTGTGCAATGCCGCCCCCTGCAGATTCGCGGCCAATCGGCCACTAGCAGGGGGTGTCAATCAACCCTTTTGTACAGGATCGGGTGGATTGATGTCCGCAGCCTCAGAGGCAGTGGAGCAGTTAAGGATCAGTGATCATAAGACCGCTGCTTCATAACTACTGTTTCAAGGCGAGCGTGAAGGCTCAGGCAGAAACAGGGGCATCAGGGGCGATTCGGCCCTTGATAAATCGGCCCCTATATATTAGCAGTTTGTCTGCAAACAAATCTAATACTTTATAAGCAATTAGGCGCTCTGATTTTGTTGAGGAAAATTGTGTATTAATTTGCTGTCCAGGGTCAAACCCTTTAAAACCCCTTTACTGTTGACTACCTTGGTGTATTAGTGGACAAAATAAAAAAATATGTACATTGCAAAGTTTTTGTTGTTTTTTTTATTTTGTTGTTTTTTTTACTATGAGTAATAATTAAATATTTAATGGAGAAATTAAATTTCAAATTTCAATGTCTTTAGTGGGGATGATGATCTTGATCTTGTATTGTCTTCCGGGGTGGGGGGCGGATTCCAGAGCTATTTGCAACCTCCCCTCGCCGCACTTAGCCCTTCATATGTGGTGGCCAAGCATCGCCAGGGGAATCCAGGGCTACCAGTGATGTCACAACACCCCAGAGACCGAGAAGTGACGGTCTCCAGAAAGGGAAGGGGGGGGGTAAGTATTCAAAAACCCTTAAAGGGACACTGAACCCAAATTTTTTCTTTTGTGATTCAGATAGAGCATGCAATTTTTAAGCAACTTTCTAATTTACTCCCATTAGCAAATGTTCTTCATTCTTTTGGTATCTTTATTTGAAAAGCAAGAATGTAAGTTTAGATGCCGGCCCATGTTTGGTGAACAACCTGAGTTGTTCTTGCTAATAGGTGGATAAATTCATCCACCAATAAACAAGAGCTGTCCATGGTCCTGGACTTTCTTTTTCAAATAAAGATAGCATGAGAACAAAGAAAAATTGATATTAGGAGTAAATTAAAAAGTTGCTTAAAATTGCATGCTCTATCTGAATCATGAAAGAAAACGTTGGGGTTCAGTGTCCCTTTAATCTCAGCTCCCGTTAAAAGGACAGTATACACCAATTTCCATATAACTGCATGTAATAGACACTACTGTTAAGAAGAATATGCACAGATACTGATAGAAAAATCCAGTATAAAACCTTTTAAAAACTTCAAAACTTAAAAAATTGGAAGCTCCCGGTTTAGCACTTTTGATGGTTAGGCCTAAAAAACAAAGTGAAAGGGGCTGGAAAATCAGGATGAGCAAACTCTCCCCCATTTCTCTATATGAAAAGACCCATTATACAAATAGGAGGAAGCTTGAATCTGTAGACATCAGTATGCATCAAACTTTGGGGCTTGGTTAGGAGTCTGAAAATCAGCAGAATAAGCAAATCTATACATTTTTACAAAAACACCCTAGATGGGCTATATAAATGGATCATCTACAAAACATTTATGCAAAGAAAAATGTTGTGTATAATGTCCCTTTAAGCCCTAGATAATCCCAAGACCCATCATTTCAAAGGTAAAGTAAAATAACTTTTTTTTTAAATAAATAAATATTTAAAACACACAAGTTTAAAGGGATAAGAAAGTTAAAATTAAACTTGCATGATTCAGACAAAGGGTACAATTTTAAGACAATTTTAAATTCAGTTCTATTTTCAAACATGTTTTTTTGTCTTGTTTAAAAAGAGTACACACATATCCTACACTAGTGGGAGCTATCTGCTGATTGGTGCTGGCACACATTGGTCTCTTATGATTGGCTAACTACATGTTCAGCTGTCAGCAGAGCAATGCTGTTCTTCAGCAAAGGTAATGAAGCAAATTTGTTAATAGAAGTAAGTTGTTTGAAATTGCATGTTCTATCTGAATCATGAAAATACATTTTGGGGTTTCCTGTCCCTTTAAGTAAATATGCACTTATAGCAGCAATCAAAAAGGCCTAGAGATCCACATAACCCCTTGTTAATGGGACATGAAAACCAACATTTTTATTTCAGCAGGAATTTTAAATGTCTTTCTAGTTTTCTTTCATTATCAAATTGCCTTTGTTCTTTTGCTATCTTTTGTTGAAAGGTCAGAAGCATGCACGTGTCTGGAGCACTATATTGGGCAGTTTTGAAAGAATGTTATCCTTATCCAGAGCACTAGATAGCTGCACTATTTCCTGCCCTATAGTGCTCCAGGGACCTACCTAGGTATCTCTTCAACAAAGAAAAAATTGAGAAAGAAGCAAATTTGAAAATAGAAGTAATTTAAAAACCTTTTTATAATTGTATGCTTTGTCTGAATATTTTTTTTCATATCCCTTTAAAAAGCACACAAGCCCCTCTTTAAAATGAAGCCCATATGTAAGTTGTGTAGAGATTCTAGGGACCCCACATGCACATCAAAGTTATAGAAAAGACCATTTATGTGAGGATAACTCCTTCTTCTTTAGACTACATAGATTAATTAAATCTCTATCTCTATATATATCATTTTATTTATTTTGTAATATGGGGTTATCTAAGTTCTTATAATAGGGCAAATATAAGGCTTACGCAGAGCTGTACTGCGGTTCCAAGGAACCAGCATTTAAATGTGCGTAATACAAAAACCTAGGGATTCCACAGACAGGAGAACACACATTTATTTATAAAGGACCTTATACATATAAGCTGTCTGCACTTGTTAGAATACCTCTCATCACGGATAAACTCCTCCTCCTCACGGTTAGCCACCTTCAGCCCGAGTTATATGACTTGTATTTGCCATTGGAACCTCAAGATGGATCATCAGAGGCTGGATCTGAAAGAGGAGCGGACAGAAGTAGAGGACCACCTGCCTGGAGGACTGTTTGATGTTATTGTAATGAACAGTGATCTTGTATTATTAGATCAGAAAATGTTATAACAGACATGCTAACTCTCCCTGATTGTAATAGTGACTCCCTGATGTCAGCAAATGGATTGCAATCTCCCTGAAACTCCAAGTACCATGATCCAATGTGGCCCAAATCCGGAAAAAAAATTCTTTAATGCCTTTAGTTGCTGGGACGTTATAGAACCCTCAAAGCATGCATCAGTAACCAAAAAAGCCCCCACTTATTCTAATAAAATAAAAAACTACCTTATTTACTGCACGTTAATTAAACTTCATATTCTAAAATATTTAGGCATTCAACAAGCGTACGATCACTGAAAAATAGCGGCTAGATTACGAGTTTTGCATTAAGCTGAAAAAGCAGCGTTAACAGGTCCTAACGCTGCGTTTTCACTACCGCTGCTATTACGAGTCTTGCAGGTTTAGGGGCACGCAAACTTTTTTGGCCTTACCGCAAACCGACTTACGTAAACCCTTTTTTTTATGGGACTTCCATAGCACCGGTATTATGAGTCTGTCCTTGGAGGACAAAAAGTGAGCGGTACACCCTCTACCTCCAAGATTCGTAACGCATTCTAAAGTCAGTAGTTATGAGTTTTACACTACAACGCTGTAGCATAAAACTCATAACTGCTAAAAAGTACACTAACACCCATAAACTACCTATTAACCCCTAAACCGAGGCCCTCCCGCATCTCAAACACTATAATAAAAATTTTAACCTAATCTGCCGCTCCGGACATCGCCGCCATTAGAATAAACATATTAACCCCTAAACCGCCGCACTCCCGCCTCGCAAACACTAGTTAAATATTATTAACCCCTAATCTGCCGCCCCTAACATCACCACCACCTACATTATACTTATTAACCCCTAATCTGCCATCCTCAACGTCGCCGCCACTATATTAAATGTATTAACCCCTAAATCTAAGTCTAACCCTAACACCCCCTAACTTAAATATAATTTAAATAAATCTAAAGAAAATTACTATCATTAACTAAATTATTCCTATTTAAAACTAAATATTACCTATAAAATAAACCCAAAGATAGCTACAATATAACTAATAGTTACATTGTAGCTAGCCTAGGGTTTATTTTTATTTTACAGGCAAGTTTGTATTTATTTTAACTAGGTAGAATAGTTATTAAATAGTTATTAACTATTTAATAGCTACCTAGTTAAAATAAAGACAAATTTACCTGTAAAATAAAACCTAACCTAAGTTACAATAACACCTAACACTACACTACAATTAAATAAATTAACTAAATTAAATACAATTAAATAAATTAAATTAGCTAAATCACAAAAAAACACTAAATTACAGAAAATAAAAAACAAATTACAGATCTTTAAACTAATTACACCTAATCTAATAGCCCTATCAAAATAAAAAAGCCCCCCAAAATAAAAAAAAAACCTAGCCTAAACTAAACTATCAATAGCCCTTAAAAGGGCCTTCTGAAGGGCATTGCCCCAAAGTAATCAGCTCTTTTACCTGTAAAAAAAAATACAAACAACCCCCCCAACAGTAAAACCCACCACCCACACAACCAACCCCCCAAATAAAATACTAACTAAAAAAACCTAAGCTCCCCATTGCCCTGAAAAGGGCATTTCGAAGGGCATTGCCCTTAAAAGGGCATTTAGCTCTTTTGCAGGCCCAAAGCCCTAACCTAAAAAATAAACCCACCAATACACCCTTAAAAAAATCCTAACACTAACCCCCGAAGATTCACTTACCGGGAGAAGTCTTCATCTAAGCGGCAAGATGTCCTCAACAAAGCCGGCAGAAGTGGTCCTCCAGACGGGCAGAAGTGGTCCTCCAGACGGGCAGAAGTCTTCATCTAGATGGCATCTTCTATCTTCATCCTTCCGGTGCAGAGCGGGTCCATCTTCAAGACATCCAACGTGGAGCATCCTCTTCAAACAATGGCTTCTTCGTAATGAATATCTCTTTAAGTGACGTCATCCAATATGGGGTCCCTTAGATTGCGATTGGCTGATAGAATTCTATCAGCCAATCGGAATTAAGGTAGAAAAAATCCTATTGGCTGATGCAATCAGCCAATAGGATTGAGCTGGCATTCTATTGGCTGTTCCAATCAGCCAATAGAATGCAAGCTCAATCCTATTGGCTGATTGTATCAACCAATAGAACTGAAGTTCAATCCTATTGGCTGATCCAATCAGCCAATAGGATTTTTTTCTACCTTAATTCCGATTAGCTGATAAAATTCTATCAGCCAATCGGAATCTAAGGGACACCATCTTGAATGACATCACTTAAAGAGATATTCATTACAAAGAAGCCGTCGTTTGAAGAGGATGCTACGCGTCAGATGTCTTGAAGATGGACCCGCTCCGCACCGGAAGGATGAAGATAGAAGATGCTGTCTGGATAAAGACTTCTGCCCATCTGGAGGACCACTTCTGCCCGTCCGGAGGACCACTTCTGCCGGCTTCGTTGAGGACATCTTGCCACTTGGATGAAGACTTCTCCCGGTAAGTGAATCTTCGGGGGTTAGTGTTAGTATTTTTTTAAGGGTGTATTGGGTGGGGGTTTTTTTGGGGTTAGGGCTTTGGGCCTGCAAAAGAGCTAAATGCCCTTTTAAGGGCAATGCCAATCCAAATGCCCTTTTCAGGGCAATGGGGAGCTTAGGTTTTTTTAGTTAGTATTTTATTTGGTGGTTAGTTGTGTGGGTGGTGGGTTTTACTGTTGGGGGGTTGTTTGTATTTTTTTTTACAGGTAAAAGAGCTGATTACTTTGGGGCAATGCCCCGCAAAAGGCCCTTTTAAGGGCTATTGAAAGTTTAGTTTAGGCTAGGGTTTTTTTTATTTTGGGGGGGCTTTATTTTGATAGGGCTATTAGATTAGGTGTAATTAGTTTAAAGATCTGTAATTTGTTTTTTATTTTCTGTAATTTAGTGTTGTTGTTTTTTGTGATTTAGCTCATTTAATTTATTTAATTGTATTTAATTTAGCTAATTTATTTAATTGTATTTAATTTAGTTAATTTATTTAATTGTAGTGTATTTAGTTAATTTATTTAATTGTATTTAATTTAGTTAATTTATTTAATTGTAGTGTAGTGTTAGGTGTTATTGTAACTTAGGTTAGGTTTTATTTTACAGGTCAATTTGTATTTATATTAGCTAGGTAGTTATTAAATAGTTAATAACTATTTAGTAACTATTCTACCTAGTTAAAATAAATATAAACTTGCCTGTAAAATAAAAATAAAACCTAAGCTAGATACAATGTATCTATTAGTTATATTGTAGCTAGCTTAGGGTTTATTTTATAGGTAAGTATTTAGTTTTAAATAGGAATAATGTAGTTAATGATAGAAATTTTATTTAGATTTATTTTAATTATATTTCCATTAGGGGGTGTTAGGGTTAGACTTAGGTTTAGGGGTTAATACATTTAATATAGTGGCGGCGACGTTGGGGGACGGCAGATTAGGGGTTAATAAGTGTAGGTAGGTTGCGGCAACATTGGGGGCGGCAGATTAGGGGTTAATAAATATAATGTAGGTGTCAGCGATGTTGGGGGCAGCAGATTAGGGGTTAATAAGTATAATGTAGTTGGTGGCGGTGTCTGGAGCGGCAGATTAGGGGTTAATAAGAATAATGTAGGTGTCGGCGATATGGGGGGCGGCAGATTTAGGGGTTAATAAGTGTAAGATTAGGGGTGTTTAGACTCGGGGTTCATGTTAGGGTGTTAGGTGTAAACATAAAATGTGTTTCCCCATAGGAATCAAAGGGGCTGCGTTACTGAGTTTTACGCTGCTTTTTTGCAGGCGTTAGACTTTTTCTCAGCTGGCTCTCCCCATTGATGTTTATGGGGAAATTGTGCACGAGCACGTACAACCAGCTCACCGCTGACTTAAGAAGCACTGGTATTGGAGTGCGGTATGGAGCAAAATTTTGCTCTACGCTCACTTCTTGCCTTTTTAACGCCGGGTTTATAAAAACCCATAATAATTTTTTTTAATGTGACTTTAGGGGGAAGCTACTAATGATAAGTCTCTATCTTATTTAGGGTTCCAAGGTGTCCAATATATAATTGGGAGGGGGGGGGTTGCGGCGCAGTAGGGGGTGAAGACACGTCCCTGAAATGAGTTTTTGCAGGTTGGGATGTCTGTTATAAATATGAGGTTTTAACAGTGAGGGAAATGTTATGTTTTAGGTATAGCTGAAATGGAGCAGTGCATGCTGGAAGATGCAGTTTCATAGCAATTACAGCTGGGCCCTATATGCTTTTCTTAGCTGACAGTTGTGGCTGTTAAGCTGCAGTTTATGTCATGACTAGAAGATAATAAATATCTCATTTGGAGTTAGGCTTGGACTGAGCTATTGAGACATTAGAAATTAAAGTTATGATTGAGGTGTAACTGAACTCTGTGTCTCGTCTTATTTGCTGTTATTTGAGAAAGCACATGTTTTCTAACTGAATTCACGCTAAATACATCTCAGCAACGCCTTTATCCTAGCACAAGTATTTTGTAAATCCTGCTGGGTAATATTATGGTTGGAACATTACAAAGCCAAGTCACATGTCAGCGTGGGTTGGGTGTAATTACAGCTTTGTAAAACAATTCTAAACACTTTAATATAAACAGATAATAATAACAAAATGTCAGGATAAAGAAAGCCATCTCATATACATTGTCCCCAAATAACAGTCCGCAGGGCCACATCCGGCCCTCGTGTGGCCCTCTGCACACTGAGCAGAAAGCACACATAAGTAATTTGGTATAGATAGACCAGTTCCCCACTTCTCATTAGGTGATGAAGCATTTTTGTTTGTACCTAAATGAGTAAGTATGAGTGTGATATGAACTTGTTTCCTATGGCCTTTTAACTAAAAATATGATTATATAATGGGGCATTGTAATGATGTGATCTAATTTATTACTGCATGTGATGTTGGCATTACTAACTCTAGATGACCGGGTTTAACCCACACAAAGGTGTTAAACACATAGGTAAGTAACACTCAAGGACCACAGACACTGTAGCGCTCAAGCAGAAGACAGCCAGTGATTGTCAGGCTGTGCAACAGCCGCTCCTAATTGACTGACTGGTCAATTTCAGATGCTGCAATACTTGAGGTTTGACAGAGCAGGACTTTACATATGTGTTTAGCACCTTTATGTGGGTGAGGTTAAGTGCATTTGTTAACTAAGGTGGCTGAGCTCTGGTGCAACCCAAAGGTTGCAGGTTCGATCCCCGGTGAGGTCCACTCAGCCTTTGATCCTTCTGAGGTCGATAAAATGAGCAGCGCCTTGAGACCCTTACGGGTGATTAGCTGCGCTTTACAAGTACCCAATACATACAATGTAAAAATGGTGCACTCCAATGAATTAAAATTTGCCTTTAACTGTGAATATAACTAATAACCAGCCATGCAACCTGTTTCATATATAAACCAAATAATAGTATAAGGAGAGACTGAACTATATGCCAAGGAATTGCATTACTAAAAAAATATAAGAAAATATCTCCTCAGTTATAGATGGATTTACATATAACAAAATAATACCAGCGACACAGAAAATAATGCTAAAATCGTAGGCTGCTCCCCATTTAAACAGGGTTAATGGGATACCTGAATGCAAAAATGACGTTAATATGTAAGAGTGTGTACATTCTTCGTTACTTGAAAAACTGTATTTAACCCCTGCATAGGAGTTATACATAGGTAAATTCCCACACTGGATCCACATCATTTCAGGGCATGAATGGTCAGTAGTCAGGGGCCACCAATCACAGGCTCCTGCTAAGGAGCTGCAGTGTTTTAGCTGTTCAGTGGGGCTTTATCTATGTGCTTAACACCTTTACAAGAGTTAAACATCAGGGGCGCGATCCGATATATGGCGCAGGTTTCGGCGCAAGCGTGGAAATCTGCGCCGCCCGTAGTTTCAGCTCGCAACTCAAGCTATCCCATATACGGCGCCGTCAGATGCTAAAGTGCCGTAAGTCTGACAAACTAGCGATGTCCAGAAATCTGCGTAAGTACAAATTTCTGGAGTCGCCAGTGACTTACAGCACTTTAGAAACTGCCGGCGCCTACAAAAACTGACTAAAGTATTAAATCTCCCGTACTGTCTAACACGCCTCCCAAACATAGCCCGACACGTATACCCCTCTATCCACTATCCCCCCTCACTCTCCTAATAATAAAAACATTAACCCCTAAACCGCCGCTCCCGGACCCCGCCGCACCTAATAAAGTTATTAACCCCTAAACCGCCGCTCCCGGACCCAGCCGCCACCTACATTAACTACTCCCTAATGTGAGCCCCTTACTCCACCGCCACCTACATTAACTACCCCCTAATGTGAGCCCCTTACTCCGCCGCCACCTACATTACCTACCCCCTAATGTGATCTCCTTACACCGCCGCCACCTATATTAACTACCCCCTAATGTGAGCCCCTTACTCCGCCGCCACCTACATTACCTACCCCCTAATGTGATCTCCTTACACCACCGCCACCTACATTACCTACCCCCTAATGTGAGCCCCTTACACCGCCGCCACCTACATTACCTACCCCCTAATGTGAGCTCCTTACACCGCCGCCACCTACATTACCTACCCCCTAATGTGAGCTCCTACCCCGCCGCCAGCTATTTTAAAATTATTAACCCCTAATCTAATCCCCAAACCCCGCCGCCAGCTATATTAAAATTATTAACCCCTAATTTAATCCCCCTACACCGCCGCCAGCTATATTAAATTAATTAACCCCTAAAATACTAAAATATCCCTACCACTAAACCTAAGTCTAACCCTACAAATAGCCCTGAAAAGGGATTCTTGCGTGGCATTACCCCAAAGTAAACAGCTCTATTGCCAGCCCTTAAAAGGGCCTTTTGCGGGCCATTGCCCCAAAGTAATCAGCTCTTTTACCAGCCCTTAAAAGGGCTTTTTGCGGGGCATTGTCACAAAGAAATCAGCTCTTTTGCCTGTAATCTAAATCCCCCTACACCGCCGCCACCTATAATAAATGTATTACCCCCTAATCTAATCCCCCTACACCGCTGCCACCTATATTAAAATTATTAACCCCTAATCTAATCCCCCTACACCGCCGCCACCTATATTAACTATATTAACCCTAATTATATTAGGGTTAATATAGTTAATATAGTTATTATATTATATATATTAACTATATTAACCCTAATTATATTAGGGTTAATATAGTTAATATAGTTATTATATTATATATATATTAACTATATTAACCCTATCTAACTCTAACACCCCTAACTTAATTATTATTAAAATAAATCTAAATAATATTAATAATATTAACTAAATTATTCCTATTTAAATCTAAATACTTACCTATAAAATAAACCCTAAGATAGCTACAATATAATTAATAATTACATTGTAGCTATTTTAGGGTTTATATTTATTTTACAGGTAACTTGGTATTTATTTTAACTATGTACAATAGCTATTAAATAGTTAATAACTATTCAATAGCTACCTAGTTAAAATAATTACCAATTTACCTGTAAAATAAATCCTAACCTAAGTTACAAATACACCTACACTATCAATAAATTAAATAAACTACACATATCTAAACTAAAATACAATTAAATAAACTAAACTAATTTACAAAAAAACAAACACTAAATTACAAAAAATAAAAAAAGATTACAAGAATTTTAAGATACTTACACCTAATCTAAGCCCCCTAATAAAATAATAAAGCCCCCTAAAATAAAAAAATGCCCTACCCTATTCTAAATTAAAAAGTAACCAGCTCTTTTACCAGCCCTTAAAAAGGCTTTTTGCGGGGCATGCCCCAAAGTAATCAGCTCTTTTGCCTGTAAAAAAAAACACAATACCACCCCCCAACATTACAACCCACCACCCACATACCCCTACTCTAAACACAGCCAAACCCCCCTTAAAAAAACCTAACACTAACCCCCAGAAGATCTCCCTACCTTGAGTCGTCTTCACCCAGCCGGGCCGAACTCTTCATCCAGATGTGGTCCTCCATCCCGGCGATGTCTTCATCCAAGCGGCAAAGAAGAGGTCCTCCATCAGGGCGATGTCTTCCACCAAGCGGCATCTTCAATCTTCTTTCTTCCGACCTCCGACGCAGAACATCCAGCTGGCGCGACGACTGAAAGACGGATGAAGTTTCCTTTAACCCTTTAATGACCACAGCACTTTTCCATTTTCTGTCCGTTTGGGACCAGGGCTATTTTTACATTTCTGCGGTGTTTGTGTTTAGCTGTAATTTTCCTCTTACTCATTTACTGTACCCACACATATTATATACCGTTTTTCTTGTCATTAAATGGACTTTCTAAAGATACCATTATTTTTATCATATCTTATAATTTACTCTAATTTTTTTTATAAAATATGAGGAAAAAATGGAAAAAAACACACTTTTTCTAACTTTGACCCCCAAAATCTGTCCCATGCTAAATAGTTTCTAAATTTTGTCCTGAGTTTAGAAATTACCAATGTTAACATGTTCTTTGCTTTTTTTGCAAGTTATAGGTCCATAAATACAAGTAGCACTTTGCTATTGCTAAACCACTCTTTTTCAAAATTAGCGCTAGTTACATTGCAACACTGATATCTTTCAAGAATCCCTGAATATCCATTGACATGAATATATTTTTTTTTAGAAGACATCCCAAAGTATTGATCTAGGCCCATTTTGGTATATTTCATGCCACCATTTCACAGCGAAATGCGATCAAATAAAAAAAATTGTTCACTTTTTCACACATTTTTTCACAAACTTTAGGTTTCTCACTGAAATTATTTACAAACATCTTATGCAATTATAGCATAAATTGTTGTAAATGCTTCTCTGGGATCCCCTTTGTTCAGAAATAGCAGACATGTATGACTTCGGCGTTGCTTTTTGGTAATTAGAAGGCCGCTAAATGCTGCTGCGCATCACACGTGTATTATGGCTAGCAGTGAAGGGGTTAATTAGGTAGTTTGTAGGGAGCTTGCAGGGTTAATTTTAGCTTTAGTGTAGAGATCAGCCTCCCACCTGACACATCCCACCCCCTGATCCCTCCCAAACAGCTCCCTTCCCTCCCCCACCCCACAATGGTCCCCGCCATCTTAAGTACTGGCAGAAAGTCTGCCAGTACTAAAATAAAAGGTTTATTTATTTTTTTTAGCATATTTACATATGCTGCTGTGTAGTATCCCCCCTTAGCCCCCAACCTCCCTGGTCCCCCCCAGAACAGCTCTCTAACCCTCCCCCTCTGTATTTTTGGGGACCATCTTGGGTACTGGCAGCTGTCCACAGAGTGGCTCTCTCTGCCCTGGATGGCTTAAAAAGGTTATTGCAGGATGCCTCGATATCGAGGCATCACTGCAATAACTGGAAAGCAGCTGGAAGCAAGCAGGATTGCTTCCAGCTGCTTTCCAGATCGAGGACGTGCAGGGTACGTCCTTGGTCGTTAAGGGTATTTTTTTAGAGGACGTACCCTGCACGTCCTCGGTTGTTAAGGGGTTAAATGACATCATCCAAGATGGCGTCCCTTGAATTCCGATTGGCTGATAGGATTCTATCAGCCAATCGGAATTAAGGTAAGAAAATCTGATTGGCTGGTTCAATCAGCCAATCAGATTCAAATTCAATCCGATTGGCTGATCCAATCAGCCAATCAGATTGAGCTCGCATTCTATTGGCTGTTCCGATCATCCAACCTCTTCTTATCCGCTTGGATGAAGACATCGCCAGGATGGAAGACATCTTCTTTGCCGCTTGGATGAAGACATCGCCGGGATCTGGATGAAGAGTTCGGCCCGGCTGGGTGAAGACGACTCAAGGTAGGGAGATCTTCTGGGGGTTAGTGTTAGGTTTTTTTACGGGGGGTTTGGGTGGGTTTAGAGTAGGGGTATGTGGGTGGGGGTAATGTTGGGTGGTGGTATTCTGTTTTTTTTTTTTACAGGCAAAAGAGCTGATTACTTTGGGGAAATGCCCCGCAAAAAGCCCTTTTAAGGGCTGGTAAAAGAGCTGGTTACTTTTTAATTTAGAATAGGGTAGGGCATTTTTTTATTTCAGGGGGCTTTATTATTTTATTAGGGGGCTTAGATTAGGTGTAAGTGGCTTAAAATTCTTGTAATCTTTTTTTATTTTTTGTAATTTAGTGTTTGTAAATTAGTTTAGTGTATTTAATTGTATTTTAGTTTAGATATTTGTAGTTTATTTAATTTATTGATAGTGTAGGTGTATTTGTAACTTAGGTTAGGATTTATTTTACAGGTAAATTGGTAATTATTTTAACTAGGTAGCTATTAAATAGTTATTAACTATTTAATAGCTATTGTACCTAGTTAAAATAAATACCAAGTTACCTGTAAAATAAGTATAAACCGTAAAATAGCTACAATGTAATTATTAATTATATTGTAGCTATCTTAGGGTTTATTTTATAGGTAAGTATTTAGATTTAAATAGGAATAATTTAGTTAATATTATTAATATTATTTAGATTTATTTTAATAATAATTAAGTTAGGGGTGTTAGAGTTAGAGTTAGGGTTAATATAGTTAATATATATATATATATATATATATATATATATATATATATATATATATATATATATATAATAAAATAACTATATTAACTATATTAACCCTAATATAATTAGGGTTAATATAGTTAATATATATAATATAATAACTATATTAACCCTAATATAATTATGGTTAATATAGTTAATATAGTTGGCGGCGGTGTAGGGGGATTAGATTAGGGGGTAATACATTTATTATAGGTTGCGGCGCGATTTAGATTACAGGCAAAAGAGCTGATTACTTTGTGACAATGCCCCGCAAAAAGCCCTTTTAAGGGCTGGTAAAAAAGCTTATTACTTTGGGGCAATGGCCCGCAAAAGGCCCTTTTAAGGGCTGGCAATAGAGCTGTTTACTTTGGGGTAATGCCACGCAAAAAGCCCTTTTCAGGGCTATTTGTAGGGTTAGACTTAGGTTTAGTGGTAGGGATATTTTAGTATTTTAGGGGTTAATTAATTTAATATAGCTGGCGGCGGTGTAGGGGGATTAAATTAGGGGTTAATAATTTTAATATAGCTGGCGGCGGGGTAGGGGGATTAGATTAGGGGTTAATAATTTTAATATAGCTGGCGGCGGGGTAGGAGCTCACATTAGGGGGTAGGTAATGTAGGTGGCGGCGGAGTAAGGGGCTCACATTAGGGGGTAGTTAATGTAGGTGGCGGCGGGGTCCGGGAGCGGCGGTTTAGGAGTTAAATACTTTATTAGGGACATTGCGCATGCTTTAGGTGTTAGGTTTTATTTTGCAGGTAGTTTAGGGAGTTACGGGGCTCCAATACACAGCGTAAGGCTTACTACGCCTGCAATTTGTGGCGAGGTGAAAATGGAGTAAGTTTTCTCCATTTTCGCCACGTAAGTCCTTTCGCTGTATATTGGATACCAAACTGCGCTGGTTTGGTATACCTGTCTATGGGCCAAAAAAACTACGGCCGAAGGCAGAAATATATACCAGCGTAACTTCTAGGTTACGCCATATATGTGATACCAAACCAGCACAAAATTTGGCGTCGCCGGCTTTTGCGGGCGACGCTGCATATCGGATCGAGGCCAATATGTTATCTAGAGTCAGTAATGTAAAAGTGTCATTCTGTAAACAAATTATGTCATGTCACTTTTAGAATGTCCTATAATCTATACATTGGAGCCTATCTATCAAGCTCTGAATGGAGCTTGACGGCCCGTGTTTCTGGCGAGTCTTCAGACTCACCAGAAACACAAGTTATGGAGCAGCGGTCACAAAGACCGCTGCTCCATAACCCTGTCTGCCTGCTCTGATGAGGCGGACAGGAATCGCCGGAATTCAACCCGATCGAGTACCATCAGGTTGAATGACACCCCCTGCTGGCGGCCCATTGGCCGCGAGTCTGCAGGGGCGGCGTTGCACCAGCAGCTCACAAGAGCTGCTAGTGCAATGCTTAATACGGAGAGCGTATTGCTCTCCACATTCAGCGATGTCTTGCGGACCTGATCCGCACTGTCGGATCAGGTCCGCAAGACATTTGATAAATAGGCCCCATAGGGTAAAGTGAGACTCATAGTAAAATACAGCAAAAATAATATCACATAAATATAAATGTGTACAGAGAAAAATATATATTTCAGAGAAAAATCAAATATAAATATATACAGAGAAAATAAAATAAATGATTTATACAGATACAAATATAATTAAATGTATACAGAGGTAATGCAATGTAAATTTATTCAAATAAGATGTAACAATATATACAGAGAAAATATAATATAAATGTATATAGAGAAAAATATAAATTTATACATAGAAAAATACCATATACAGTAGATGTATACAGAGAAAATATTTAGGGGCATATTTATTAATATGCGAGCCGACATGATACAAAGTAGCGTATCATGTCTGCTGCACATCGATAAATGCCGACAGCATACGCTGTCTGCATTTATCATTGCACCAGCAGTTCTTGTGAACTGCTGGTGCAATGCTGCCCCCTGCAGATTAGCGGCCAATAGCAGGAGGTGTTAACCCGATCGTATTCAATCGGGTTTATTTCGTTCCGCGGCCTCAGAGCAGACGGAGCTTGATAAATATGCCCCATAATATTAAAGTTTATAGAGAAAATATTATATCAATTTATATAGAGAATAATACAAATCAGATGTATACAGATAAAGATTTTGGGGCCGATTTACCAAGCAGTAGATGCTGCTTATTCCGCGTGAGCCTTCTGGCTCGCCAGAAACAGGAGTTAGGAAGCAGCGGTCTTAAGATCAGATACGATCGGGATGATTAACACCCCCTGCTAGCGGCCTATTGGCCGCGAATGTGCAGGGGGCGGCATTGCACAAGCATTTCACTAGAAATGCTTGTGCAATAATAAATGCTGACAGCATATGCCGTCGGCATTTAGCGATGTCGGGCGGACATGATTCACTACAGCAAATCATGTCCGCCTGACATTTCATAAATCAGCCCCATAATATAAATACAAGCAGAGAAAATGTAAATATATACAGATAAGAATATAATATAAATAAATGCACAGAAAATATATTAAAGTATACAGATACAAATATAATTTAAATATATGCAGAGAAAATATATTAAAGTATACAGATACAAATATAATTTAAATATATGCAGAGAAAATATAATTTTATAGTATATAGAGAAAAATGTTATATACATTTATATAAAGAACAATATACTATAAATGTAAACAGGGAATACTATAATATAAATGCACAGAATATACTATAAGGTATGTAGGTAATAATTTAATATAAAGAGAATTTGCCCAGCATATGTCAGTAGCACACAGTGATTTTGATTGGCTAAACTAGAAGATTGAGACACGACCTAGGACAGATCAGAGGCGACACAAAATACAATAAATAAGGAGCTGTTTGCAACATATATTTTACGATAGGAATTATGAAGGATAATAAGCTGGAGATAATAAAAGGTAACTAAATATTTTGAAATGTGAACCTCTGTCTCTCTATATAGATTTAATAATATACAATCAGCTTGTTGTTTGGTACAAAATGTTTTTTTCAGCAAGCATTGAGAATTGGGTTGCATTAAATGTTTTCTTCCAGAGTTAAAGGGACAAGAACCCCCAAAATTTTCTTTTAAGATTCAGATATAAATTACACTTTTAAACAACTTTCCAATTTACTTCTTACAGGGTCTGTCCCCCTGTCCCGGGTTGCTAGCCATCGGTCCCGATTTGCCCAAGGCATTAAAAAAAAAAAAAAAAATGTTTTTTTGTTGTTGTTTTTTTAATTCTTTTTGGCCCATACTCAGAAGCAGCTGGCTTTGCTCTGACAGGGTTAGATACCTGTTAGATTCCCTGTGGAAAAGGAATGGTGTATGGGTTAAGCAGGAGTAAGAAGGCTGTATACACTCTGACCACGGGTAATGGTGACCTCTCTAACCTACCTCTGGTAGTGATGATGTCTAACCCCTAGTGATAATACTAGCATGCCTTCAGTTTTATACAATGAGCAGTGCTAATACCAGGGTAACGAACAGTGGCAGCCTCAGACTGCAAGCTAATGTGCTTGCCAACCCCAGGACCCCATACAATGAATTACAGATACCCATATATGATGTAGTGTGTGTGTCTATCTGTATCCATAACTGTGTGTCTGTATGTATAAGTTTATGCTATGTAGTGTGTGTGTGTGTCTGCATGTATAAATGTAAGCTATGTAGTGTATGTATGTGTATCTGCATGTAGAAGTGTGTATCTGCATGTATAAGTGTATGCTATGTAGTGTGTGTGTGTCTGCATGTATAAGTGTATACTATGTAGTGTCTGTGTATCTCCATGTATAAGTGTATGCTGCATGTATTAGTGTATGTTATGTAATGTGTGTGTGTGTGTATCTGCATGTATAAGTGTATATTATGTAGTGTCTGTGTATCTGCCTGTACAAGTGTATGCTATGTAGTGTGTGTGTGTATCTGCATGTGTAAGTGTATGTTATGTAGTGTGTGTGTATCTGCATGTATAAGTGTATGCTATGTAGTGTGTGTGTATCTGCATGTATAAGTGTATGCTATGTAGTGTTTGTGTATCTGCATGTGTAAGTGTATGCTATGTAGTGTGTGTGTATCTGCATGTATAAGTGTATGCTATGTAGTGTGTGTGTATCTGTATGTATAAGTGTATGCTATGTAGTGTGTGTGTATCTGCATGTATAAGTGTATGCTATATAGTGTGTGTGTATCTGCATGTGTAAGTGTATGCTATGTAGTGTGTGTGTATCTGCATGTATAAGTGTATGCTATGTAGTGTTAAATACATAGCTCACATAGCCATACCAGTGGTTTGAGCTTGTGTTTGATTTGCTGCCTTAGTGTATTAAAATATATGACTTTATTTAGAATTGTATTTATATTACTTTGGTCCTATGATTTTTAAGCTCCGCCCACCACATTTAAATTTTTTGCCGCAGGGAGGGGGTGGGGGTGGGGTGTCCCTCTTTTAAATTTTGAAATGTTGGGAGGTATGCTTCTATAATCAAATTTGCTTCATTATCTTTTTATCCTTTGCTGAAGGAATACCATTGCACAACTGGGAGCTAGCTGAACACAACTAGTTAGCCAATCACAAGAGACAAATGTGTGCAGGCACCAATCAGCAGCAGCTCCAGCTAGTGTAGGATATGTGTGTATTCTTTTTCAACAAGCGATACCAAGAGAACAAAGCACATTTGAAAATAAAAGTTAATTTAAAAGTGTTTTAAAATTACATGCTCTATCTGAATTTTGACTTCCTATCACTTTAACTATAGCACACTCAGCTTTGTGTAACCCGATGGTGTTTTATAAATAAATATGCAACTAATAATAATAATAAAAACTATTACAGAAGCATGTCATTGAATGACGAATAAAAAACAAAAACATTACAAGATCAATACATTACAGTTGCATTTGAGCTTTTACCTTGAGGTGCTTTGAGAAATAACTAAAACTCTGTATATTCTATTTTCTGATACCACTTCTGCTAGTGTGCAGAGCTATGTATACGTAACTCACATTACACCTGAGAGTTTTGCCATCTCTATTGTTCTAATAAAATGTTATCATTGGGCTCTGGGATATTTTGTGAACAGTAGTGTGTATGTATGTGCATCGTATGTGTGTGTATATGTGTGTGAGTGTGTAGTATGTGTGCGAGTGTGTAGTATGTGTGTGTGTGTATGAGTGCGAGTGTGTAGCATGTGTGTCATGTGCTGTGTGTGTGGTGTATATGTATGTGTGTTTGTATGTGTATGTGTGTGAGTGTGTAGCATGTGTGTCATGTGCGGTGTGTGTGTGTGGTGTATATGTATGTGTGTTTGTATGTGTATGTGTGTATGTGTGTGAGTGTGTAGTATGCGTGTCATTTGATGTGTGTTTGTGGTGTATATGTATGTGTGTTTGTATGTGTATGTGTGTATGTGTGCGAGTGTGTAGTATGTGTGTCATGTGCTGTGTGTGTGGTGTATATGTATGTGTGTTTGTATGTGTATGTGTGTATGTGTGCGAGTGTGTAGTATGTGTGTCATGTGCTGTGTGTGTGGTGTATATGTATGTGTGTTTGTATGTGTATGTGTGTATGTGTGCGAGTGTGTAGTATGTGTGTCATGTGCGGTGTGTGTGTGTGGTGTATATGTATGTGTGTTTGTGTATGTGTGTATGTGTGTGAGTGTGTAGTATGCGTGTCATTTGATGTGTGTTTGTGGTGTATATGTATGTGTGTTTGTATGTGTATGTGTGTATGTGTGCGAGTGTGTAGTATGTGTGTCATGTGCGGTGTGTGTGTGGTGTATATGTATGTGTGTTTGTATGTGTATGTGTGTATGTGTGCGAGTGTGTAGTATGCGTGTCATTTGATGTGTGTTTGTGGTGTATATGTATGTGTGTTTGTATGTGTATGTGTGTATGTGTGCGAGTGTGTAGTATGTGTGTCATGTGCTGTGTGTGTGGTGTATATGTATGTGTGTTTGTATGTGTATGTGTGTATGTGTGCGAGTGTGTAGTATGTGTGTCATGTGCGGTGTGTTTGTGTGGTGTATATGTATGTGTGTTTGTATGTGTATGTGTGTATGTGTGCGAGTGTGTAGTATGCGTGTCATTTGATGTGTGTTTGTGGTGTATATGTATGTGTGTTTGTATGTGTATGTGTGTATGTGTGCGAGTGTGTAGCATGTGTGTCATGTGCTGTGTGTGTGGTGTACATGTATGTGTGTTTGTGTGTGTATGTGTGTGAGTGTGTAGTATGTGTGTCATGTGCGGTGTGTGTGTGTGGTGTATATGTATGTGTGTTTGTATGTGTGCGAGTGTGTAGTATGCGTGTCATTTGATGTGTGTTTGTGGTGTATATGTGTATGTGTGTATGTGTGCGAGTGTGTAGCATGTGTGTCATGTGCTGTGTGTGTGGTGTACATGTATGTGTGTTTGTGTGTGTATGTGTGTGATTGTGTAGTATGTGTGTCATGTGCGGTGTGTGTGTGTGGTGTATATGTATGTGTGTTTGTATGTGTATGTGTGTATGTGTGCGAGTGTGTAGTATGCGTGTCATTTGATGTGTGTTTGTGGTGTATATGTATGTGTGTATGTGTGCGAGTGTGTAGCATGTGTGTCATGTGCTGTGTGTGTGGTGTACATGTATTTGTGTTTGTGTGTGTATGTGTGTGAGTGTGTAGTATGTGTGTCATGTGCTTTGTGTGTGTGTGTGGTGTACATGTATGTGTGTTTGTGTGTGTGTATGTGTGTTTGTGTGTGTATGTGTGTGAGTGTGTAGCATGTGTGTCATGTGCTGTGTGTGTGTGTATGTGTGTGTGAGGTATATATGTATGTGTGTTTGTAGTGTCTATGGGGCCGGTTTAACATGCTGCGAATGCAGCAGTTTCCGCCGGAAACATAAACTAAGAAGCAGCGGTCTTAAGACCGCTGCTCCTTAACTTATCCACCACCTCTGAGGCGGCGAACAGCAATCATCCTGATCAGATACAATCAGGATCATTGACACCTCCTGCTAGCGGATCATGTCCGCCCACATAAAAATAAATCGGTCCCTTTGTGTGTGGTGTATGTGTTTGTGTGTGTATGTAGTATGTGTGTGTGCATGTGCTGTGTGTGTATTGTCTGTGTATGTATGTGCACGTACTGTGTGTGTAGTTGTGTGTGATTGCATTTGTGTATTTATGTGTAGTGGGTATGTCTGTGTGTGTGTAGTGTGTATGCATGTGACTTGTGTATGTACTGTCTGTGTATATGTGTGTACACGTATTGTGTGTGTAGATGCATGTGATTGCATGTGTGTGTGTGTATTTATGTGTATGTCTGTGTGTAGTGTGTATGTATATGTGTGTATGTAGCATGTGTGTGTATATGTAGTGTGCATGTGTGTGTGTATGTAGTATGTGTGTGCATGTGCTGTGTTTGTACTGTCTGTGTATGTATGTTTGTATGTAGTATGTGTGTGTATGTGCTGTGTGTGTACTGTCTGTGTATGTGGTATGCGTGTGGATGTGCTGTGTGTGTAGTGTGTGTAGCTGTGTGTGATTGCATGTGTGTGTATGTATGTGTAGTGTGTATGTGTGTATGTCTAATATGTGTGCGTGTTTATAGTATGTGAGTGCATGTGCCATGTGTGTACTGTTTGTGTGAATGTCTGTGTGTGTGTGTGTGTGTGTGTGTGAGTGTATGTGCTGTTTGTCTTTGTAGTGTGTATGTGTGTAGCTGTGTGTGAATGTGAGTGTATGTGTGTATGTCTAATATGTTTGTGTATGTATGGCTGTCTATGGCTGGACATTTACACTATAACTTGCACTAGACAAGATCTGTGTAGCTGTGTGTGATTGCATAGGTGTGTGTATTTATGTGTAGTGTGTATGTGTATGTCTAATGTGTGAGTGTGTAGTATGTGAGTGCATGTGCTGTGTGTATACTAAGTGTATGTAAGTGTATGTGCTGTTTGTGTATTTGTGTGTGTGTAGCTGTGTGTGTTTGCATGTGTGTGTATTCATGTGTAATGTGTAGGTTTAAGTAAGTGTGTATGTGCTCTTTGTGTATGTGTGTGTAGCTATGTGTATTAGCAGTATGTGTGTGTATTTATAGTACGTGTGTGTGGCTTGGAATTTACACTATAACTTGCAATAGACAAGTATGAAATGAGGCTTTTTGCTATATTCCCGGAGCAGACAAGTAACTTTTCCCATGACTGGTAAGCTATAATGGTATATATATTTAACCATTTGAGTAGGTCTGATCCATGCAGTTAATGTCACTGGCTCTGCAGGACAGAGTGCCAGCAGGGGTCATCTAATGTGTGAAGGTGTTCAGAGAAAAAAGGGACAAAGAGAGGGGAGATGAATACAAAGTATTGAGTATTTACAGGAGGAGAGAGGCTTAGAGAGATTGCATCTGACCAGGGTGCCCACACTCCCAGGAGGGGACATTGACTGATTGTCTAGTTGACATTTTTACTTTGCTTTCAAGTGGGGGCTTTGACATTTATTAGACAAACTGACAGTCTTGCAGCAGAAACTAAGCAGGGGGTCTCTCCCTGAATACAGCCATCTCTTCCTCTCTTGTATCTCAGGTTGTGCATGAAGTACCAGAGAGGGCATCGTATAACCTCATTGTGGGATGTTTTCTCGAAAAAGAAGCTTCACGTTTGGTGCATATGGCGGGTGAGTAGGAATCTCCTTCTGCCACCTGTGTAGGTGAGACTACTCCAGATGTCTCAAATTGGTCAGGCAGATCTTTCACAATCTCTTGGACTTGTCTGAAGTATAAACTGTAGGTGTTGTATAGATCTGTACATATCCAACATCTCCTCATTTCTGTTTAGTCATGGATATATCTGCTCCTTATTGATAATGACATTGATAATGCTTGAACGGAGATTACACATGCACATGAAAGAGAGATTACAGTTTAAACTAAAACTAGCAGGAAATGCATGTTTGTGCATAACCAGTGTTACTTTATTATTAGAACCCTCTAACTCACAGCTTTAATGGTGGACACAGCTACAAAAAAATTTTGTTTTTTTCAGCACAGGTGCATATATTCAATGTTAATACATTTTGAAATGCCTCATATGGAATACAGAAAAGGTTTGAGTACAAGGTCCTGTTAATATTTTGTGTGGTTCAAGTGATTTACTCTTGATTTGCAGCACATCATAGTAAGTTCTTCTGTCTCTCTCACTGTCTCATTTCTGACTCTCGCTTTCCTTCCAATCTTTGCTTTGTTTGCTGATTTATTCTTTATTGAAATCTCATGTTTCCCTTAGGAAGTCAGAAGACACTGACCTCTGTATCACAGATGCTTTAAGTCCACTTGACCAGGAGATGACTCAACCACCACCGTCTCACAGCAAGGTCAGTCTTTTGTAATAGGAAAGAGCTAAAGATCATGGTCACATTAGTAGATTCGTACAAACCCTGAAATTTAATCCAATCTCCAGTCTTTTTTTTGCCACCTAAAGATGTGTTTGTTCCAAACGTGTCTGTATTTTCTGATTTACTTTTACCTCTCATTCTGTAAGACTGCGCCATAAATCTACTACGGTTTCTATAAAGTAGTTTTCTTAATTGGATCAGTAGCATTTCTTCTTCTTGCACATTTATCTATCTATCTATCTATCTACCTACTATCTATCTATCTATCTATCTATCTATCTATCTACCTACCTACTATCTATCTATCTCTCTATCTATCTATCTACCATCTATCTATTTACCTTTCTACTATCTATCTATCTATCTCTCTGTCTGTCTGTTTGTTTTTCTGTCCATCTATCTGTCTGTCCCTCCACCTGTATCTAACTATCTATTAGTACCGCAAAATTGGTCCATCCCTTTGTATCTATCATCTATCTATCTATTTATCTATCTCTATCTATCATTTATCTATTTGTCTGTCTGTCTTTCCCTCCACCTGTATCTAACAATCTATTAGCAGTGCAGAATCTGTTGGTGCAGAATAATAAAATCTATCTATCTATCTATCTATCTATCTATCTATCTATCAATCTATCTATCATCTATCTATCTGTCTATCTATCATCTATCTATCTTTCTCTCTCTCTCTCTCTCTCTCTCTCTCTCTCTCTCTCAGTCTGTCTATCTACCTATCTCTGTCTGTCTGTATTGCAGACAGTCTACATCTTTACTTTCTTCCTTTCTTGTAATCGTCTGATTTTTTTCAGCCTGCTGATTTATTTGAAATGATTGAAAAAATGCAGGTAATGCAGCACAATGTATATGAGTTCTGCATTTATTTGCTGTATTCCATATTTGTGATATTTGTGCCATTGTACTGTATCTGGTGTTACACAACATGCTGGCAGTCTTGTGTGTGTTCCCATCCTGTGTAACAGTGTGACAGACAGTGACTTGTGTGTGTTCCTGTGTAACGGTCTGACATACAGTAACTTGTGTCTGTTCCTGTGTAACAGTCTGAAATTCAGTGACTTGTGTGTGTTCCTGTGTAACAGTGTGACATACAGTGACTTTTGTGTGTTCCTGTGTAACGGTCTGACATACAGTAACTTGTGTGTGTTCCTGTGTAACGGTCTGACATTCAGTGACTTGTGTGTGTTCCTGTGTAACGGTCTGAAATTCAGTGACTTGTGTGTGTTCCTGTGTAACAGTGTGACATACAGTGACTTTTGTGTGTTCCTGTGTAACGGTCTGACATACAGTAACTTGTGTCTGTTCCTGTGTAACGGTCTGAAATTCAGTGACTTGTGTGTGTTCCTGTGTAACAGTGTGACATACAGTGACTTTTGTGTGTTCCTGTGTAACGGTCTGACATACAGTAACTTGTGTGTGTTCCTGTGTAACGGTCTGACATTCAGTGACTTGTGTGTGTTCCTGTGTAATGGTGTGACATACAGTGACTTGTGTGTGTTCCTGTGTAACGGGCTGACATACATTGACTTGTGTGTGTTCCCATCCTGTGTAACGGTCTGACATACAGTGAGTTGTGTGTGTTCCTGTGTAACAGTGTGACATACAGTGACGTGTGTGTTCCCCTGCCGTGTAATGGTCTGACATATAGTGACTTGTGTGTGTTCCTGTGTAACGGTGTGACATACAGTGACTTGTGTGTGTTCCCATCCTGTGTAATGGTCTGACATACAGTGACATGTGTGTGTTCGTGTCTAACAGTGTGACATACAGTGACTTGTGTGTGTTCCTGTGTAACAGTCTGACATACAGTGACTTGAGTGTGTTCCCATCCTGTGTAACGGTGTGACATACAGTGACTTGTGTGTGTTCCCATCCTCTGTAACGGTCTGACATACAGTGACTTGTGTGTGTTCCTGTGTAACAGTATGACATATAGTGACTTGTGTGTGTTCCCATCCTGTGTAACGGTGTGACATACAGTGACTTGTGTGTGTTCCCATCCTCTGTAACGGTCTGACATACAGTGACTTGTGTGTGTTCCTGTGTAACAGTATGACATATAGTGACTTGTGTGTGTTCCCATCATGTGTAACAGTGTGACATACAGTGACTTGTGTGTGTTCCCATCCTCTGTAACGGTCTGACATACAGTGACTTGTGTGTGTTCCTGTGTAACAGTATGACATATAGTGACTTGTGTGTGTTCCCATCATGTGTAACGGTGTGACATACAGTGACTTGTGTGTGTTCCTGTGTAACGGTCTGACATACAGTGACTTGTGTGTGTTCCTGTGTAACGGTATGACATATAGTGACTTGTGTGTGTTCCTATCGTGTCTTTACGGTGTGACATACAGTGACTTGTGTGAGTTCCTGTGTAACGGTGTGACATACAGTGACTTGTGTGTGATCCTGTGTAACGGTGTGACATACAGTTACTTGTGTGTGTTCCCATCCTGTGTAACGGTGTGACATACAGTAACTTGTGTGTGTTCCTGTGTAACGGTATGACATATAGTGACTTGTGTGTGTTCCCATCCTGTGTAACGGTGTGACATACAGTGACTTGTGTGTGTTCCCATCCTGTGTAACGGTGTGACATACAGTGACGTGTGTGTTCCTGTGTAACGGTGTGACATACAGTGACTTGTGTGTGTTCCTGTGTAACAGTGTGACATACAGTGACTTGTGTGTGTTCCTGTGTAACGGTATGACATACAGTGACTTGTTTGTGTTCCCATCCTGTGTAACAGTGTGACATACAGTGACTTTTGTCTGTTCCCATCCTGTGTAATGGTGTGACATACAGTGACTTGTGTTTTTCCCATCCTGTGTAACAGTGTGACATACAGTGACTTGTGTGTGTTCCTGTGTAACGGTCTGACATACAGTGACTTGTGTGTGTTCCCATCCTGTCTAATGGTATGACATACAGTAACTTGTGTGTGTTCCCATCCTGTGTAACGGTGTGACATTCAATGACTTGTGTGTGTTCCTGTGTAACGGTATGACATATAGTGACTTGTGTGTGTTCCCATCCTGTGTAATGGTGTGACATACAGTGACTTGTGTGTGTTCTTGTGTAATGGTATGACATACAGTGACTTGTGTGTGTTTCTGTGTAACGGTGTGACATACAGTGACTTGTGTGTGTTCCTGTGTAACGATCTGACATACAGTGACTTGTGTGTGTTCCTGTGTAACAGTCTGACATACAGTAACTTGTGTGTGTTCCTGTGTAACGGTATGACATATAGTGACTTGTGTGTGTTCCTGTGTAACGGTATGACATATAGTGACTTGTGTGTGTTCCCATCCTGTGTTTACGGTGTGACATACAGTGACTTGTGTGTGTTCCTGTGTAACAGTCTGACATACAGTGACTTGTGTGTGTTCCTGTGTAACGGTATGACATATAGTGACTTGTGTGTTTTCCCATCCTGTGTAACGGTCTGACATACAGTGACTTGTGTGTGTTCCTGTGTAACGGTATGACATACAGTGACTTGTGTGTGTTCCCATCCTGTCTAATGGTATGACATACAGTGACTTGTGTGTGTTCCCATCCTGTGTAACGGTGTGACATACAATGACTTGTGTGTGTTCCTGTGTAACAGTATGACATACAGTGACTTGTGTGTGTTCCCATCCTGTGACATACAGTGACTTGTGTGTGTTCCTGTGTAACGGTGTGACATCCTGTGTAACGGTGTGACATACAGTGACTTGTGTGTGTTCCTGTGTAACAATGTGACATACAGTGACTTGTGTGTGTTCCTGTGTAACGGTCTGACATACAGTGACTTGTGTGTGTTCCCATCCTGTCTAATGGTATGACATACAGTAACTTGTGTGTGTTCCCATCCTGTGTAACGGTGTGACATTCAATGACTTGTGTGTGTTCCTGTGTAACGGTATGACATATAGTGACTTGTGTGTGTTCCCATCCTGTGTAATGGTGTGACATACAGTGACTTGTGTGTGTTCTTGTGTAATGGTATGACATACAGTGACTTGTGTGTGTTTCTGTGTAACGGTGTGACATACAGTGACTTGTGTGTGTTCCTGTGTAACGATCTGACATACAGTGACTTGTGTGTGTTCCTGTGTAACAGTCTGACATACAGTAACTTGTGTGTGTTCCTGTGTAACGGTATGACATATAGTGACTTGTGTGTGTTCCTGTGTAACGGTATGACATATAGTGACTTGTGTGTGTTCCCATCCTGTGTTTACGGTGTGACATACAGTGACTTGTGTGTGTTCCTGTGTAACAGTCTGACATACAGTGACTTGTGTGTGTTCCTGTGTAACGGTATGACATATAGTGACTTGTGTGTTTTCCCATCCTGTGTAACGGTCTGACATACAGTGACTTGTGTGTGTTCCTGTGTAACGGTATGACATACAGTGACTTGTGTGTGTTCCCATCCTGTCTAATGGTATGACATACAGTGACTTGTGTGTGTTCCCATCCTGTGTAACGGTGTGACATACAATGACTTGTGTGTGTTCCTGTGTAACAGTATGACATACAGTGACTTGTGTGTGTTCCCATCCTGTGACTACAGTGACTTGTGTGTGTTCCTGTGTAACGGTGTGACATCCTGTGTAACGGTGTGACATACAGTGACTTGTGTGTGTTCCTGTGTAACAATGTGACATACAGTGACTTGTGTGTGTTCCTGTGTAACGGTGTGACATACAGTGACTTGTGTGTGTTCCTGTGTAACGGTGTGACATCCTGTGTAACGGTGTGACATACAATGACTTGTGTGTGTTCTCATCCTGTGTAACGGTGTGACATACAGTGACTTGTGTGTGTTCCCATTCTGTGACATACAGTGACTTGTGTGTGTTCCTGTGTAACAGTGTGACATCTTGTGTAATGGTGTGACATACAGTGGCTTGTGTGTGTTCCTGGGTAACAATGTGACATACAGTGACTTGTGTTTGTTCCTGTGTAGCGGTGTGACATACAGTGACTTGTGTGTGTTCCTGTGTAACGGTGTGACATCCTGTGTAACGGTGTGGCATACAGTGACTTGTGTGTGTTCCTGTGTAACGGTGTGACATACAGTGACTTGTGTGTGTTCCTGTGTAACGGTGTGACATCCTGTGTAACGGTGTGACATACAGTGACTTGTGTGTGTTCCCATCCTGTGTAACGGTGTGACATACAGTGACTTGTGTGTGTTCCCATCCTGTGTAACGGTCTGACATACAGTGACTTGTGTGTGTTCCCTTCCTCTGTAACGGTCTGACATACAGTGACTTGTGTGTGTTCCTGTGTAACGGTATGACATATAGTGACTTGTGTGTGTTCCCATCCTGTGTAACGGTGTGATATACAGTGACTTGTGTGTGTTCCTGTGTAACGGTCTGACATACAGTGACTTGTGTGTGTTCCTGTGTAATGGTATGACATACAGTGACTTGTGTGTGTTCCCATCCTGTCTAATGGTATGACATACAGTGACTTGTGTGTGTTCCCATCCTGTGTAACGGTGTGACATTCAATGACTTGTGTGTGTTCCTGCGTAACGGTATGACATATAGTGACTTGTGTGTGTTCCCATCCTGTGTAATGGTGTGACATACAATGACTTGTGTGTGTTCCCATCCTGTGTAACGGTGTGACATACAGTGACTTGTGTGTGTTCCCATCCTGTGACATACAGTGACTTGTGTGTGTTCCTGTGTAACGGTGTGACATCCTGTGTAACGGTGTGACATACAGTGGCTTGTGTGTGTTCCTGTGTAACAATGTGACATACAGTGACTTGTGTGTGTTCCTGTGTAACGGTGTGACATACAGTGACTTGTGTGTGTTCCTGTGTAACGGTGTGACATCCTGTGTAACGGTGTGACATACAGTGACTTGTGTGTGTTCCTGTGTAACGGTGTGACATCCTGTGTAACGGTGTGACATACAGTGACTTGTGTGTGTTCCCATCCTGTGTAACGGTGTGACATACAGTGACTTGTGTGTGTTCCCATCCTGTGTAACGGTGTGACATACAGTGACTTGTGTGTGTTCCCATCCTGTGTAACGGTGTGACATACAGTGACTTGTGTGTGTTCCCATCCTGTGTAACGGTGTGACATACAGTGACTTGTGTGTGTTCCCATCCTGTGTAACGGTCTGACATACAGTGACTTGTGTGTGTTCCCTTCCTCTGTAACGGTCTGACATACAGTGACTTGTGTGTGTTCCTGTGTAACGGTATGACATATAGTGACTTGTGTGTGTTCCCATCCTGTGTAACGGTCTGACATACAGTGACTTGTGTGTGTTCCTGTGTAACGGTCTGACATACAGTGACTTGTGTGTGTTCCTGTGTAACGGTATGACATACAGTGACTTGTGTGTGTTCCCATCCTGTCTAATGGTATGACATACAGTGACTTGTGTGTGTTCCCATCCTGTGTAACGGTGTGACATTCAATGACTTGTGTGTGTTCCTGTGTAACGGTATGACATATAGTGACTTGTGTGTGTTCCCATCCTGTGTAATGGTGTGACATACAGTGACTTGTGTGTGTTCTTGTGTAATGGTATGACATAGAGTGACTTGTGTGTGTTTCTGTGTAACGGTGTGACATACAGTGACTTGTGTGTGTTCCTGTGTAACGATCTGACATACAGTGACTTGTGTGTGTTCCTGTGTAACAGTGACATACAGTAACTTGTGTGTGTTCCTGTGTAACGGTATGACATATAGTGACTTGTGTTTGTTCCTGTGTAACGGTATGACATATAGTGACTTGTGTGTGTTCCCATCCTGTGTTTACGGTGTGACATACAGTGACTTGTGTGTGTTCCTGTGTAACAGTCTGACATACAGTGACTTGTGTGTGTTCCTGTGTAACGGTATGACATATAGTGACTTGTGTGTTTTCCCATCCTGTGTAACGGTCTGACATACAGTGACTTGTGTGTGTTCCTGTGTAACGGTATGACATACAGTGACTTGTGTGTGTTCCCATCCTGTCTAATGGTATGACATACAGTGACTTGTGTGTGTTCCCATCCTGTGTAACGGTCTGATATACAGTGACTTGTGTGTGTTCCTGTGTAACGGTATGACATACAGTGACTTGTGTGTGTTCCCATCCTGTCTAATGGTATGACATACAGTGACTTGTGTGTGTGCCCATCCTGTGACATACAGTGACTTGTGTGTGTTCCTGTGTAACGGTGTGACATCCTGTGTAACGGTGAGACATACAGTGACTTGTGTGTGTTCCTGTGTAACAATGTGACATACAGTGACTTGTGTGTGTTCCTGTGTAACGGTGTGACATACAGTGACTTGTGTGTGTTCCTGTGTAACGGTGTGACATCCTGTGTAACGGTGTGACATACAATGACTTGTGTGTGTTCCCATCCTGTGTAACGGTGTGACATACAGTGACTTGTGTGTGTTCCCATCCTGTGACATACAGTGACTTGTGTGTGTTCCTGTGTAACGGTGTGACATCCTGTGTAACGGTGTGACATACAGTGGCTTGTGTGTGTTCCTGTGTAATGGTGTGACATACAGTGACTTGTGTGTGTTCCTGTGTAACGGTGTGACATACAGTGACTTGTGTGTGTTCCTGTGTAATGGTGTGACATCCTGTGTAATGGTGTGACATACAGTGACTTGTGTGTGTTCCTGTGTAACGGTGTGACATACAGTGACTTGTGTGTGTTCCTGTGTAACGGTGTGACATCCTGTGTAACGGTGTGACATACAGTGACTTGTGTGTGTTCCCATCCTGTGTAACGGTGTGACATACAGTGACTTGTGTGTGTTCCCATCCTGTGTAACGGTGTGACATACAGTGACTTGTGTGTGTTCCCATCCTGTGTAACGGTCTGACATACAGTGACTTGTGTGTGTTCCCATCCTGTGTAACGGTGTGATATACAATGACTTCTGTGTGTTCCTGTGTAACAGTGTGACATACAGGGACTTGTGTGTGTTCCCATCCTGTGTAACGGTGTGAAATACAGTGACTTGTGTGTGTTCCTGTGTAATGGCAAGACATACAGTGACTTGTGTGTGTTCCTGTGTAACGGTATGACATACAGTGATTTGTTTGTGTTCCCATCCTGTGTAACAGTGTGACATACAGTGACTTGTTTGTGTTCCCATCCTGTGTAACGGTCTGACATACAGTGACTTGTGTGTGTTCCTGTTTAATTGTGTGACATACAGTGACTTGTGTGTGTTCCTGTGTAACGGTATGACATATAGTGACTTGTGTGTTTTCCCATCCTGTGTAACGGTCTGACATACAGTGACTTGTGTGTGTTCCTGTGTAACGGTATGACATATAGTGACTTGTGTGTTTTCCCATCCTGTGTAACGGTCTGACATACAGTGACTTGTGTGTGTTCCTGTGTAACGGTATGACATACAGTGACTTGTGTGTGTTCCCATCCTGTCTAATGGTATGACATACAGTAACTTGTGTGTGTTCCCATCCTGTGTAACGGTGTGACATACAATGACTTGTGTGTGTTCCTGTGTAACAGTATGACATACAGTGACTTGTGTGTGTTCCCATCCTGTGACATACAGTGACTTGTGTGTGTTCCTGTGTAACGGTGTGACATCCTGTGTAACGGTGTGACATACAGTGACTTGTGTGTGTTCCTGTGTAACAATGTGACATACAGTGACTTGTGTGTGTTCCTGTGTAACGGTGTGACATACAGTGACTTGTGTGTGTTCCTGTGTAACGGTGTGACATCCTGTGTAACGGTGTGACATACAATGACTTGTGTGTGTTCCCATCCTGTGTAACGGTGTGACATACAGTGACTTGTGTGTGTTCCCATCCTGTGACATACAGTGACTTGTGTGTGTTCCTGTGTAACGGTGTGACATCCTGTGTAACGGTGTGACATACAGTGGCTTGTGTGTGTTCCTGTGTAACGGTGTGACATACAGTGACTTGTGTGTGTTCCTGTGTAACGGTGTGACATACAGTGACTTGTGTGTGTTCCTGTGTAACGGTGTGACATCCTGTGTAACAATGTGACATACAGTGACTTGTGTGTGTTCCTGTGTAACGGTGTGACATACAGTGACTTGTGTGTGTTCCTGTGTAACGGTGTGACATCCTGTGTAACGGTGTGACATACAGTGACTTGTGTGTGTTCCTGTGTAACGGTGTGACATACAGTGACTTGTGTGTGTTCCTGTGTAACGGTATGACATACAGTGACATGTGTGTGTTCCCATCCTGTGTAACGGTGTGACATACAGTGACTTGTGTGTGTTCCCATCCTGTGTAACGGTGTGACATACAGTGACTTGTGTGTGTTCCCATCCTGTGTAACGGTGTGAAATACAGTGACTTGTGTGTGTTCCCATCCTGTGTAACGGTGTGACATACAGTGACTTGTGTGTGTTCCCATCCTGTGTAACGGTCTGACATACAGTGACTTGTGTGTGTTCCCTTCCTCTGTAACGGTCTGACATACAGTGACTTGTGTGTGTTCCTGTGTAACGGTATGACATATAGTGACTTGTGTGTGTTCCCATCCTGTGTAACGGTGTGATATACAGTGACTTGTGTGTGTTCCTGTGTAACGGTGTGACATACAGTGACTTGTGTGTGTTTCTGTGTAACAGTGTGACATACAGGGACTTGTGTGTGTTCCCATCCTGTGTAACGGTGTGAAATACAGTGACTTGTGTGTGTTCCTGTGTAATGGCAAGACATACAGTGACTTGTGTGTGTTCCTGTGTAACGGTATGACATACAGTGACTTGTTTGTGTTCCCATCCTGTGTAACAGTGTGACATACAGTGACTTGTTTGTGTTCCCATCCTGTGTAACAGTGTGACATAGAGTGACTTGTGTGTGTTCCTGTGTAACGGCATGACATATAGTGACTTGTGTGTGTTCCTGTGTAACGGCATGACATATAGTGATTTGTGTGTGTTCCTGTGTAACGGTGTGACATAGAGTGACATGTGTGTGTTCCTGTGTAATGGCATGACATACAGTGACTTGTGTGTGTTCCTGTGTAACGGTATGACATACAGTGACTTGTGTGTGTTCCTGTGTAACGGTATGACATACAGTGACTTGTGTGTGTTCCCATCCTGTGTAACGGTCTGACATACAGTGACTTGTGTGTGTTCCTGTGTAACGGTCTGACATACAGTGACTTGTGTGTGTTCCTGTGTAACGGTATGACATACAGTGACTTGTGTGTGTTCCCATCCTGTCTAATGGTATGACATACAGTGACTTGTGTGTGTTCCCATCCTGTCTAATGGTATGACATACAGTGACTTGTGTGTGTTCCCATCCTGTGTAATGGTGTGAGATACAATGACTTGTGTGTGTTCCTGTGTAACGGTATGACATACAGTGACTTTTGTGTTTTCCCATCCTGTGTAATGGTGTGACATACAGTGACTTGTGTGTGTTCTTGTGTAACGGTATGACATACAGTGACTTTTGTGTTTTCCCATCCTGTGTAATGGTATGACATACAGTGACTTGTGTGTGTTTCTGTTTAACGGTGTGACATACAGTGACTTGTGTGTGTTCCTGTGTAACGATCTGACATAAAGTGACTTGTGTGTGTTCCTGTGTAACAGTGTGACATACAGTAACTTGTGTGTGTTCCTGTGTAACGGTCTGACATACAGTAATTTGTGTGTGTTCCTGTGTAATGGTATGACATATAGTGACTTATGTGTGTTCCCATCCTGTGTAACGGTGTGACATACAGTGACTTGTGTGTGTTCCTGTGTAATGGTATGACATATAGTGACTTATGTGTGTTCCCATCCTGTGTAACGGTGTGACATAGAGTGACTTGTGTGTCTTCCTGTGTAATGGCATGACATACAGTGACTTGTGTGTGTTCCTGTGTAACGGTATGACATACAGTGACTTGTGTGTGTTCCTGTGTAATGGTATGACATATATGACTTGTGTGTGTTCCCATCCTGTGTAATGGTGTGACATACAGTGACTTGTGTGTCTTCCTGTGTAATGGCATGACATACAGGGACTTGTGTGTCTTCCTGTGTAATGGCATGACATACAGTGACTTGTGTGTGTTCCGATCCTGTGTAACGGTGTGACATAGAGTGACTTCTGTGTCTTCCTGTGTAATGGCATGACATACAGTGACTTGTGTGTGTTCCTGTGCAACGGTATGACATATAGTGACTTGTGTGTGTTCCTGTGTAACTGTGTGACATAGAGTGACTTGTGTGTCTTCCTGTGTAATGGCATGACATACAGTGACTTGTGTGTGTTCCTGTGTAATGGCATGACATACAGTGACTTGTGTTTTTTCAGTGTACCCGTTTGGAGGACCAGCGGTGTATGTTGCCCTCACCGGTGAAGGTCAGTATTAATCACCATGACAATTCACTTGACCAGTACAATAATGGTTTTTTTAGTTCTGTTTATGATGTCTGACTATTGTCACATTAATTCTGTAATGCTACTGCAGCGGCACCTAAACCTTTTTTACACACAGGGGCTGCCACTGGACGGGTCAGGGGGTACATTACATTATACTCACATTAATGCTAAAGATAACGCCTCAGAATAAAATTAGATCATTGTGACGGACCGCCTGGTACCCCAAATGAGTACCTCCGTCAGAACACTTCCCTTGTCCTGGACATCCTTTTATCCAGAGCAATAGCTCCTGATACCCCCCTTTGACCGCAGTCTAAAGTTATGGAGGAGAACAGATCTGAGGCAACACTCAGTTTTCTGAACACAAAAATGAACACTTTATTTGAAAGCAGCACACATATTTATACACCCTGGCATTCCAGAGTCACAGAGCTTCAGGTTACATAGGGAATTGTTTAAAGAGTAAAGCAAACATATGAACAATACATCAAATCTCTAACAATTGTCTATTTACAGGTAAAACAGATTAACATATCAAGTTATTTAACTGGGGAAGAAAGTTTACTCAGACAATCTGATGTTGGGCAGTCTAGTTAACATAATCACACAGGAACACAATCAGTTTACCCAAACAGACTCCTGAGACACAATCAGATTAGAAACGTAAATAAAATACATCTTATTACAGAATATAAGAACAGCTCTTATTAACTATTAAGTCCTTTATGCCCACTTGGTTTATAGAGTCACAATTGCTCCCACAAGGGGCACTTACACCCTGTCCATTCCTGAATTTATGGATACAGGGTGACATGGACATAAGACAGAGTTATGAAAGTACATGGGGTGTCCAGCATATAAAATTCCACATTTCCATGCAGTCTCTGGGTATCCTTAAGCCCATGTACCTCCAGCCCAAAGAATGTTCCAAAACAGGCCCTCAGATCTTGGTGACTCACGTCACAATCATATTTTCACGTTTAGTTTAAACTTACATAGGAAATTTTAAATCTGGTACAAACACAGATACTTAATTACCCAATGAAAAGTGAGGAACTGTCTCATGGATTACTTAAAGGGACGTGAAAACCCCCAAATTTTTCTTTCATGATTTAGGTAGAACACACAATTTTGTAACAACTTTCCAGTTTACTTCTAGTATCAAATTTTCTTTATTCTGTTGGTATCATTTGTTGACGGAGCAGCAATGCACTACTGGTTTCTAACTGAACACATGGGTAAGCCAATGACAATCATTATATATACATATATATATATACATATATATATATATATATATATATATATATATATATATATATATATATGCAGCCACCAATCAGCAGCTAGAACCTAGGTTCTTTGCTACTCCTCAGCTTACCTAGATAAACCTTTCAGCAAAGGATAACAAGAGAAGGAAACAAATTAAATAATAGAAGCAAATTGGAAAGTTATTTAAAATTGTATTCTCTGTCTAAATCATGAATGTCTAATTATGACTTTACTGTCCCTTTAAGTCTGAGGGGTACTGGGGGTCTTTTGTACCCCATAGGACATTAGTTTGTACAGCTCTGATTTAGGCAAATGATCACCAGACTTTATCTAACTGAAGACAAATCTGCTTGTGTGTTGTTTTCTCTCTGTGTTTATTGCTGTAGAGACGGGAGGGAGACTCAGTGCATCCCAGGATACAGGAGGTAAATGCTGCCTGTTTATGGATTGTGTATTTGTCAGGCTATTTAGCGGCACATAAACTTCTGGAATAATTTAGTCAACACTGAAATTAACTGACCTGTCAATCCAAAAGCCCATACAGAACACTATCATTCTGTTTGTAGAAAACTATCAAGGCAACTTTGTTATCTTCCACTGCCCTCATATGCACGCTCTCAGGCAGTACCCTCACTTAAAGGGACATTGTACACTAGATTTTTCTTTGCCTTAATGTTTTGTAGATGATACATTTATATAGCCCATCTGAAGGTGTTTTTGTAACAATGTTTAGTTTTGCTTATTTTTTAATAACATAGTGCTGATTTTCAGACTCCTAAAACCAAGCCCCACAGTGTCAGATGTACACGCGCGTTTACATACTCCTGCTGTCATCTGTCTTTTCACATGCAGGGAAGGGGTGGGGGGAGTGTCTGCTATTCTTGCTTTCCCAGCCTTTACCTTATCAAAAGTGCTAAATTGGAAGCTTCTTCGTAAGTTTTTAAAAGGTTTTATACTGAATTTTTTGATCAGTATCTGTGCATATTATTTTTTATAGTATTGTCTATTACATGCAGTTATATGAAAATTGGTGTATACTGCCCTTTAAGCTCCTGATTGGTTGGAAGCTTATTCCTCATATTTACAGTAGTGTGCATTAAAGGAACTCTAGAAAATATTTGCAGAATTATTGCCTTGGGAATTTTTAACAAGTTAAGTGTAAACTTTTGAATTGAAAAGGTAATTAGTTTCAGAATTGACTGAACAATCTAGGATCTTTTATATTCCTTTAATAAACTGTAATCATTCATACAGAACATGCAAACAAGTTACAATTTACTTCTATCATCTGTTTTATTTTCATTCTCTTGGTATTCTTTTATTAAGAACATACTTACGTAGGCTCAGTAGAATGCACATGGATGGGAACTATATGGCAGCAATGTTTGCAACTATGTAAAAGATTGTTATAAATATTGCAATATTGCTGTATAATGCTAACGACTATTGCACAATCCTGAGACTATATAGGTATGATCTTCTGTAGAGAAACCAAAATGCAAATTCTCTAACATGAGTTTTGAAAATGCCGCAAATTCCCAAACCAACTGTTTGATTTGCAACATTTTGAAAAATTAAGTTGCAGACTTTGCTTTTTTGACACTTTAGGGAGAGCGGAGCATATTTTGCACAGAAGTAAGATCGGTTTCATTTCCCTTTAATGCAGTAAATAATTCAATTTTTTTTCTAAATGTCTGTCAAGAATTCCCTAATTTTAGTCTCCACTAAAGAGAATGTGGCTACTCAGGAAATTGCCACCATATTTAAATTGGCCATAGGTCCATCTAGAGGAGAAATCCTAAGGTCCATTTAGCTTTTATCCCAGCCCAAAAGCTGGACCCTTTACTTCCTCAAGCTGTGCTTGTTTTCTCTCATAGCTAGTCACACTCTACTTGTGGCATTCAATACCACTAACAGGAAGTAAAAAAGCCACTGTAAACTCTGTAAACCCGGAGGTTGCAGGGTCTGCAAACCAACTATGGTCCCCAGTTTCCTAGACAGATAAACAGATGAGGGAGATGCTATGCTACCAGGAAAGGTCTAAGCAGATAATCTGTCACCTGCTATGGGGGGCCTATTGTTTTACTCGAATAACTTTCTGAAATGTGAAGCTGCCATCTACCTGAAGCCTGCAAAACAAACTAGGTTGTGCTGGGGCTGAAGATAAAAAGAGATTAGTGCCCCTTCTCTATTTATAGACTAGACTCCTCCCCAAGCAGAGTGAACAGCCAACCAGAATACAGCTCACATCCTGCAGTAGGCTTCATAGAAGAAATTAACTCTTAAGGGGTGACAGTTCTAGAAACCATTCTTTTTATTTTCTTGTATTACTTTCAGAACTTGATTATGTAAATATCCATCTCTTGTTTCTTATTTCTTTACTCTCTGACACTTGCAGTCTATATTTTTTTCTTTATTATTTTCCTTTTATTTTATTATTTGCACTTCCTCTAGCTCTTATTTTCACCACAAAACTTTTGCTAATTCTCAGGTATTACGAAGAGGACGCCCACTCCCTCTCCTCATTCCTCCCCCTTTCGGTGGGTATTGGATTGAAGGAACCAATCACACTCTGCCAAACTCAGCCTCTGATCTACCAGTTCCCAATGACAAATTCCGAATTCTACAGTCTGACCCCACATCACGTTTCTATAGGAAGCACTTCTTGGGTAAGGTACGATGACCCATAATCTCCTACTTCCACTCAGCAGCTACCTAGCCATGAGACATGAAACATACAATAAAATACCTGGCTTTCATGGATCAGGTAGAGAATACAATTTTAAAGAGAACTTTCCAATTAACTTTGATTTCTAGTGTTGTCATGATTATTGGCATATTAACAATTTTATGATCTATACCATTGTTGGTAATAAACATGTGGGACTTGGTCCCAGCTCTCTCCCGAGTCCCCCTACGTCTATGATATGAACTCTATGGGGTTCCTGTAACTCTTTGTCTGGTAGCTTCATAGTGCATAATGAATGGTTCCCACTGGGTTATGAACTCTTCCTTCCTATTTAAGGTTTCTGCTGCTAGACTGGCCATTTCGTAATGGTAATTTATTTTATTCTTGATAACTATAAAACTCGGTGGTGCAGTTTTCCAATGTTGTGCAATGCAGATTCTAACCACTGTGCAGATGGTCATTGCTATTTTTTGATGTTGTTTCAGAATATTAGGGATCGGAAAGTGTAATAATGCCTGTTCAGGGGAAAGTATAATGTGTTTATGGAAAATTGAGCTGAGGAGCTCTGAGGTTTTTCCCAGATCTCTCTGGCCCTATCACACTTCCACCACATGTGGATATATGTTCCCCTTTCCTTACACCCTCTGTAACAAGGATTCAATGAGGGTCTTTCTGCATCTCCAAATCTTGTCGGATAAATGTACCATTTGAATGCTACCTTAAGGTAGTTCTCCTTCAGTATGGCGTTATGTGTAAACGATAAACCCTTCGCTAAATTAGTCTTCCAAGTCTCTAGAGACCAGGTCTTATCTAAGTATTTTTCCCATTTCAATATGTTTTTAGGTTTTGTTTCTCCAAGCTGGTTATTAAATGTAGGGTATAGGAGGGAGATAGTCCCGTGAGTCACCTCTTTGGATAAACAGATTGACTCAAAGGCTGTGTTCATTGGTAGTCTCGAAAGCTCTGTAATCTCTCTAACTCTGGATTTTAGCTGTAAATAGTGGTACCAAATATTTCTATCATGAGGGTCTATATCTCTATATTGCTCATATGAGAGGAAACCACCATCTATGTATACATCCGCTATTCTATAAAGCCCTTTATTAGCCCATTTTTTGGAAGGTGTATTTTTAATTGTATCACTGAATCATGAAATTCAAATTTTAACTTCCATGACTCTTATCACTAAACAATATTTAGTCATAGAGTTCATGGTCATTGGTTTTTGCTACTTGTGTCCCCTATATAAGAGAAGGTAAAGATGGGTAAATGTTTTGGCATCTTTAAATATAATATTTTAAATAAAAAAGCTGTCAGGATTTGTTGTAAATGAGGTTAGAATTTTGCTAGACATTTAGTTGTATTTTATTTCGGGGGGGGGGGGGGGGTGATAATTTTGCCTTTATTGAATGTATCATTTTAGTATCAAATGTGACATCAAACATGCAGCATTCAGATATTCAAACCTGGTCTGTGGTTATCAATATTCCAATGTAAAATTCATTTTAAAAACACTAATTTTCATTCTATAGACATCAGTGTCCAAGGAAACATTTGCCTAACCATTTTAAGATCAAAATTATTTTACTTTTACCAACCCTAGTGCCCTTGTGCTCAGGTTAATTATTGTGTAATTGCTGCTATACACTACATGTACATCTAGATCCCAGCTGACATCCCCATTTAACCCATTACAAATTGCAGATTGTGCAGTTTACCCTCTCTGACATTTAAATGACCTGTGACCCCTTTGCTAGGAGCATCAGAACTTTTGTACCCAGGACTCACGGCTTGGAGCAATTATCCTGTCTGCAAAACTAGAGCAGAAATCAGAGAGACTGCGCCTAATACTGAGGTAAGGAGCTCAGAAGAAGGGGAGGTTCCAGACCATAACATTTGGTTATGACCACATGGCTGATATAAATAGTATAGGGGATAGTGGGGAACCTCATCATCTTCTAACTATTCCTAACTTTATTTTATGTAAACACCACTTTGCCCTCCTTACATCTCTCCTTGCTCTGTGTACAACACTGGATGTGTAGAAAAGGAGTTAGCTGGTACCTTTGAGGTTTGGGGTGCTACAGTGATAAATGGGGGCACAGCATCCTCCGGTACCCCATAGTCCCGCCCATTCTGAGAGGCCTCAAAAAGCATCATCAAAAGCCTCTATCAAGTCTATTTAGTTTTCTCTAGAGCAGGACAAAGCAAGCTGTGTCCTGCAGGTCACAAATGACCCTTTAAAGGGATATGAAACCCATATTTTTTCTTTTATGATTCAGATAGAGCAGCAATTTTAAGCAACATTCACCTAGATTACGAGTATTGAGCGCTATAGGGAAAGTAAAAAAGTTGCGTTATTTAACTCCCTATAGCGATGCCATTACAAGTTTAAAAAACCTGGCTTGCGCACCAAAAACAAGCAGTGTTTTGACGTGCTCGTGCTTTCCCCATAGACATAGATGCAGAAGTCTAACACCTGCGATCGCGGAAACAAAAGCTCCGTAACGCAGCCCCATTGATGTCTATGGGGAAAAAGAAAATACAGTTTAAACCTAACACCCTAACATAAACCCAGAGTTTAAACACCCCTAATCTGCTGCCCCTGACATCACCGACGCCTGCCTACCGTTATTAACCCCTATTCTGCCGCACCCCAACATCGCCGCAACTAAATAAAGTTATTTACCCCTAAACCTCTGGCTTCCCACATCACTACAACTAAATAAACCTATTAATCCCTAAACCGCCAACCCCCACATTGCAACAACCTAAATGAAACTATATTAACCCCTAAACTTAACCCTAACGTAACCCTAAACCTAACCCTACCCCTAACACCCCCTAACTTTAATGAAATTAGATCTAAATTCAATTTACAATTATTAACTAAATAATTCCTATTTAAAACTAAATACTTACCTGTGAAATAAAACCTAAGGTAGCTACACTATAACTAATAGATACTTTGTGGCTAGCTTAGATTTTATTTTTATTTCACAAGTAAATTCGTATTTATTTTAACTAGGTAGACTAGTTAGTAAATAGTAATTAAATATTTACTAACTACATAGCTAAAATAAATACAAATTTACCTGCAAAATAAAACCTAACCTGCCTTACACTAAAACCTAACATTGTAAAAAAAAACAAAAAAAAAACTACCATTACAAAAAATAAAAAAAACTACCATTACAAAAAATAAATAAATTATCATTTAGCCAATAGAATGAGAGATGTTTAAATCCTATTGGTTGATTTGAATAGCCAATAGGATTTTAGCAGCCCTAATTCCTAACTTCTCGCTGCTTGGATCAGGACTATATCAGGAATGGCAGATTAGGGGTTAAGAAATGTAATATATTGTTTTGCGATGCGGAAGGGCCTTGGTTTAGGAGTAAATAGGTAGTTTATGGCGCTATGAGAATCCCATTAAAAACTTCATTTTTAGGAGTGCGGTACTGACGTTGCGTTACAGGCTAAGAAGCTTGCGGTACACCTATACCGACAAGACTTGTAATGGCTGCGTTAGGGAAAATGATGCGTTATGGGCCACAACGCTGCTATTTGACTCATAACGCACAACTCGTAATCTAAATGTTTGTAATTTTATCCTATTATCAATTTTTCTTCATCTCTTGGTATCTTTATTTGTTAAAGCAGGAATGTAAGCTTAGGAGCCAGCCCATTTTTGGTTCAGCACCCTGGGAAGCACTTGCTGATTGGTGGTTACATTTAGACACCAATCAGCCAGCGCTACCCAGGTGCTCCTAAGCTTACATTCCTGCTTTTCAAATAAAGATACAAAGAGAACGAAGAAAAATTGACAATAGGAGTATATTAGAAAGTTGCTAAAAAATTGCTGTTCTATCTGAATCATAAAATAATAATTTTTAGGGTGAATATCCCTTTAAAGGGCCATTATACACTCATTTTTTCTTTGCATAAATGTTTTGTAGATGATCTATTTATAAAGCCCATAAAGTTTTTTTTTTTTTAAATGTATCGTTTTGCTTATTTTTAAATAACATTGCTCTGATTTTCAGACTTCTAACCAAGCCCCAAAGTTTTATTTGAATACCGTCAGCTACCTTCTCCAGCTTGCTCCTGTTTGTGTAAAGGGCCTTTTCATATGCAAAAGAAGGGGGAGGGGGGAGTGTCTTATTTTCCACTTGCAGTGGGCTTTCCAACTACCTTTTCAACAGAGCTAAACTGAAAGCTTCTAGGTACTTTTTAAACAGTTTTATACTGGATTTTTATATCACTATCTGTGCATCTTATTCTTTATAGTAGTGTCTATTACATGCAGTTATATGCAAATGAGTGTATACTGTCCCTTTAAGTGTTTTTGTGTGTCTTAGCAGAAAATGGATATCAGTCTTATTTTATAAAAACACGAGTTTTGTCGGTAAGGCTTGCGGTGCTAACGCTCCTTTTTTTCTAACCGCTCCCTTTAAACAACGCTGGTATTACGAGCTTTCTTTAAACCGGCGTTAGCCTCAAAAAAGTGAGCGTTGAGCAAAATTTAGCTCCACATCTCTCCTCGATACCAGCGTTGCTTATGGTAGCGGTGAGCTGGCAAAACGTGCTCGTGCACAGTTTCCCCATAGGAAACAATGGGGCTGAGCTGGCTGAAAAAAAACCCTAACACCTGCAAAAAAAGCAGCGTTCAGCTCCTAACGCAGCCCCATTGTTTCCTATGGGGAAAGAAAATTTACGTCTGCACCTAACACCCTAACATGAACCCCGAGTCTAAATACCCCTAATCTTACACTTATTAACCCCTAATCTGCCGCGCTCGATATCGTTGAAACCTACATTATATTATAAACCCCTAATCTGCTGCCCCCAACATCGCTGACACCTACATTATATTATTAACCCCTAATCTGCTGCCCCCAACATCGCCGACACCTACATTATAGTTATTAACCCCTAATCTGCCCCCCCCAACATCGCCGCAACTATATTAAATTTATTAACCCCTAATCTGCCTCCGCCAACGTCGCCGCCACTATAATAAAGTTATTAACCCCTAAACCTAAGTCTAACCCTAACCCTAACCCCCCCCCTAACTTAAATATAATTTAAATTAAACGAAATTAATTTAACATAATTAAATAAATTAATCCTATTTAAAACTAAATACTTAGCCAATAGAATGCAAGGTCAATCCTATTGGCTGATTGGATCAGCCAATCGGATTGAACTTCAATCCGATTGGCTGTTTACATCAGCCAATAGGATTTTTCCTACCTTAATTCCGATTGGCTGATAGGATTCTATCAGCCAATCGGAATTCAAGAGACGCAATCTTGGATGACGTCATTTAAAGGAACCTTCATTCTTCGTTAGGACTTCGTTTGAAGAGGATGCTCCGCGTCGGCTGGATTGAAGATGGACCCGCTCTGCTCCGGAAGGATGAAGATAGAAGATGCCGCCTGGATGAAGATTTCTGTCGTCTGGAGGACCACTTCTGCCCTGATCGGATGAAGACTTCGGACCCTCTGGAGGACCACTTGTGCCCGACTGGGTGAAGACGGCTCAAGGTAGGGTGATCTTCAGGGGGTTAGTGTTAGGTTTTTTTAAGGGGGGATTGGGTGGGTTTTAGAGTAGGGGTGTGTGGGTGGTGGGTTGTAATGTTGGGGGGGGTATTGTATTTTTTTTTACAGGTAAAAGAGCTGATTACTTTGGGGCAATGCCCCGCAAAAGGCCCTTTTAAGGGCTATTTGTAATTTAGTATAGGGTAGGGAATTTTTTTTATTTTGGGGGGCTTTTTTATTTTATTAGAAGGATTAGATTAGGTGTAATTAGTTTAAAATTCTTGTAATTCTTTTTTATTTTCTGTAATTTAGTGGGTTTTTTTTCCTAATTTGGTTTATTTAATTTAATTGTAATTAATTGTAGGTAATTTAGGTAATTAGTTTAATGATAGTGTAGTGTTAGGTGTAATTGTAACTTAGGTTAGGTTTTATTTTACAGGTACTTTTGTATTTATTTTAGCTATGTAGTTGTTAAATAGTTAATAACTATTTAATAACTATTCTACCTAGTTAAAATAAATAGAAACTTGCCTGTAAAATAAAAATAAACCCTAAGCTAGCTACAATGTAACTATTAGTTATATTGTAGCTAGCTTAGGGTTTATTTTATCGGTAAGTATTTCGTTTTAAATAGGATTAATTTATTTAATTATGTTAAATTTATTTCGTTTAATTTAAATTATATTTAAGTTAGGGGGGGTTAGACTTAAGGTTAGACTTAGGTTTAGGGGTTAATACATTTATTATAGTAGCGGCGACGTTGGGGTCGGAAGATTAGGGGTTAATAATTGTAGGTTGGTGGCGGCGATGTTGGGGGTGGCAGATTAGGGGTTAATAAATATAATGTAGGTGTCGGCGATGTTAGGGGCAGCAGATTAGGGGTTCATAGGTATAATGTAGGTGGCGGCAATGTACGGTCGGCAGATTTGGGTTAAAAAATTGTATTTTAGTTTTTGCGATGTGGGGGGGCCTCGGTTTAGGGGTTAATAGGTAGTTTATGGGTGTTAGTGTACTTTTTAGCACTTTAGTTAAGAGCTTTATGTTCCGGCGTTAGCCCATAAACTCTTAACTACTGACTTTCAAATGCGGTAGGAGTCTTGCCAGGAGAGGCTGTACCGCTCACTTCTTCCAAGACTCATAATACCGGCGTTAGGCAAATCCCATTAAAAAGATAGGATACGCAATTGACGTAAGGGGATTTGCGGTAGCTTTGAGTTGCGGAAGAAAAGTGAGTAGTACACCTGTACCTGCCAGACTCGTAATACCAGCGGGCGGTAAAAAGTAGCGTTAGGACCCCTTAACGCTGCTTTTTTACCCTAACGCCAAACTCGTGATCTAGCCGAAAGGTTCTCCACGTCCCATTGGGTAATTAAGTTTGTCTCTTTGCACCACATTTTGTGAATTTGAGCAGAACATTCAGTATAACTAAATTATCAGTAACTAATCTGAATGAAAAGCAAAAAAAAAAGAGAAAACAGGGGCGAGATTACATATGTGGTGCAGGCTTTAGCGTAACTGCTGAAACCCGGGTCGCCCGTGATTTCCCTTAGCATATAGGGGAATCACATATACGGCGCCAGCTATTAATAAAATGCTGTAAGTCGTATAAACTGGCGATGTCCAGAAATGTGCATAAATACAAATTTCTGGAGTCTCCGGTGACTTACGGCATGTTAGAAACTGCCGGGGCCTAAGAAAAAAAGTAAAATCTCCCATAAAAGTCTAACACGCTTTCCAAAAATAAACCCGACACATCAAAACCCCTATATCCGCCATCACCCCCATATCAGAACTAATAATAAATGTATTAACCCCTAAATTTGCCAACCCCAACATCGCAAACTACCTAATAAATATATTAACCCCTAATCCGCCATTCACCCACATAATGATCTACCTAATAAATGTATTAACCCGAAATCTACCATTCACCCACATTGCAATCTACCTAAAAACAAAATTTATGCTTACCTTATAAATTTCTTTCTTTCCAGATATGAAGAGTCCACAACGTCATTCAATTACTAATGGGAAATTGGGAATATCCATCAGGCAAAGAGCACCACAGCAAAGCTGTTAAGTGTCACTCCCCTACCCATAATCCCCAGTCATTCGACCGAAGGGAAATGAAAAAAGAATAACACAAAGGTGTAGAGGTGCCTGAGATTTAGTAAAAAAAAACTATCTTAATAAAGGGTGGGGTAGTGGACTCTCCATATCCGGTAATAAAGAAATGTATCGGGTAAGCATATATTTTGTTTTCTTTCCTAAGATATGGAGAGTCCACAACGTCATTCAATTACTAGTGGGAACCAATACCCAAGCTAGAGGACACAGAATGAACAGGGAGGGAGAAAAAGACAGGCAGACCTAAACAGAAGGCACCACCACTTGAAGAACCTTTCTCCCAAAAGAAGCCTCAGCCGAGGCAGAATTATAAAATTTGGAAAATTTGGAAACGTATGCAGAAAGGACCAAGTTGCAGCCTTGCAAAGCTATTCCACAAAAGCTTCATCTTTGAAAGCCCAAGAAGAGGAGACAGCCCTAGTAGAATGTGCTGTAATTCTCTCAGGAGGCTGCTGTCCAGTAGTCTCATAAGCAAAACGAATCATACTTCTCAACAAGAGGGAAAGAGAAGTAGAAGTAGCCTTCTGACCCTTACGCTTTCCTGAGAAACAAACAAACAGGGCAGGAGACTGGTGAAAATCTGTAATCTGTAGGTAGAATTTTATAGCACGCACAACATCCAAGAAGAAGGATTGGGACAGAGAGAAAGAACAACAATTACCGGATTAATATTTCTATCCGAAACCACTTTAGAAAGAAACCCCAATTTAGTACGAAGAACCACCTTATCCTCATGAAAGATAAGGTAAGGTGAATCACACTGCAAAGCTGAGAGTTACGAAACTCTCTGAGCAGAAGTGATAGCAATAAGAAACAAAACCTTCCAAGATAGCAACTAAATATCTATGGAATGCATTGGCTCAAACAAAGCCTGCTGCAAAACATTGAGAACAAGATTTAGGCTCCAAGGAGGAGCAACAGGTTTATTCTGACCAGGGCCTGAACATCTGTCACATCTGCCAGACGCTTGAGTAACAAAATAGATAATGCAGAAATCTGACCTTTCAGAGAACTGACTGACAACCCTTTCTCCAGACCTTCCTGGAGAAAAGACAACATTCTAGGAATCCAGACCCTACTCCAAGAGTAACCCTTAGATTCACACCAATAAATATATTTATACCATACCTTATGGTAAATTTTGATAGTAACAAGCTTGCGAGCCTGGATCATGATCTCAATGACCGACTGAGAAAATCCACGCTTAGACAGAACTAAGCGTTCAATCTCCAAGCAGTCAGCTTCAGAGAAACGAGATTTGGATGGAGGAATGGAAATTGAGTTAGAAGGTCCTTCCTCAGAGGTAACCTCCAAGGCGGCCGAGAAGGCATCTTAACTAGGTCTGCATACCAGATCCTGCGAGACCATGCAGGAGCTATTAGAATTACCAATGCTCTTTCTTGTTTGAAACGAGCATTAACGTGGAAGGAGTGCAAACCGAGGAAACAGGTATGCTAGACCGAAATCACAATGAACCGCTAGAGCATCTATCAGAGCGGCCTGAGGATCTCTTGACCTTGAACCATACCTTGGAAGCTTGGCGTTCTGCCAAGACGCCATCAGATCCAACTCCGGCACCCCCTATTTGAGGGTTAACCTGGAGAACACATCCGGATGGAGAGCCCACACCCCAGGATAAAATGTCTGTCTGCTCAGGAAATCCACTTCCCAGTTGTCCACTTCAGGAATTTGGATGTCAGATAGGCAACAATTGTGAGCTTCCGCACACTGAAGAATCCATGCCACCTCCTTCATAGCTAAGTAACTCCGAGTTCCTCCCTGGTGGTTGATGTAAGCCACTGAGGTGATTTTGTCTGAATGAAACTTGATAAACCGGGTTAAAGACAATTGAGGCCAAGCCATCAGAGCATTGTAAATTGCTCTCAACTCCAAGATGCTTATGGGGAGAGCAGACTCCTCCCAAGTCCATAGTCCCTGTGCCCTTATTGAGTCCTAAACTGTAACCCAGCCTAGCAGGCTGGCGTCCGTGGTCACAATCACCCAGGAAGGTCTCCGGAAGCATGTACCCTGAGACAGATGGTCCTGAGAAAGCCACCACAGAAGAGAGTCTCTTGTCGACTGGTCTAGATCTATCCTCTGAGACAGATCAGAATGGTCTCCGTTCTATTGTCTGAGTATGCATAATTGCAGAGCTCTCAAATGGAATCGAGCAAAGAGAATGATGTCCATGGAAGCGACCATCAGACCAATTACCTCCATACATTGAGCCACTGATGGCCGAACAGTAGACTGAAGAGAGAGGCAAGAGAAGAGAATTTTGGATTTTCTGACCTCCGTCAGAACAATTTTCATTAAAAGAGAATCTATTATGGTCCCTAAGAAAACTACCCTTGTAGCTGGAACAAGGGAACTATTTTCCAGATTCAAGTTCCAACCATGGGAACGTAGAAAATACAACAAGATCTCTGTATGAGAGTTTGCTTGTTGAAAAGATGGCGCTTGAACCAAATGTCGTCCAGGTATGGCGCCACTGCAATTCCCTGAGACCTGATCACTGCCAAGAGAGCCCCCAGAACCTTTGAGAAAATTCTGGGAGCTGTGGCAAGGCCAAAAGGAAGAGCCACAAACTGAAAGTGTTTGTCTAGAAAGGCAAATCTCAGGAATTTGTGATGATCCCTGTGGATGGGAACATGAAGATATGCGTCCTTCAGGTCTATGGTCATCATGAACTGACCCTCTTGGACCAAAGGAAGAATGGAAAGAATGGTTTCCATTTTGAAGGACGGTACCCTTAGAAACTTGTAGAGGCACTTTAGGTCTAAAATGGGCGAAAAGTTCCCTCTTTTTTGGGAACCACGAACAGATTTTGAATTCTATTTTGTTACCCTGAGATCACAGGAATTTGTGATGATCCCTGTGGATGGGAACATGAAGATACACGTCCTTCAGGTCTCTGGTCATCATGAACTGACCCTCTTGGACCAAAGGAAGAATGGAACGAATGGTTTCCATTTTGAGGCACTTTAGGTCTAAAATGGGCAAAAAGTTCCCTCTTTTTTGGGAATCAAGAACAGATTTGAATAGAATCTTAGACCCTTTTCCCTTACTGGAACTGGAACAATCACTCCCAGGGAGGAAAGGTCCCTAACACAGTTCAAGAATGCCTCTCTTTTTACCTGGTCTGCAGATAATCTTGAGAGGTGAAATCTGCCCCTGGGAGGGAACGTTTTAAATTCTATTTTGTTACCCTGAGATACTATGTCCACAGCCGAAGGATCTGGGACATCTCGTCTCCACGCTTGACAAAATAGGGAAAGTCTGCCACCCACTTGATCTGAACCCAGAACGGGGGCCGACCCTTCATGCTGACTTAGACTCAGCTGAGAGTTTCTTTGATTGCTTCCCTTTATTCAAAGATGAATTGGGCTTCCAAGAAGACTTGGGCCTCTAGTTATCAAGCTGTCTACTTACCTGCATTCGCCGGCCCCAATACGCTCGCCTAAGCTCGCCTAACATTGCCGCCGCGGACCTGAATACATTCGCCAAATTTATCAAGAAAGCTGTCAAAAAGCCGTGCACCAAGTACGGTGAGATAAGCAGCGGACTGTTGTTAACTGACAGTCATCGATATCGCTGCTCATCAGCTTATTCGCAGCTTTCTTGCTAGCCTGTCACTAAGCACCCACACTATACTATACTGTTTTACCCCCTATACCGCCGCTCCCAGAGCCCCCCGCAACTAAATAAACTTATTAACCCCTAAACCGCCGCTCCCGGACCCCGCCACAACTATAATAAACTTATTAACCCCTAAACCTACACAACTATAATAAACTTATTAATCCCTAAACCGCCGCTCCCGGACCTCACCGCCACCTACATTATACCTATTAACCCCTAATCTGCTGCCCCTTATACCGCCGCAACCTACATAAAGTTATTAACCCTTATCCTGCCGATCCCGGACCCCGCCACAAATAAATAAAATGTTTAACCCCTAAACCGCCGCTCCCTGACCCCGCCGCCACCTACATTATATCTATTAACCCCTAAACCTAAGTCTAACCCTAACACCCCCTAACTTAAATAATATTTAAATTAATCTAAATAAATATTCCTATAATTATATAAATTATTCCTATTTAAAACTAAATACTTACCTATAAAATAAACCCTAAGATAGCCACAATATAACTAATAGTTACATTGTAGCTATTTTATGGTTTATTTTTATTTTACAGGCAACTTTGTATTTATTTTAACTAGGTACAATAGTTATTAAATAGTTATTAACTATTTAATAGCTACCTAGTTAAAATAACTTCAGATATACCTGTAAAATAAATCCTAACCTAAGTTACAATTACACCTAACACTATACTAAAATTAAATAAATGAATTAAATACAATTACCTACAATTAAATAAACATAACTAAAATTAACTAAAGTACAAAAAACCCCTCAAAATTACAGAAAATAAAAACAATTACAAGAAGTTTAAACTAATTACACCTTATCTAAGCCCCCTAATAAAATAAAAAATCCCCCCAAAATAATAAAATTCCCAACCCTATACTAAATTACAAATAGCCCTTAAAAGGGCTTTTTGCGGGGCATTGCCCCAAAGTAATAAGCTCTTTTACCTGTAAAAAAAGAAATACACCCCCCAACATTAAAACCCACCACCCACACCCGACCTTACTCTAAAACCCACCCAAACCCCCCTTAAAAAAACCTAACACTAACCCCCTGAAGATCTCCCTACCTTGAGTCTTCACAAAGCCGGGCCTAAGTCCTCAACAAATCCGGGCAAAGTGGTCCTCCAGATGGGCAGAAGTCTTCATCCAATCAGGCCAGAAGAGGTCCTCCAGATGGGCAGAAGTCTTCATCCAAGCGGCATCTTCTATCTTCTTCCATCTGGCGAGGAGCGGCACCATCTTGAAGACATCCGACGTGGAGCATCCATCGATCCCGACGACTAAACGACGAATGACGGTTCCTTTAAATGACGTCATCCAAGATGGCGTCCCTTGAATTCTGATTGACTGATAGGATTCTATCAGCCAATCGGAATTAAGGTAGGAAAAATCCCATTGGCAATAGAATGCGAGGTCAACCCGATTGGCTGATTTCATCAGCCAATGGGATTTTTCCTACCTTAATTCCCATTGGCTGATTGGCTGATTTCATCAGCCAATGGGATTTTTCCTACCTTAATTCCCATTGGCTGATATAATCCTATCAGCCAATCGGAATTCAAGGGATGTCATCTTTGATGACGTCATTTAAAGAAACCGCCATTCGTTGTTTAGTCTTCGGGATTGATGGATGCTCCGTGTCGGATGTCTTCAAGATGGTGCCGTTCCTCGCCGGATGGAAGAAGATAGAAGATGCCGCTTTGATGAAGACTTCTGCCCATCTGGAGGACCTCTTCTGGCCGGATTGGATGAAGACTTCTGCCCATCTGGAGGACCACTTCGCCCGGATTCGTTGAAGACTTTGGCCCGGCTGGGTGAAGACGGCTCAAGGTAGGGTGATCTTCAATGGGGTAGTGTTAGGTTTTTTTAAGGGGGGTTTTGGTGGGTTTTAGAGTAAGGTTGGGTGTGGGTGGTGGGTTTTAATGTTGGGGGGTGTATTTCTTTTTTTACAGGTAAAAGAGCTGATTACTTTGGGGCAATGCCCTGCAAAAAGCCCTTTTAAGGGGGCTTAGATTAGGTGTAATTAGTTTAAACTTATTGTAATTTTTTTTATTTTCTGTAATTTAGAGTTTGTTTTTTTTGTACTATAGTTAATTTTAGTTATTTTTATGTAATTGTATTTAATTAATTTAATTTATTTAATTGTAGTATAGTGTTAGGTGTAATTGTAACTTAGGTTAGGATTTATTTTACAGGTATATTTGTAGTTATTTTAACTAGGTAGCTATTAAATAGTTAATAACTATTTAATAACTATTGTACCTAGTTGAAATAAATACAAAGTTGCCTGTAAAATAAATATAAACCCTAAAATAGCTATAATGTAACTATTAGTTATATTGTAGCTATCTTAGGGTTTATTTTATAGGTAAGTATTTAGTTTTAAATAGGAATAATTTATTTAATTATAGGAATATTTATTTAGATTAATTTAAATAATATTAAGTTAGGGGGGTGTTAGGGTTAGGGTTAGACTTAGGTTTAGGGGTTAATAGATATAATGTAGGTGGCGGCGGTGTAGGGGGGGCAGATTAGGGGTTAATAAATGTAATGTAGCTGGCGGCGGGGTCCGGGAGCGGCGGTTTAGGGGTTAAACATTTTATTTAGTTGCGGCGGGGTCCGGGAGTGGTGGTTTAGGGATTAATAATAATGTAGGTGGCGGCGGTGTAGGGGGGGGCAGATTAGGGGTGTTCAGACTCGGGGTACATGTTAGGGTGTTAGGTGCAGAAACTTCCCATAGGAATCAATGGGATATCGGGCAGCAGCAAACATGAACTTTCGCTGCTGTCAGACTCCCATTGATTCCTATGGGATCCGCCACCTCCAGGGATACGGATTGCAAACCAGGTACGCTGGGCGGGAATAGTGGCGAGCGTACCTAGTTGTTCTTTGATAAGTTCCAAAAGTAGTCAGATTGTGCCGAACTTGCGTTCGGAACATCTGGAGTGACATAACCATCGATCTGTGTCGGACTGAGTCCGGCGGATCGTATGTCACTAGATTCTACTTTTGCCGGTCTGTAGGGCTTGATAACTATGGCGAATCAGCCTCGCCACAAATATGCTGCGGAATTCCAGCGTATTTGCGGTTGACGGCTTGATAAATAAAGGCCTTGGACTGCTCCTGCTTGGAAGAGGGAGACTTTTGATCTTTGAAGTTACTAAAGGAACGGAAATTACTTTGACGTCCTTTGAGTCTGTTCTTCTTGTCTTGCAGTAGAAAAGATTTTCCACCTGTAATATCAGAAATTATTTTTACCAGAACAGGTCCGAACAAGGTCTTTCCCTTGTAAGGAAGTGCCAGAAGCTTGGACTTAGAGGTAACATCATCTGACCAAGATTTTGGCCACAATGACCTGCGGGCTAGGACAGTGAAGCCAGACATCTTGGCTCCCAGTCTAATAACTTCCATGTTAGCATCAGAAATAAAGGAATTGGCTAGTTTTAGAGCCTTAATCCTATCTTGTATCTCTTCCAATGGAGTCTCTGCTAAAATTGATTCAGACAAGGTGTTGCAACAATAAGATGCCGCACTTGCTACTGTGGCAATACAAACTGCAGTTTGCCATTGAAGACCTTGATGAACATACATCTTCTTCAAATAAGCTTCCAGCTTTTTGTCCAAGGAATCCTTAAAGAAGCAGCTATCCTCTATAGGGATCGTCATTCTCTTAGCCAGAGTAGAAATATCCCCTTCTATTTTAGGCACCATGCGTCAAGAATCTTTAATGGAGTCAGCAACAGGAAACATCTTTTTAAATACGGGAGACAGGGAGAAAGGAATTCCTGGCTTCTCCCATTCCCATGAAATAATCTCCGTCACACGGTCTGGGACAGGAAAAACTTCCACAGAGGAAGGAACATCATAGTATTTATTAAGTTTACTAGACTTCTTAGGTTTGACAATGACAGAAGTATCTGAGTCGTCCAAAGTAGCCAATACCTCCTTTAACAGTACACAAAGGTGTTCAAGCTTAAATCTGAAGTTTAATTCTTCAGTATCCAATGAAGGAATAATACTGTCCGAATCTGAGATTTCACCCTCAGAGGCTACTGGCATATTTTCCTCATCAGACTTATGAGGGAGGGCAAGTGGAACAGAAACCTTACTATCTGAATGTCTAATTTTCCTCTTGCGTTTTCCCAGCATAGGAAAAACAGAAAATGCCTCAGATACCGCAGAAGATACCTGTGCAGCAAAATCTGCAGGCAAATAAACTCCTCCAGGAGGCTGAGAGGAACTGCAGGGCACTGTATGTGAGGCCATAGAGGCTTGGGAAGTTTGAGGAGAAAGCTGTAGCATTGCCTGAACTGCATCATCCTTAGAGACATTGGGCTCCGAGGGCAACAATTTATATTTAAATTGAAGTGTTCTAGCTAAGCATGCAGCACAGAATTGCATAGGCAAAACAATGTGTGCCTCCAGGCATAACAAGCATTTGTCATGTCATGTTTTTAATACCACAATTTGGCTGCCAGAAGTCTCTAAAACGATCGTATAGTAGATCGACACTGAAACGACTGAAATTCAGTGATGCCGCTCCGCTCCGTGAATATCCGACAGCTGAGAGAAGTCACATGACCGGCAGAGAGAGAAGACTATGCAGCAAGTAAAAGGCGCGCGTTTCCCTCTGCCTATAACATAAGATGCAAGTAGCTGCAGCTGGTTTCAAACTCAAGCAGTTTGTCAGTTAACCTGTTCTAGCCAAGCAAGCAAGGAAAACCAACTGCCAAATTATAAGTTTAGACATAAATCCCTGTATAAAGCCACACACAAACTAATAAAGTATTTCAACAAAATTAGCCCAAAGAGGAAAAACGTCCCAATAAAGGGAAGATTAACCCCCAGAGGCCTATTTATGAAGCCGTCAACTATGCTGCATTCGCCGGTACCAATACGCTCGCCTAACATCACCTAACATCGCGGCCACGGACCTGAATACGATCTTCATATTTATCAAAAAAGCTGAGCACAAAGTACAGGGCGATGAGCAACGGACTGTTGTTAACTAGCAGTCATCGATGTTGCTGCTATTCAGTTTTATCCCAACTTTATTTATATCCTGTCACTAAACACCGCCACCATACTAAAATTTTTAACCCCTATCCCGCTGCTCCCGGCCCCGCCACAACTAAATAAATGTATTAACCCCTATCCCGCCGCTCCCGGACCCTGCCGCAACTAAATAAATGTATTAACCCCTATCCCGCCGCTCCCGGACCCTGCCGCAACTAAATAAATGTATACCCTAACTATTATACTAAAATTACATTAAACTATATTAAACTATTAATTAACCTACCCTAACTATTATACTAAAATTACATTAAATTACCAATTAAATTAACTATATTACATATTTAAAAAACTAACCCTACTCAAATTATTTAAATCTACAATTAAAAATTACTGTTACAAAAAATAAAAAGCACTGAGTTACAAAAACAAACAAACCACAGTATCAAAAATAAAAAACAATTACACCTAATCTAATAGCCATATCAAAATAAAAAAGCCACCCCAAAATAAAAAAACTCTAGCCTACAATAAACTATCAATGGCCCTTAAAAGAAATCAGCTCTTTTACCTGAGAAAAGAAAATACAAACACCCCCAACAGTAAAACCCACCACCCACACAACCAACACCCCCAAATAAAAACCCTATCTAAAAATCCTAAGCTCCCCATTGCCCTGAAAAGGGTATTTGTATGGGCATTGCCCTTAAAAGGGCATTAAGCTCTTTTACTGCCCAGACCCTACTCTAAAAATTAAACCCACCCAATAAACCCTTAAAAAAACCTAACACTAATCCCCGACGATCCACTTACAGTTTTTTGAAGACCGGACATCCATCCTCATCCAAGCGGCAGAAGTCCTCATCGAAGCCAGCAGAAGTCTTCATCCAAGCGGGCCGAAGTCCTCATCGAAGCCGGCAGAAGTCTTCATCCAGACGGCATCTTCTATCTTCATCCATCCGGTGCGGAGCAGATCCATCTTCAAGACATCCGGCGTGGAGCATCCTCTTCTTCCGATGGTCGCTGTAGAATGAAGTTTCCCTTTAAGGTACGTCATCCAAGATGGCGTCCCTTACATTCTGATTGGCTGATAAAATTCTATCAGCCAATAGGAATTAAAAGGGAAAAAATCCTATTGGCTGTTGCAATCAGATTAGGGGTTAATAAGTATAATGTAGGTGTCGGCGATGTCAGGGGCAGCAGAGTAGGGGTTAATAAATATAATGTAGGTGTCGGCGATGTCGGGGGTAGCAGATTAGGGGTTAATAAGTGTAAGATTAGGGGGTTTAGACTCTGTGTTCATGTTAGGGTGTTAGGTGTAAACATAAATTTAGTTTCCCTATAGGAATCAATGGGGCTGCGTTACGGAGCTTTACACTGCTTTTTTGCAGGTGTTAGGCTTTTTTTCAGCCGGCTCTCCCCATTGATGACTATTGGGAAATCGTGCACGTAAAACCAGCTCACCGCTGACTTAAGCAGCGCTGGTATTGTAGTGCGGTATGGAGCACAATTTTGCTCTACGCCCACTTCTTGCCTTTTAACACTGTGTTTCGGAAATCCTGTAATACCAGCGCTGTAGGTAAGTGAGCGGTGACAATAACGTGCAAGTTAGCACCGCACCCCTCATAACGCAAAACTCGTAATCTAGCCATTTGTGTTTTTTATTTTTTGTAATTTAGTGTTTTTTATTTTTTGTAACTTAGTAATTTTTAATTATAGATTTAAATAATTTGAGTAGGGTTAGGTTTTTAATATGTAATATAGTTAGTTTAATTGGTAGTTTAATGTAATTTTAGTGTTTGCGGTTGACAGCTTGATAAATAGGCCTCCTAGTCTCAACATACATAATGTGCCTGCCCACTGCCAAAGAAAATCCTGTATAAAGGATTTTAAAAATGACCCCATCTACTGCATATGACATATTCTTCTGAAATGCAAGTCTCCAAGACCTAGAAGACAAAAGCACTTACCTGCAGTCTAGCTGTCTGGCAGAAAGACAGCTTACAAGGTGTGAAAGGACACATACTCCTTACAGAGACCTGTAGAAAAAGAAAGAACAGAGTAGCCAACTCTGGCTTTCTGTACCACGGGCAGCAATGTGTTAGGAAAGAAAGCAAGGGCTACCTCACAACTTCCTAACTGCTTAAAAGCCACCACTACTCTACTGAAGAGATTGATGTGGACTCAGCTAAACCCAAATCCTTGCTTGCAGGGAAAAGTACCCGAAAAAGGAATTAATTTCTTTAGACACCAAATTTCATCTCCTCCATTGACAGAGGCAAAGAGAATGACTGGGGATTATGGGTAGGGGAGTGACACTTAACAGCTTTGCTGTGGTGCTCTTTGCCTCCTCCTACTAGCCAGGAGTGATATTCCCACTAGTAATTGAATGACGTTGTGGACTCTCGATATCTTAGGAAAGAAAAAAGTATTAACCCCTAATCTGCCAACCCCCCACAATGCAAAGTACCTATTAAAAATATTAACCCCTAATCTGCCATTAACCCACATCGCAACAAACCTTATAAATCTATTAACCCCTAATCCGCCAAACCCACATTGCAACAAACCTAATAAATCTATTAAACCCTAATCTGCCAAACCCCCACAATGCAAATAACTAATTAAATTACTAAGCCCCCTAACCTAACACTCCCTAAATTAACCCCAGTTACCTAAATTAAAAAATACTGTTACAATTAAAATAAAAAATCTAACATTACTTAAAAATAAAAGAATTTAAAATAAAATTAATCTAAAATTACAAAAAATAAAAGTCTAACTCTACATAAAATGATAAACCAAATTATCAAAAATTAAAAATTAAACCTTATCCCTATAAAAATAAAAAAGCACCCTCAAAATAAAAACACCCCTAATCTAATACTAAACTACCAATAGCCTTTAAAAGGGCCTTTTGTAGGGCATTGCCCTAAATTAAACAGCTATTTTACCTTAAAAAATACTAAGTCCCCCCTCTAACAGTAAAACCCACCACCCACCAAACCACCCCAAAATAAAAAAACTAACACTAAAAAATCCTAAACTACCCATTGCCCCTAAAGGGGCATTTGTATTCAGCTCTTTTACTGCCCTTAAAAGGTGATGTAAAAGGTCTTGTCAGTACTACTAGGTCTCTAAAAGTATTTTGAAACACAGGGCATTTATCTCTTTTACTGCCCTTAAAAGGGCTTTGAGCTCTTTTAAGAGTGCCCAATAAATCCCTAATCTAAAAAAAAAAAAAAAAATCCTAAATCTAACCCCCAAATAGGTACTCACTGTTCCTGAAGTCCGGTGGAGAAGGTCCTGTTCCAGGTGGAGAAGTCTTCTTGCAAGCAGACGATGTCTTCTTCCAAGTGGGGACCTCTTCCATCTTCATCCAGGACCAAGCCGGCACGGAGCGGAGATGAGCGCGGAGCAGGACCGGCGACCGTGGAGCCATGGAGCTTGGAGGATCCTCTTCGTATGATCGCCGCTATAGACTGAATAGGTACGCGTTTAAATATGGCGTCCCTTGCATTCCTATTGGCTGATTTGATTCTTCAAATTCAAATCAGCCAATAGAGCTACTGAAATCCTATTGGCTGTTCAAATCATATTTAAACAGTATCCTGAATTCACTATTCGGTGTACAGCGGCAATCGTATGAAGAGGATCCTCCACGCTCCATGGCTCCGTGGTTGCCGGTCCTGCTCCGCGCTCATCTCCGAGCCGGCTTGGTCCTGGATGAAGAAGGAAGAGGTCCCCGCTTGAAAGAAGATGTCGGCCGCTTGAAAAAAGACTTCACCGCCTGGAACAGGACCTTCTCCAACAGACTTCAGGAACGGTGATTACCTATTGGGGGGTTAGACTTATTTTTTATTTTTTTGGGGGGGTTGTTTTTTTTTTAGATTAGGGAACTCTCAAAATATCTGAATGCCCTTTTAAGGTGTCAGCCTGTGGAATTTAATCTCACCCCTGTGAAGGAGAGAAGGGATTTTAGGACCACAACTGCAGGTTTGGGATGTTGTGAGTGTATCTGCGATTCTGCCTTGGTGTATGGAGGCAGCAAAAAGACAGAATCGTGGGATACTGAGCACTTTTGATATAAGGATCAGTGTGTCAATGGCTGAGACCACAGAGCGATTAGCCCCACTCAGTATTGACAATCTGGTTCCCACATATATATATGTAAATGCAATTGCAACATTGATATAACTAGGAGCTAGTTTCTGTAAGTTATTTGTTTACAAAATCTGGTAATATGCATAAATTAGGCATGGGTCATAGAAAATAATAAAGAGCAGCTTTTGGTTGAAGTACAGACAACTTAGGTAATTCAGGTGTACAAGTAAAGGGTCTGAGTAACTAAGCAACCTGTCTAAAAGGCGAGACACAGTGACAGTGAGAAAACAGCCTAAACTAGATATCGGAACTTACCGATATCCAATTGAGGAATGTGCAATTTGTTATTTTCAACTCTTAGAATAATGGGTGAGCGGTGTCCAAGATAGAGAGTTGTTCCCCTGCAGGATCCGTTACAGGCGGCGTGTGCGATGGCGTGTGACGTCACCGCTTGCTGAGTGCTGCAGCGTCTTGCGAAGAGTCTGTCTCCAAGTTTAGAGGTTGGTAGGAATTTAGAGAGAGAAGCTGGATTCAACAATCAAGCGATTTGGTAGGGGTAGGAGTGGGAATTTAAACTGCCTAGAGGGGAGGAGTTATGTAAGTGTGGAAAGACATACCTATGCAAAGGATAAGTAAAGAACTAAGCAGTCATGACATAAGGGCAATGTCCATAAAAATGTCCCTTTAGGGGCAATGGGTAGTTTAGGATTTTTTAGTGTTAGTCTTTTTTATTTTGGGGGGTTTGGTGGGTGGGGGTTTTACTGTTAGAGGGGGGCTTAGTATTTTTTAAGGTAAAAGAGCTGTTTAACTTAGGGCAATGTCCTACAAAAGGCCCTTTTTAAGGGCTATTGGTAGTTTAGTATTAGATTAGGGGGTGTTTTTATTTTGAGAGTGCTTTTTTATTTTCATAGGGATTAGGTTTTAAAAAAAATATTTTTGATAATTTGGTTTATTATTTTATGTAATGTTAGACTTTTTTATTTTTGTAATTTTAGATTATTTTTTTAATTTTTTTTTATTTAGGTAATTGGGGTTAATTTAGGGAGTGTTAGGTTAGGGGGCTTAGTACAGTAATTTAATTAGTTATTTGCATTGTGGGGGCTTGGCAGATTAAGGGTTAATAGATTTATTAGGATTATTGCGTTGTGTGGGTTTGGCGGATTAGGGGCTAAGTTTTATTAGGTTTATTGCGATGTGGGTTAATGGCGGATTAGGGGTTAATAGTTTTGTTAGGTTTATTGTGATGTGGGTTAATGGCGGATTAGGGGTTAATACATTTATTATTAGGTTTATTGTGATGTGGGTTAATAGCAGATTAGGGGTTAATACATTTATTAGGTTTATTACGATGTGGGTTAATGGCGGATTAGGGGTTAATACATTTATTAGGTTTATTGTGATGTGGGTTAATGGCGGATTAGGGCTTAATACATTTATTAGGTTTATTGTGATGTGGGTTAATGGCGGATTAGGGGTTAATACATTTATTAGGTTTATTGTGATGTGGGTTAATGGCGGATTAGGGGTTAATACATTTATTAGGTTTATTGTGATGTGGGTTAATGGCGGGTTAGGGGTTAATACATTTATTAGGTATTTAGCAATGTGGGTTAATGGCGGATTAGGGGTTTATACATTTATTAGGTTTATTGCGATGTGGGTTAATGGCGGATTAGGGGTTAATACATTTATTAGGCTTATTGCGATGTGGGTTAATGGCGGATTAGGGGTTAATACACTTTATTAGTTATTGCAGTGGGGGATTGCGGTTGACAGGTAGATAGATATTGCACATGCGTTAGGTGTTTGTTAATATTTTCAGGCAGTTACTGTACGGTGCTCACATTTTCAGCGTAAGGCTTGCTGCGCCTGCCTATGTGTGGTGAGGTGAAAATGGAGTAAAATTTCTCCATTTTCGCTGCGTAAGTCCTTGCGCTTAATATGTGCTACTGATTTGCGACACAGTTCTATGTTTGCTTATGGGAGTAAAAATTGCGGGCGACGGGTGAAATATACGCACCACATTTATATGCAGCGCTGTATATGTGATACCAAAACCGCATATGTAATCTTGCTCCAGAATGCTATATTAATATGTAGAGATTTGTTTTTAAGTATGGGTGACAGTTTAATGCTGCAGTTTAATGCTGTGAGGGTTGATGGGTCCTAATGTTTCATCATCTATAATATAAACATTTTGTTCAGAATCAGCATGAACTAGGAACATAGATGAATAATGAAATACTTTGCATAGAACATGACTTTCATTTAGTGTTATTCACACACATCTAGGAATGCTTTTTTTATTATATTCGTATGCACGTGTTGTCTTTATCAATAGAAACTTAACAGAAGCCAAATACATTAGTGTAATAGGGCTGCTGCCCCATGGGAACAAGTGTGGGCAGATTACACCAGTAATGCCCCCTGTTCCGTGCATGCAGGTCACGTGTAACCAGAGCACACTAGCTGGGGTTAGTATATAAATAGTGATTTTTCCATTGACATGTGATGATCATGTTGTGTGTAAGCAGTTTAACTGGGACGTGATCATAACAAAGGTACGGCAGATGTTCAGTTTAGTGGTGAGCACAGCATGGTACTTTCTAACAAGGTTCTCTAACTGGCAGAAGACATTAAAAAGGAATCCGTGCACCTGCCTCCCCACTCTGCTTCTCTTTCTGCACTCAGATACCTCAACAACTTAAAGACTGGGCTGAGTAGTCAGTGCACAGGGAGAAAATGTGACTTTATATATCAGTGGATATCAGTGGAGAAAACAATGTATAGAAATGTATATTTTGTATGTGATATAATGACTGAAGGCTTATCTAGAAGGGCCCAGTGCATAAAAGAAAGATGACCAGAGTTAACCCCTGTGGTACTAAGAGTAAGCTGTCAAAATGAACCTCATTATCCAGTTTTGGAAGAATGTACACAGGCTAGTGCCAGCTTAGATAATGTGAGCTGTGGATGTAAAAAGGGCTTTGTGTTTTTGTAGGAGGCTGCTCACGTAAGTCTTTAGCAGTAACAGTGAGTGCTGAGACCTTTAGCTGCTATGTATCATGCATAAAGCCCTTGTATAGTATCATGCTGCCTAGTTACTGCCACAGACAGGCTGTTTATAACATAAAGCCCTTGTATGTTGCTAATTATTTGTAGCTCCCACAGAAGTAACAATGATTGTGCCACTTTCTGTCATTCCTGCTGACAGTCTGAGGAAGGATTTGTGACAGAGAATCTCTGAAAAAAGTCAGCTTTAAATAACAGCATTGGAGCTGTACTGTTAACCTAAAAGCCACTCGCTTGTTTAATGAGGGCTCCAATACCTCCCCACAGAGAGTCTGAGCTCTGTAACCACCCTCTATAACACCTCGACTCTGCTCTATAAAAATACACTGGGCACAGGTGGTATGGGGGTCACAAAATATCCCCCAAAAGCTTAATCTTAGGCCCCAAGCTTGAGTCCACCAAGTATATTTTTTACAATTGAGCAGTCATTTTAGCCCCTTGGCTACAGGCTGTTTTTTCAGGTTTTATAATTAGAAAAGACACAATTTTCAGAGCTAAAATTCATGAAAAGGGGTCAAAATAAATAATAAAAGTATATTGCAGACTTGTTGTAATGTACAAAAAACATTTTATTTTAAAACCTCAAGGTGTTTACTATCCATTTAAGCAAAGGTTAGCTGTAGAGTAATATGAAGATGCATTTTTTTATAATTATATATGTATGTTGTTTAAAATTGAGAATATAAGTTTAAAGTTTTCTATAAAGTACTTTAGTTTCTATAAAGTAGTGTGAATTAGTTTGTGCAAACAAAGCTGCGTGGAAACCCTTATGGATAATCCAGTGTTCCACACAGCCTTGCACGGAAATTTTCTTTCATTGCCTGATTTATATCTGTCTGTAATTGTCCTCAGCAGGAATCTTATATAAGGGGGAACGGCAAGAAGCTTATATAAGAGGGGAACTTAAAGGGACACTAACCCCTAAAAAAAAAAAAGATGATTCAGATAGAGCATGCAATTTTAAGCAACTTTCTAATTTACTTCTTTTATCATTTTTTCTTTATTCTCTTGCTATCTTTATTTGAAAAAGAATGTATCTAAGCTAAGGAGCCAGCCAACTGTTGGTTCAGAACCATGGACAGCACTTTTTTATTGGTTCTGTCCAATCAGCAAGGACAACCCAGGTTGTTCACCAAAAATGGGCCGGCATCTAAAATTTGATAATAGGAGTAAATTAGAAAATTGCTTAAAATTGCATGCTCTATCTGAAACATGAAAGAAAAAAATTGGGTTCAGTGTCCCTTTAAGTTAAAACATGGCAGTGCTCATTCATTTACAGAGGAGTTTAAAAAGTTAAACATTTTCATGCAAGAAAAGCTTGCAAGAGTCAGAATTAAAATTGCCTACTCTATCTATTATCTACATTTTTTTATTCTCTTGGTATCCTTTGTTGAAAGGTATACTAAGGTGAGCTCAGTAGCAGCAATGCACTACTGGGAACTGCTGATTGGTGGCGGCACATAATTGTCTCTTTTCATTGTTCAGCTAGCTCGGAGTAGTGCATTGCTGATCTTTCAACAAAGGATATCAAAGTAATTCAGCAAGTGTGATTATAGAAAGAATAGTAAGTAAATTAGGAAGTTGTTTTAAAGTTTGGGTTCCATTTTCCTTTATATTAAAAAAATAAAAAGGGACTAAATAAGTTATGAAAGTATATTGTAAAGTTTTTATATCACAATCTCATACTGTTTAAAGGGATAGTAAACACCAAAAATGTTATTGTTTAAAAAGATAGATAATCCCTTTATTACCCATTCACCAGTTTTCCATAACCATCACTGTTATATTAATACACTTTTTACCTCTGTAATTACCTTGTATCTAAGCCTCTGCAGACTGCCCCTTATCTCAGTTATATTAATACACTTTTTACCTCTGTAATTACCTTGTATCTAAGCCTCTGCAGACTGCCCCTTATCTCTGTTATATTAATATACTTTTTACCTCTGTGATTACCTTGTATCTAAGCCTCTGCAGACTGCTCCCTTATCTCAGTTATATTAATATACTTTTTACCTCTGTGATTATCTTGTATCTAATGCTCTGCAGACTGCCCCTTATCTCAGTTATATTAATACACTTTTTACCTCTGTGATTACCTTGTATCTAAGCCTCTGCAGACTGCCCCTTATCTCAGTTATATTAATATACTTTTTACCTCTGTGATTATCTTGTATCTAAGCCTCTGCAGACTACCCCTTATCTCAGTTATATTAATACACTTTTTACCTCTGTGATTATCTTGTATCTAAGCCTCTGCAGACTGCCCCCTTAACTCAGATATTTTGACAGACTTGAATTTCAGGCAATCAGTGCTCTTAAAGGGACATAAAACAAGTTGGGATAGAGACAAAGGGGCATATTTATTAAGCTCTGTATGGAGCTTGATGTGAAGGCTTGCCGGTAAAAGAAGTTATGAAGCAGCGGTCTAAAGACCGCTGCTCCATAACCCGTCCGTCTGCTCTGAGCCAGCGGACAGATATCGCCAGAAATCAACCCGATCAAATACAATCGGATTGATTGACACCGCCTGCTAGCGGCCGATTGGCCGAGAATCTGCAGGGGGCGGCATTGCACAAGCAGTTCACATGAACTGCTAGTGCAATGATAAATGCAGAGAGAGTATGCTGTCGGCATTTATCGATGTGCAGCGGACATAATACCTAATATCGGATCATGTCCGCTCGCACATTAATAAATAGGCCCCAAAATATAATTAATATGTACTTTAATTACTTTACCGGCAAATTTATACTGCAGTGTCTCGCCATTAACCCTTTCTTTTTAGTTTCTGAATTGTAAAGCTCTAACTCCCCCCCACACATTTCCTTCTATGGCTGTATCTATATCTATTGTTGTTTTGGTAGATTGCAAAAGTGCATAGAGATTATCTGCTGGAGCATACCTAGAAGCTGTGAACTCAGTTGAAATATAATGCCTGTGTCTAAACACTAATAAGGGGGTGGAGTTGGCTGCTACAGGCAGCTTAGCTATGGAATTCATTTTGCTTATTTTTTTAAAAACTTGCCAGCAATTTTTAAACAATTTTTTATGCAAACTATTTTAAATTAATTAGCCCTTTTAGGATATGCACAGATCTCAACCTGTTTTATGGCACTTTTAATACACTTCACGTGCGTGAGCACAGTGTTATCTATATGAAACACATGAACTAACACCCTCTAGCTGTGAAAAACTGTCAAATGCATTTAAATTAGAGGCAGCCTTCAAGGGTTTAGAAATTAGCATATGAACCTAGTTTTAGCTTTCAACTAAGAATGGCAAGAGAACAAAGCTACTGTAATTTGAGAATAAAAGTTAATTAGAAAGTTGTTTAAAATTACATGCCCTATTTGAATTATGAAAGTTTAATTTGGACTTTGCTTTCCCTTTAATATCTCTATAATAATATATTAGGCACCAGATTACATGTGGAGTGCAAAATTGTGCTTTCGCAAGCACGATATTTGCGCTCCACTGTGTAATACCAGCAAATGCAAATGTGTGCTGGTATTACAAGTTCAGCGCAATGCAAATTCTTCCATAGGCTCTAATGGGAGCCTTGTTCTGATGCCATTATACAAGGAACAGAACCTCACGCAGCTAAGCCAACTCCCACACAGAACAGCCTAGCCATGCCTACAGACCAACCCAACTCCTTAACAGAACAGCCCAACCACGCCTACAGACCAACCAAACTCATTCACAGAACAGCCCAACCCAACTGCTACACAAAACAGCCCAACCATGCCTACAGACCAACCCAACTCATCCACAGAACAGCGCTGCAGACCAACCCAACTCCTTCACAGAACAGTCCAACCACGCCTACAGACCAACCCAACTCCTACACAAAACAGCCCAACCATGCCTTCAGACCAACTCAACTCCTACACAAAACAGTCCAACCATGCCTACAGACCAACCCAACTCCTTCACAGAACAGTCCAACCACGCCTTCAGACCAACTCAACTCCTACACAAAACAGTCCAACCATTCCTACAGACCAACCCAACTCCTACACAGAACAGCCCAACCATGCCTACAGAACATCCCAAATCCTTAACAGAACAACTCAACCATGCCTACAGACCAACCCAACTGCTACACAAAACAGCCCAACCATGCCTACAGACCAACCCAACTGCTACACAAAACAGCCCAACCATGCCTACAGACCAACCCAACTCCTCCACAGAACAGCCTAACCATGCCTACAGACCAACCCAACTCCTCCACAGAACAGCCCAACCATGCCTACAGACCAACCCAACTCCTCCACAGAACAGCCCAACCATGCCTACAGACCAACCCAACTCCCACACAGAACAGCCCAACCATGCCTACAGACCAACCCAACTCCTCCACAGAACAGCCCAACCATGCCTACAGACCAACCCAACTCCTCCACAGAACAGCCCAACCATGCCTACAGACCAACCCAATTCCTCCACAGAACAGCCCAACCATGCTTACAGACCAACCCAACTTCTACACAAAACAGCCCAACCATGCCTACAGACCAACCCAACTCTTCCACAGAACAGCCTAACCATGCCTACAGACCAACCCAACTCCTCCAGAGAACAGCCCAACCATGCCTACAGACCAACCTAACTCCTACACAAAACAGCCCAACCATGCCTACAGACAAACTCAACTCCTACACAAAACAGCCCAACCATGCCTACAGACAAACTCAACTCCTTTACAAAGCAGCCCAACCAAGCCTACAGACCAACCCAACTCCTACACAAAAAAGCCCAACCATGCCTGCAGACCAACCCAACTTCTACACAGAACAGCCCAACCATGCCTACAGACAAGCTCAACCATGCCTACCGACCAACCCAATTCCTTAACATAATAGCCCAACCATGCCTACAGACCAACCCAACCTTGCCTACAGACCAACCCAATTCCTTAACATAACAGCCCAACCATGTCTACAGACCAGCCCAACCATGTCTACAGACCAGCCCAACCATGCCAACAGACCAACCCAATTCCTTAACATACAGTGGGGAAAAAAAGTATTTAGTCAGCCACCCACCAATTGTGCAAGTTCTCCCACTTAAGAAGATGAGAGAGGCCTGTAATTTTCATCATAGGTATACCTCAACTATGAGAGACAAAATGTGGAAACAAATCCAGACAATCACATTGTCTGATTTGGAAATAATTTATTTGCAAATTATGGTGGAAAATAAGTATTTGGTCAATATCAAAAGTTCATCTCAATATTTTGTTATATATCCTTTGTTGGCAATGACAGAGGTTAAAATGTTTTCTGTAAGTCTTCACATGGTTGTCACACACTGTTGCTGGTATGTTGGCCCATTCCTGCATGCAGATCTCCTCTAGAGCAGTGATGTTTTGGGGCTGTCGCTGGGCAACACAGACTTTCAACTCCCTCCAAAGGTTTTCTATGGGGTTGAGATCTGGAGACTGGCTAGGCCACTCCAGGACCTTGAAATGCTTCTTACGGAGCCACTCCTTCGTTGCCCGGGTGGTGTTTTTGGGATCATTGTCATGCTGAAAGACCCAGCCACGTTTCATCTTCAATGCCCTTGCTGATGGAAGGAGGTTTGCACTCAAAATCTCACGATACATGGCCCCATTCATTCTTTCATGTACACGGATCAGTCGTCCTCTTCCCTTTGCAGAGAAACAGCCCCAAAGCATGATGTTGCCACCCCCATGCTTCACAGTAGGCATGGTGTTCTCTCTCCTCCAAACATGACAAGTTGTGTTTCTACCAAACAGTTCTACTTTGGTTTCATCTGACCATATGACATTCTCCCAATCCGCTTCTGGATCATCCAAATGCTCTCTAGCATACTTCAGATGGGCCCGGACATGTACTGGATTAAGCAGGGGGACACGTCTGGCACTGCAGGATCTGAGTCCCTGGCGGCGTAGTGTGTTACTGATGGTAGCCTTTGTTACGTTGGTCCCAGCTCTCTGCAGGTCATTCACTAGGTCCCCCCGTGTGGTTCTGGGATGTTTGCTCACCGTTCTTGTGATCATTTTGACCCCACGGGGTGAGATCTTGCGTGGAGCCCCAGATCAAGGGAGATTATCAGTGGTCTTGTATGTCTTCCATTTTCTAATTATTGCTCCCACAGTTGATTTCTTCACACCAAGTTGCTTGCCTATTGCAGATTCAGTCTTCCCAGCCTGGTGCAGGTCTACAATTTTGTTTCTGGTGTCCTTCGACAGCTCTTTGGTCTTCACCATAGTGGAGTTTGGAGCGTGACTGTTTGAGGTTGTGTACAGGTGTCTTTTATACTGATAACAAGTTCAAACAGGTGCCATTAATACAGGTAATGAGTGGAGGACAGAGGAGCCTCTTAAAGAAGAAGATACAGGTCTGTGAGAGTCCGAAATCTTGCTTGTTTGTAGGTGACCAAATACTTATTTTCCACCATAATTTGCAAATAAATTCTTTCCAAATCAGACAATGTGATTGTCTGGATTTGTTTCCACATTTTGTCTCTCATAGTTGAGGTATACCTATGATGAAAATTACAGGCCTCTCTCATCTTCTTAAGTGGGAGAACTTGCACAATTGGTGGCTGACTAAATACTTTTTTGCCCCACTGTAACAGCCCAACCATGCCTACAGACCAACCCAACTCTTCCAAAATTTACAGGGACAGTCTCATTTTCCAGTCCAGCCCTGAGCGTGAGCCATTAACAAGAGACAGAAGTAAGAACAGACAGGACAGATAAAGAGGCAATTGAGAAAATATGGATGGACATAAAAATAAAATGGGAGAGGAAGCACTAGAGATAAGAAACATGAGATGAACGATGCATGATGGGACAGACAGTAAGTGGCCAGAGAAAGAAGATACTGTAGACACTGGAATTTAACAATACTCCAGAGAGCATAGAATCACAGGCTAAAGAGTCAAACAAGAGGACAGCAGAGTAAAATGCATGATGGACTACTGATGCTAAATACCCCACAAAATAGTGATGAAACATTTCCCTTTATATTTCAGAACCAGATCTGGTACCAAACATGACATTATTAACACAAGAGGTTTGGGCAGCTTCCCTAGTGCAGCACAGATGGCACAGGTATGATGGGAAAATGTTTAATTAATGGGACACATTACTCAAAAATGCCTGTCATCCATATGAAAGTGAGGCATTTAACATTCCTATTGGGAACTCTTCAGGACAGAAGAGGGGAAGCTGGACAGCAGTATATAAAAGTTACAGTAGTAGCTAGTGCTACAAGCCTGAGGTCAGAAATAGCCAAGAACAAAAGTGAAACCTACATACTTATTGGCTGCTCCATATCCATCAACAGAAAAGGACATTTTAACATTTTTTAACATAAAAGGACAAGTTTAACATTTTCAGATAACTGAAACAAATAAAAATGTAGTTGTTCTTTTGTACGTTGATCTGGATACGAATGCATGGGTCTACATCCTAATAATGTTCAACGGTTTCTAAGTGCTTCCTAATAATCCTTAATGAGCATTGTCAAAAATTGACTATAAACCAATGAACATTAGCAGGAAGTATCTATAGGATCATTAGCAGGAAGTTACTGTAAACCTATGGGTATTAGCAAGGAGTACCTATATGATCATTAGAAGGAAGTTACTGTAAAACCGTGGGCATTAGCAGAAAATACCTATATGAGCACTAGCAGGAAGTTAATGTAAACCTATGGGCATTAGCAGGACGTACCTATATGATCATTAGCAGGAAGTTACTGTAAACCTGTGTAAACCCATTAGCAGGAAAAATACTTATATGAGCACTAGCAGGAAGTACCTATATAAGCATTCGCAGGAAGTACCTATATGATCACTAGCAGGAAGTACATAAATAAGCATTATCAGGAAGTTACTGTAAACCGATGGACATTAGCATAAAGTACCTATATGAGCACTAGCAAGAAGTTACTGTACACCTTTGCACATTAGCATAAAGTACCTATATGAGCACTAGCAGGAATTTACTGTAAACCTATGGACATTAGTAGAAAATACCTATATGAGCACTAGCAGGAAGTTACTGTAAACCTATGGACATTAGTAGAAAATACCTATATGAGTGAGCACTAGCAGGAAGTTACTGTAAACCTATGGACATTAGTAGAAAATACCTATATGAGCACTAGCAACAAGTTACTGTAAACCTATGGACATTAGCAGAAAGTACCTATATGATAACTAGCAGGAAGTACATAAATAAGCATTAGCAGTAAGTTACTGTACACCTAAGGGCATTAGCAAGAAGTACCTATATGAGCACTAGCAGGAAGTTACTGTAAACCTATGGACATTAGCAGAAAGTACCTATATGAGCACTAGCAGCAAGTTACTGTAAACTGATAGACATTAGAAGAAAGTATCTATATGAGCACTAGCAGGAAGTTACTGTAAACCTATGGACATTAGCAGAAAGTACCTATATGAGCACTAGCAGGAAGTTACTGTAAACCTATGGACATTAGCAGAAAGTACCTATATGAGCACTAGCAGGAAGTTACTGTAAACCTATGGACATTAGCAGAAAGTACCTATATGAGCACTGGCACAAAGTTACTATAAACCTATGGACATTAGCAGAAAGTACCTACTATATGAGCACTAGCAGGAAGTTAGTGTAAACCTATGGACATTAGCAGAAAGTACCTATATGAGCACTGGCACAAAGTTACTATAAACCTATGGACATTAGCAGAAAGTACCTACTATATGAGCACTAGCAGGAAGTTACTGTAAACCGATGTACATTAGCATAAAGTACCTATATGAGCACTAGCAAGAAGTTACTGTAAACCGATGGACATTAGCAGAAAATACCTATATGAGCACTAGCAAGAAGTTACTGTAAACCTATGGACATTAGCAGAAAGCACCTATATGAGCACTAGCAAGAAGTTACTGTAAACCTATGGACATTAGCAGAAAGTACCTATATGAGCACTAGCAGGAAGTTACTGTAAACCTATGGACATTAGCATAAAGTACCTATATGAGCACTAGCAGGAAGTTACTGTAAACCTATGAACATTAGCAGAAGGCACCTATATGAGCACTAGCAGGAAGTTACTGTAAACCTATGGACATTAGCAGAAAGTACCTATATGAGCATTAGCAGGAAGTTACTGTAAACCTATGGACATTAGCAGAAAGTACCTATATGAGCACTAGCAGGAAGTTACTGTAAACCTATGGACATTAGCAGAAAGCACCTATATGAGCACTAGCAGGAAGTTACTGTAAACCTATGGACATTAGCATAAAATACCTATATGAGCACTAGCAAGAAGTTACTGTAAACCAATGGACATTAGCATAGGCTTACCAGAAGTCCCACTTTTACTGGGATTGTCCCGGTTTGGAGGCGCTGTCCCAGTGTCCCACCCAGTTGTTCATTCTGTCCCAGTAGGGTTGCCACCTCCAGGTTTCAAATCATGTGTCCGGGTTTCAGACCACCTGAAACCCAGACACATTATTCAAAATGACTGGACTGTGGCTCTCCAGCATAGTCTGATGCTGGTACTTTGTTACATGCAGCCCTGCTTAGCTTAACGTTCGTTTCCTTCAAAGTTTACATTTAGTAATACAGGCTGAGTGAGCAGCATAGGGTTTTTTTAATTTTGTAGTAGGGATGCACCGAAATTTCGGCCACCGAAATTTTCGGCCGAAAATGGGCCTATCCCATTTCGGCCGAAAGAGGGGAAAATCGGCCGAAAATTGCATCTTCTATGTAAAAGTAAATTAACCCTTATGCCCCACGAAATCATCCCCTGGCAGACAGATATTTATCCCCCAAAGTGTCCTCCCCCGTGCCTCACCGACCGCTATAACCAGTTGCAAGCTGATCCTAAATTTAGCCCCGTGTGGCTGGGTTATTTCCAGGCCATATTCAAATGAACTACATGCCCCAGAATGCCTCGCGGTTAGAGGGGGTGCGGCACTGTGGGCTGGGCTGTTCACTCCCTGTCTTGAAGCAGAGCAGAGCGGCATGAGAAGGAACTTGCCGTGTCAGGTGACTTTTATGATACTTGCCTGTAGAGCCGTATAGTTACTTGTGGATCCTCCGGTCAGTGAGTGTGTGAAAGGCTAATACGTATATTTACCCGTATCTGGCTCCCTGTCTAACTGTGATTTTATTTGAAAAAGCAGCTCATTGAGTCCTGCAGGATGAGCTGCTTTTTCAAATAAAGTCACGATTAGACAGGGAGCCAGATAAGGGTAAATATATGTATGAGCCTTTCACACATTCACTGACAGGACGATCCGTTACAAGTAACTATATGGCTCTGCAGGCAAGTGTCATAAATTTCACCTGACACGGCAAGATTAGGAGACTTCTGTGTAAACAGAGCGGGCTGCAGCGTGGTGTCATTACAAGCAGCTGTCCCCTCCTCCTCCTTAGAACTGCATAACGAGCTGTTTGCCAGATAAGAGTGAATATAAACATGTAGGAGCCGTTTGCACACTGACAGAACTGTAATTGTTTGGGCTACAATCCACAAGCAGTACACTTGTAATACCATCTCCTGCATTCCTCTGTGTGCCTCAGTCCCATGTCTTAATTCTTAACCCC